>NC_089837.1:109202129-109539629 GCF_035609145.1 Eleutherodactylus coqui
CTTGATCTCTTCTGCTACTGGCCTGACTTCACCTTTAAGGATTTTACCTGTGGCCATATAGTTTACATACAGCCATAGGCTAAACAATAACGTGAAGCATTGAATGGACAGGTTTTCTTTAGACATAGTCTACATTAGTAAATTATATTTTTGAATTAGAACAGATGTGGCAGGGCCTCCGTGTGCTATAGAAAAAATATGAAGTGTCATGTGGTCTCTATAAAATGTATTGATAGCTGTGAAGGCCAATAAAAAGGTATCACAAATTACTACATCACTCATTTATTCTGTGCAGATAGATAGTGAAACCTGCAAAGAGACAACTGATTCACTAAGACACATTGCTGCTATGTACTTTATAGCGGTCATAAATTTGGCTAATTAGCCCAGGTGGGCACTGAATTCCAGGCTTTCAGTTCTTCCTATTCGTAGTCAGTCCATAAATTCATTTCATATGCCAACAGCTATGGAGCCTCAGCAACAAACACAGCTGTTGATGTATCGGAAATTATATTTCCCAGGGATAGATTGTTACTTGAGACAACTTCTATATTTTCTACTTCTTGATATAGAGCTGACTGGGGGCTGTAAACAAATATACCGGTTATTTATTATCATAAAAGTATACTTATTCAAGAACTTTCAAAAGGATCGCCAGAATGTTGTATATATAGGGAGCTGCTTACGTGCATGTAGCTTCTGGAGATGGTCCGAAAAGCATGTTTAATAGCTCAATGAAAAACTCAGCTTTCTCGTATTAGTCTGCTTCGTTAAAGAACGACCAAGCAGAACAAACTACTGTACATTAAAGATTCTCATCCCATAATCACCCCCATTAATGAACACATCCTTACTGGCTTAAATAGTGGCAATTGTGAGTGTAGCTATAGGTCAGATTATATTCACCTGAATGATTACACTGGGAACACAATTTTTGGTGACTGAGAGGTTAGACATGTTTGGGGTATTTTGGGGTCATAGATTCTGAAAATGACATTAGTTTTTCTCCATCAGGTCTGCTTATTACAATATGACATGTGTCCATATAAAGGTCTACATCTACATATATTATGTATTATACATGTAATGATTGCCAATTAAAAGCTGAAGGTTAAAGATAAATCTCAAGAAGCCTAGAACACAAATAAAACAAAAATTCTTCATTGAGATGTCGATGAAACTGCATTTTTGTGATTTCCTGCGATGAGATATTCCTGGACATTCATGCTGGATGTTTCACCAGTAGTCCGCCATCATATGTGTATCCCATCATCCGCAGTGCTGTTCTTCCACGGTCACCAGTAGTCTGCCATCATGTGTATCCCATCATCCGCAGTACTGTTCTTCCACGGTCACCAGTAGTCCGCCATCATATGTGTATCCCATTGTCCGCAGTACTGTTCTTCCACAGTCACCAGTAGTCCGCCATCATATGTGTATCCCATCGTCCGCAGTGCTGTTCTTCCACCATCACCAGTAGTCCGCCATCATATGTAACCCATCATCTGCAGTTCTGTTTTTCCACAGTCACCAGTAGTCCACCATCATATGTGTATCCCATCGTCCGCAGTACTGTTCTTCCACAGTCAGCAGTAGTCCGCCATCATATGTGTATCCCATCGTCCGCAGTGCTGTTCTTCCACCGTCACCAGTAGTCTGCCATCATGTGTATCCCATCGTCCGCAGTCCTGTTCTTCCATGGTCCCCAGTATCCGCGATCATATGTGTATCCCATCATCCGCAGTCCTGTTCTTCCACAGTCATCAGTAGTCTGCCATCATATGTGTATCCCATCGTCCGCAGTACTGTTTTTCCACGGTCACCAGTAGTCCGCCATCATATGTGTATCCCATCATCCGCAGTGCTGTTCTTCCACCGTCACCAGTAGTCCGCCATCATGTGTATCCCATTATCCGCAGTGCTGTTCTTCCACGGTCACCAGTAGTCCGCCATCATATGTGTATCCTATCATCCGCAGTCCTGTTCTTCCACCGTCACCAGTAGTCCGCCATCATGTGTATCCCATTGTCAGCAGTACTGTTCTTCCATGGTCACCAGTAGTCCGCCATCATATGTGTATCCCATCGTCTGCAGTGCTGTTCTTCCACCATCACCAGTAGTCCGCCATCATATGTAACCCATCATCTACAGTTCTGTTTTTCCACAGTCACCAGTAGTCCACCATCATATGTGTATCCCATCGTCCGCAGTACTGTTCTTCCACGGTCAGCAGTAGTCCGCCATCATATGTGTATCCCATCGTCCGCAGTACAGTTTTTCCACGGTCACCAGTAGTCCGCCATCATATGTGTATCCTATCATCCGCAGTCCTGTTCTTCCACCGTCACCAGTAGTCCGCCATCATGTGTATCCCATTGTCCGCAGTACTGTTCTTCCATGGTCACCAGTAGTCCGCCATAATATGTGTATCCCGTCATCAGCAGTCCTGTTTTTCCACAGTCACCAGTAGTCCGCCATCATATGTGTATCCCATCACCCGCAGTGCTGTTCTTCCATGGTCACCAGTAGTCCGCCATCATATGTGTATCCCATTGTCCGCAGTACTGTTCTTCCACAGTCACCAGTAGTCCGCCATCATATGTGTATCCCATCGTCCGCAGTGCTATTCTTCCACCATCACCAGTAGTCCGCCATCATATGTAACCCATCATCTGCAGTTCTGTTTTTCCACAGTCACCAGTAGTCCACCATCATATGTGTATCCCATCGTCCGCGGTACTGTTCTTCCACGGTCAGCAGTAGTCCGCCATCATATGTGTATCCCATCATCCGCAGTGCTGTTCTTCCACCGTCACCAGTAGTCTGCCATCATGTGTATCCCATCGTCCGCAGTACTGTTCTTCCATGGTCCCCAGTAGTCCGCCATCATATGTGTATCCCATCATCCGCAGTCCTGTTCTTCCACAGTCATCAGTAGTCTGCCATCATATGTGTATCCCATCGTCCGCAGTACTGTTTTTCCACGGTCACCAGTAGTCCGCCATCATATGTGTATCCCATCATCCGCAGTGCTGTTCTTCCACTGTCACCAGTAGTCTGCCATCATGTGTATCCCATTGTCCGCAGTACTGTTCTTCCATGGTCACCAGTAGTCCGCCATCATATGTGTATCCCGTCATCAGCAGTCCTGTTTTTCCACAGTCACCAGTAGTCCGCCATCATATGTGTATCCCATCACCCGCAGTGCTGTTCTTCCATGGTCACCAGTAGTCCGCCATCATATGTGTATCCCATCATCCGCAGTCCTGTTCTTCCACAGTCATCAGTAGTCTGCCATCATATGTGTATCCCATCGTCCGCAGTACTGTTTTTCCACGGTCACCAGTAGTCCGCCATCATATGTGTATCCCATCATCCGCAGTGCTGTTCTTCCACTGTCACCAGTAGTCCGCCATCATGTGTATCCCATTGTCCGCAGTACTGTTCTTCCATGGTCACCAGTAGTCCGCCATAATATGTGTATCCCGTCATCAGCAGTCCTGTTTTTCCACAGTCACCAGTAGTCCGCCATCATATGTGTATCCCATCACCCGCAGTGCTGTTCTTCCATGGTCACCAGTAGTCCGCCATCATATGTGTATCCCATTGTCCGCAGTACTGTTCTTCCACAGTCACCAGTAGTCCGCCATCATATGTGTATCCCATCGTCCGCAGTGCTGTTCTTCCACCATCACCAGTAGTCCGCCATCATATGTAACCCATCATCTGCAGTTCTGTTTTTCCACAGTCACCAGTAGTCCACCATCATATGTGTATCCCATCGTCCGCAGTACTGTTCTTCCACGGTCAGCAGTAGTCCGCCATCATATGTGTATCCCATCATCCGTAGTGCTGTTCTTCCACCGTCACCAGTAGTCTGCCATCATGTGTATCCCATCGTCCGCAGTACTGTTCTTCCACAGTCACCAGTAGTCCGCCATCATATGTGTATCCCGTCATCAGCAGTCCTGTTTTTCCACAGTCACCAGTAGTCCGCCATCATATGTGTATCCCATCACCCGCAGTGCTGTTCTTCCATGGTCACCAGTAGTCCGCCATCATATGTGTATCCCATTGTCTGCAGTACTGTTCTTCCACAGTCACCAGTAGTCCGCCATCATATGTGTATCCCATCGTCCGCAGTACTGTTCTTCCACGATCAGCAGTAGTCCGCCATCATATGTGTATCCCATCATCCGCAGTGCTGTTCTTCCACCGTCACCAGTAGTCTGCCATCATGTGTATCCCATCGTCCGCAGTACTGTTCTTCCATGGTCCCCAGTAGTCCGCCATCATATGTGTATCCCATCATCCGCAGTCCTGTTCTTCCACAGTCATCAGTAGTCTGCCATCATATGTGTATCCCATCGTCCGCAGTACTGTTTTTCCACGGTCACCAGTAGTCCGCCATCATATGTGTATCCCATCATCCGCAGTGCTGTTCTTCCACTGTCACCAGTAGTCTGCCATCATGTGTATCCCATCGTCCGCAGTACTGTTTTTCCACGGTCACCAGTAGTCCGCCATCATATGTGTATCCCGTCATCAGCAGTCCTGTTTTTCCACAGTCACCAGTAGTCCGCCATCATATGTGTATCCCATCACCCGCAGTGCTGTTCTTCCACCGTCACCAGTAGTCCGCCATCATGTGTATCCGATCATCCGCAGTCCTGTTCTTCCACCGTCACCAGTAGTCTGCCATCATGTGTATCCCATCATCCGCAGTGCTGTTCTTCCATGGTCACCAGTAGTCCGCCATCATATGTGTATCCCATTGTCCGCAGTACTGTTCTTCCACAGTCACCAGTAGTCCGCCATCATATGTGTATCCCATCGTCCGCAGTGCTGTTCTTCCACCATCACCAGTAGTCCGCCATCATATGTAACCCATCATCTGCAGTTCTGTTTTTCCACAGTCACCAGTAGTCTGCCATCATATGTGTATCCCATCGTCCACAGTACTGTTCTTCCACGGTCACCAGTAGTCCGCCATCATATGTGTATCCTATCATCCGCAGTCCTGTTCTTCCACCGTCACCAGTAGTCCGCCATCATGTGTATCCCATTGTCCGCAGTACTGTTCTTCCATGGTCACCAGTAGTCCGCCATCATATGTGTATCCCGTCATCAGCAGTCCTGTTTTTCCAGTCACCAGTAGTCCGCCATCATATGTGTATCCCATCACCCGCAGTGCTGTTCTTCCACCATCACCAGTAGTCCGCTATCATGTGTATCCCATCATCCGCAGTCCTGTTCTTCCACAGTCACCAGTAGTCTGCCATCATATGTGTATCCCATCGTCCGCAGTACTGTTCTTCCATGGTCACCAGTAGTTCCCCATCATATGTGTATCCCATCATCCGCAGTCCTGTTCTTCCACAGTCACCAGTAGTCCGCCATCATATGTGCATCCCATCGTCCGCAGTACTGTTCTTCCACGGTCATCAGTAGTCCGCCATCATATGTGTATCCCATCATCCGCAGTGCTGTTTTCCACCATCACCAGTAGTCCACCATCATATGTGTATCCCATCATCCGCAGTGCTGTTTTCCACAGTAACCAGTAGTCCGCCATCATATGTGTATCCCATCATCCGCAGTGCTGTTCTTTCAGGGTCACCAGTAGTCCGCCATCATGTGTATCCCATAATCCACGGTCCTGTTCTTCCACAGTCACCAGTAGTTTGCCATCATATGTGTATCCATGTGTGCTGTCAGGAGCAACACAATGGTAAAACTACAGAAAGCGGCCATATACTGACTGATACGCTTATACAAGAGGGCAGGCACATAAACCACTTATTCCCCAACATGCAGACAACCAGAATGCCAAATGGAAAAGGCAACAAACATCTGTTAGGATGCTGTTTAGTGTTTATTTCTGCACAAAAGAGAAGATACAGGGTGTCAGACCATATGATATGTGTAGTTCACCATGCAGGCTTACAACCTCTTAGTGACCCCATATTTGAATCCACTGATAATGCTTAGAAAACGTGTGAACACTAGACCACATTTCGACTTTGCAAATTTGCTCTGTTGTGGCTTTGCTGCTTTCAGCCCATGAGGAGGCGAGAGCTCTCGTAGGGTGAGCTCTTATTCCCTCAGGGAGGGGCAGGTCTCAGGCTTTATATGCCTCCTGGATTGATGTTTTAATCCATCAAGCAATGGAATCTTTCAAAGCCGCTTTTCCCTTTTTTGGCCCTGAAACTGAAGAAATAGGTTATCAGATCTTCTAAAGGTCTGTGAGACCTGTAAATAGGTTATAATTCACAGAGGCAGAGGGATATAGAAGAAAGGCTTTCTCAAAATATTCACTGGGTATATCCCTTAAAATATAACTTTTATTAATCAATAAATATAAAATGATTGGGCCTCACAAAAAACAGACAAACTGGAACTAACAAACACAGAGCAAGAATTTTAAACCCTGGAAAAGGACCAGAGAAAATACATGCAATTGACACCTCTATTACAATGCAGAAGTATCCTGCAACGTGAGACACTCTAATGCACTCTTTTTCAGTCACCATTGGGGATGGATGTCACCCAATAAAGATTAGAGGACCATATTAGGATGCGTCCTTCACAAAAAGATGAAAGGAGGATGATCGTTCCATCAAGGTAAGTGGTTTACGGAACACCTCCAATGGTGACGTACATTCGGGCTCCTATTGTGTCTCATCAACAAGGATCAAAATTATTAGAGGTGAAATGACAAGAGGCCACCAGGCCTATGTCTTCTTAGTACACAAACCCTCTTAAATAAGAGATAAAATCTGGTTCTTGACCAGGTAACTGCCCTATCTGGATAATAGCACCGGGCTAAAGATGCTGAAACAGTAGGACACCAGCAGCAGCCTATGATAGGTCCTTGTCCGTGATGAAAAAAGAACTGTATATAGTTTCGTTTAGAATGGACAAACCACAAGCAAAGCTTCTGCTGATGCCCCCCGAGAAAAAATACACAAGTGGCTGATAGATTATCAACCACAGGTTATCAATCAATGAAGAATCAAATTCTGCTAGAAATAACCAGAGAACCACCATTAAGGTACTGATGCGTTCTCGTGCAGAATATAGCTTCAATGACCATTCAGGACGAGATTCAGAAAAACCTTCTGAGAGAATTATTAATGCAGAAATGGTTCGTACTGGTTCAACGCGTTTCTGTCATACACAGACTCATCAGGAACCGTAATCTATGATGGTGTCATCAAACACGAAATTGTCCTTGGTAGTTTTAACGTTTCTCTAATCTATGATACAAAGGTGCCATACACTGAAAATAATGCTGTTATCAGGCAATGAATATGAAACCCTGAACTTCCCTAAGTAGTTAAGTCCTCCTAGATGAGAAAAGGAGGAATTCGCTCCTCTAGATAAACCTAACCAGAAAAAACGGGACACTAAAATAGAAGATAACGCGTCCCAAATAACCCAAAAATTGATTAAACCCCTAAAAAAGGGGAGTTTTGGGATAGAAATGACAAACTGGGAACAATATCCACAGAAAACCAGCAACCCCACGATATGTGGAGAAAGCTTCTAACACAAAGGTAAACCCTAATCCGGTAGGAGACAGAGCAAAAAGTTGGAAGAAAAGAGTGAGAACAGCAGCTCCTGTCTTGATGGTAGACACTCACTCTGTGTTCCAGTTTCTGTAAATAGGTTAGGACTACACATCTTATGTCTAGGTTATGTAGGTGCCAGTAGGCATGCAGAATTATTTCCTGTTCCATGCGGTATACTGATACCACTTTGGGAAAAATTCATCTGGAAGTTGTAATTGCTACCAAAAAATCCACTTTGATGGTCAGGGTTTTTAGTGAAACAGATTGTATGGGCTCAAAGGGAGGTTCACAGAGACTGCCTAACTCTAATTCTAACACTAGGTTGAGGTCCTAGGAGGCAACCAATTTCCCAATGAAGGGTTTGAGTCTATCTGCTCCCCGAAGAAATCTGCAGACTTACCTATTTTCTATTAGCTGTGTATCAAAGAAAGAACTAAGGGTCCCAACCTGTACCTTCAAGGTTCTAGGGCTTATTCCCTTATCTAGGCCCTCTTGTAGAAAATCTAGGATTTTCGTAAAATCCAGGCTGCTCAGGTCTGGTCTATCTAATCCGCACCAGCTACGGAATTTCTTCCATACCCTAGAGTATATAGCGAAGGTAGAGCCCTTTCGGCTCTTTAACCCCTTCCTGATATGGTACGTACAGTTACATCCTACAGGGTCGGGGTAAGTATGAAGAGAGATCGCGGGGCGACCACCCTTCATATAGCGTGAGTGTCGGCTGTTTATTAGAGCCGACATCCAGCGGCAATAGCTGCACTCAGCCGCGCTGCTGATTGGTGCTAATAACCCTTTAAATGCTACTGTAAGTTCTGACAGTGGCATTTAAATCCCCTGAACACCGGGAGCCATGCAGTGTCATGGCAGCCATGCAGGTGTCATTAGCAGACTGCATATCAAGCCGTCCCCGTGGGAAAAATCAAAACACCGCTAGTTGTTGTTCCCTGTGGGGACTGAAAAAAAAAGTTAAAATCAGAACAATAAAGTTTTACTAAATATTAAAAAAAATAAATAAAAAAAAGTTAAAAAAAAACAAACCTTTGCCATATTTACAATAAAAGAATCTAATAAAACTAAAATACATATTTGGTATCGCTTCGCCCATAAAAGTTTGATCTATCAAAGTAACACATTATTTTTCCCACACGGGGGAAACGTCATCCAAAAAAAAAAGTTTTACTGTCTCCCAGAAAAAATGCAATAAAAAGCGATCAAAAAGTCATATTCATACCACAAAAGTCCACTTTGGTACCAACACAAACTACAGGACGTCCCTTAAGTAAGCAAGCCTGTTTGCACCTTAATGACCAGGCCAAACTTTGGAAATCTGACGTGTCACTTTAACATAGAATAAAAGTTTTGTATATCCAAGTGATTCTGATATTGTTTTTTCGCCACATGTTGCACTTCATTTAGGTAGTAAAAATAGGCTGATAGAATTTGTGTATATTTATTTAAAGCACCAAAATTTGGGAACATTTTGAAAAAAATTGTCATTTTTTTCATACTTTCAACTGCAATCTCTCAAATATGTGCAAACATACTGTACACATTTTTGATAAGATATATATTTCCATCTGTTTACTTTATTCTGGAAGCACATTGTAAAAACTTCAGTTTTTTTAACAATTTAGGAGACGTACAAATTTAACATTACTTAACATTTTGAGGAACATTTTTTTTTCCTGCACCAAGTAAAGATTACAAAGGCTCATAGGTGTCAGAATGATAGATACCCCCACAAATGACCCCATTTTAAAAACTTCACCCCTTAATGTACTCACTGAGGGGGGTCAGGAGTATTTTGACCCCACGGTTTCTTTTCAGGAATTAATGCAATTTAGAGGAGAAAAAATAAAATGTCATATTTTTGCAAATATGTCAGTTTAAAGACAGGATTTTTTTCCTGTAGCGCACATGAAAATGAGGATATTCCCCTTAAAATGGATACACCTGTTTGTCCTGTGTTCAGAAACATATCCATTGTGGCCCTAATCGTATGTCCGTATGCACAACGGGGCCCAAGCTGAAAGGAGCAGCCGATGGCTTTCAGAACAGAAATTTTGCTTGAAGGTGATTTAGGCCCCATTGCACACTTGTAGAGCCCTTGAGCGTCCAAAATGATGGAAAACTCCCACAAATGACCCCATTTTGAAACCTAGGCCCTTAACACAATCATCCAGGGGTGTACTGCATATTTTTATCCCACAGTTTTTGAATATATTTGAGCAAAGCAGAAGAAAAAAATTACGATTTTCATTTTTTTTGTCAGTTGTCATTTAAAAAAAAAAGTTTTTTGTACAGCACACACAAGAATGAAGACTTTCACCAAAAATGGATACACCCATTTGTCCTGTGTTTAGAGACACACCCATTATTGCCCTAATATTATGTCTCTATGCACAACGGGGCTCAAACCGAAAGGAGCATTAAACTTTAACTGTGCTTTAACTTTTACGTAATCGCCATTATTTATTGGATAACCGGGAGCATGTGACCAGAGACCGCTCACCACGTCCCTTAGTCACTGCTCTAGGCTCTCAGCTACCTTGAGTAGCCAGGAGCAAGGAGACTTTACATTTTTCCGGGCCTTTCACAGCTTCTGCGCTTGTGTCCGCCATTTTGCAGATGGGCGCATGCGCCGAAGTTGGGAAAAAGTCCGCGGATCAAGATCATGTCGGGGAATATGGCCGGAGACCTTAGGTAAGTAATTTCCCCTCCACTCATGGATCTTATCTGTGACCGGAGATAAAACTTTACCTTTTTTTTACTTTTACATGATCACCATTTTCCAATAGAAAACCACATGACCAATGACCACATACTGCGAGCCCCCATGAAATCTCCAGGCTCTGGACTATGTTTGATAGCCAGGAGCACTAGATTTTAAATTACCCTGGCAATCCGTGGATTTTGTACACGCGTCCGCCATCTTGGCGACAGACGCGTGAGCAGAATCCGAGGTGAGGTCTGCGGATACATCCAGGTCTTATCTACATCATTTCATCTTCCCTC
Organism: Eleutherodactylus coqui; assembly: GCF_035609145.1. NCBI lineage: Eukaryota > Metazoa > Chordata > Amphibia > Anura > Eleutherodactylidae > Eleutherodactylus > Eleutherodactylus coqui. Next base: position 109,212,719 of record NC_089837.1, read on the forward strand.
ATGAATATGATCCGTGAGGGGAGATGAAACAAACTTTTTTTTTAACCTTTTTTTTTTTTTACTTTACATTGGATAGCAATGATCATGTGACCGTGAACTGCATACAGCAGTCCCCGGTGACATCTCTCTACTCCCATCTACATGTTAGCCAGGAGCCAGAGAGATTTAAAAATTTTCGGGCCATGCGCCCTTCTGCGCACATGCCCCACGTCTGACGTCTGGCGCACATGCTCAGAAGGCGCCATTGAGAGGCCGGAACGCTGTAGGACATCGCGGAGGACACTTGTCAGTACTTTGTTGCCCTCATGGATCTGATCCATCAGAGCAGCTGAATCTTTAACTTTAATTTACTTTTAATTGACTTTCATATGATCGCCGGCAGTTGGTAAATGCTGACGATCATGTGACCAGGAAGGGGGGGGGGCCAGGGGGGGCCCTCAGCCTAAGAAGACAGCTCCAGGTTATCAGCTACCTCCCGTAACCGACAGCATGGAGCTGTCACATTCACAGTTTGCAATCTTTTAATGCCTGCAGGGAGCACGTTTTTAAGTCCCTGGGGATTAAAGCCCAGCAAGCCAGGACATAAAAACACTATGGGGTGGGCACTAATGGGTTAACATGTCATTTTTGTTGCAGTTTGTGCGCCATGGAAAGAAGACACACTGAAAAAAGATGCACCAGAATGTATTTTAGTACATTAAATAGTACAATTGAAAAATACAACTAGTCCCGCAAAAAACAAGCCCTCATACAGTTACGCTGATGAATAAATAAAGGGCGGGGAAACAAAAATGGGGGGAAAAAAGGGTTGCGTCATTAAGGGCTGAGTGGTTATTACCTTGGACGACATGGTCTCTCAATCTCTGCCTTCCAGTAGCCAAACTGTCAGCTTCATCCTGTAGATCTCTTGACAGAACACTGGACTGTGGGATAGAAGGTCCTGCCTGAGAGGCAGTGGAATCGGGGTCTGAACTGTCAGTGATGACAACACAATGGGAACCAGGGTTTTTTTACATTCATGCTGGGGCGATGAAGATTACCCTGGTCTGGCAGTTCAGAATTTTTTTTAGTAGGGCGCAGGAGGTTAGGGGGAAAAGCATATGCCAAGTTCATGTCCCTTTTTTGGAAGTGCATCCAGTGCCAAGAGATTGTCTGCTGAGTTAAGGCCTCATGTCCACGGGGAAAATCAGGCCCGCTACAGATTCTCCATGCAGAATCTGCAGCGGGTCCCTCCTGCCCCGCGGACAAGAGGGCTGAAAATGAGAATAAATCAGAATAAACTTACCTCTCGCACGCTCCGGATACTTCCTTCGATGCAGCGTCATCTTCTCTGCGTCGCGGCCGGATCTTCTTTCTTCGGCCCGGTGGATGCGCAGGATGACGTCGGTGACATGCCCCGCGCATGCGCCGTCCCGAAGCAAAATGATCCGGCCGCGACTGAGAGAAGATGACGCGGCAGCGAAGAGAAGAAACGGAGCGGGTGAGTAAAATCTGATTTTTGTCTCCCGCGGATCCGGACGGCTTCCATAGGCTTCAATAGAAGCCCGCGGGAGCCGTCCCCGCGGAAGACCCGCATGAAAATGGAGCATGGTCCAGATTTTTTCATGCTCCATTTTTTTTTAAATCACTTTTATTGACCATCCGCGGGTATTTATCTACCCCGCGGGTGGTCAATGCATCCCTATGGGGTGCGGATCCGCGGGCAGGAGAAGAGTTAAAATCTGCTGTGGATTTTAATTCTTCTTTTGCCTGTGGACATGAGGCCTTAGAGAGAAGAACCTGCACCACTTCGAGTTTCTCCTTGAGGCAAAGAAGTCTATCTGGGCCTGACCCCACTGAGACGTTAACAGAATGAAAACCTCCATCTTCCCAGACCATGCCCCTGGGCCTAATTTCTGTTGGCTCTAAAAGGCTGCTATGTTTTGGGAGCTTTTTAGATGAATGGCTAATAAGGACATGGTTTTGCCTTTTCGCCCAGGAGAATATTCTTTGTGACAGATATTGGAGATAAGGATGTCTGGTGCTGCCCGGATGACAAATAAGAGACACTATTTTAATGTTGTCTGCAAGCATTTTAATGTGTTTCCCTGAATTTCTTATCTGCCACCTGCACCCCCAACTATCATTAGTGGTTATTGAAATAAATATGGATAGGGACCATTGAACCCCTTTTTTAATGTTTCAGGGTGGCAGCTACCAATCTAGGGGTTTTTTTTTATTGGGTAGACAACTTAAAGGGGTGGTCTCGCGAAACCAAGTGGGGTTATACACTTCCGTATGGCCATATTAATGCACTTTGTAATGTACATCGTGCATTAAATATGAGCCATACAGAAGTTATTCTACTTACCTGCTCCGTTGCTAGCGTCCTCGTCTCCATGGTTCCGTCTAAATTCGCTGGCAGCTTGCTTTTTTAGACGCGCTTGCGCAGTCCGGTCTTCTGCTCAGCGCGAGCCGCTTCAGTGTGTTAGACGCTACAGCTCTTCTGCGCATGCGCAGACGAGCTGTAACCTCTCGGGAGCGCGCTGGAGCAGAAAGGTGCAGAAAGTTCAGCAGCCCAGCCGAGCGGAGACGAGAAGCCCAGCCGAGAAGCCGCCCATGTAAGTCGCCTGTCCCCGGAGCCCACCGCCTGCCCCCGGAGCCCACCGCCTGCCCCCGGACCCCAACGCCTGCCCCACCGCCTGCCCCCGGAGCCCACCGCCTGCCCCACCGCCTGCCCCCGGAGCCCACCGCCTGCCCCCGGAGCCCACCGCCTGCCCCCGGAGCCCACCGCCTGCCCCCGAAGGTCACCGCCTGCCCCCGGAGCTCACCGCCTGCCTGCCCCCGGAGCCCACCGCCTGCCTGCCCCCGGAGCTCACCGCCTGCCCCCGGAGCTCACCGCCCGCCCCCGAAGGTCACCGCCTGCCCCCGAGCCCGCCGCCGTGCTGCCCGAGCCCGCCGCCGTGCTGCCCGAGCCCGCCGCCGTGCTGCCCGAGCCTGCCGCCCCCGGAGCCCACCGCCTGCCCCCGGAGCCCACCGCCTGCCCCCGGAGCTCACCGCCTGCCTGCCCCCGGAGCCCACCGCCTGCCTGCCCCCGGAGCTCACCGCCCGCCCCCGGAGCTCACCGCCCGCCCCCGAAGGTCACCGCCTGCCCCCGAGCCCGCCGCCGTGCTGCCCGAGCCCGCCGCCGTGCTGCCCGAGCCTGCCGCCGTGCTGCCCGAGCCTGCCGCCCCCGGAGCTCACCGCCTGCCCCCGGAGCTCACCGCCTGCCCCCGAGCCCGCCGCCGTGCTGCCCGAGCCCGCCGCCGTGCCGCCCGATGCTGCCCGAGCCTCCCGCCGCCGGGACACACACACAGACAGACATATACATATATATATATATATATATATACACACAGACAGATAGAGAGAGAGATATATATATATATATATACACACTACCGTTCAAAAGTTTGGGGTCACCCAAACAATTTTGTGTTTTCCATGAAAAGTCACACTTATTCACCACCATGCGTTGTGAAATGAATAGAAAATAGAGTCAAGACATTGACAAGGTTAGAAATAATGATTTGTATTTGAAATAACATTGTTTTTACATCAAACTTTGCTTTCGTCAAAGAATCCTCCTTTTGCAGCAATTACAGCATTGCACACCTTTGACATTCTAGCTGTTAATTTGTTGAGGTAAGCTTGTGAAATTGCACCCCACGCTTCTAGAAGCATCTCCCACAAGTTGGATTGGTTGGATGGGCACTTCTGGCGTACCATACGGTCAAGCTGCTCCCACAACAGCTCAATGGGGTTCAGATCTGGTGACTGCGCTGGCCACTCCATTACCGATAGAATACCAGCTGCCTGCTTCTGCTGTAAATAGTTCTTGCACAATTTGGAGGTGTGTTTACGGTCATTGTCCTGTTGTAGGATGAAATTGGTTCCAATCAAGCGCTGTCCACTGGGTATGGCATGGCGTTGCAAAATGGAGTGATAGCCTTCCTTATTCAGAATCCCTTTTACCCTGTACAAATCTCCCACCTTACCAGCACCAAAGCAACCCCAGACCATCACATTACCTCCACCATGCTTAACAGATGGCGTCAGGCATTCTTCCAGCATCTTTTCATTTGTTCTGCGTCTCACAAACGTTCTTCTTTGTGATCCAAACACCTCAAACTTGGATTCATCCGTCCACCACACTTTTTTCCAGTCTTCCTCTGTCCAATGTCTGTGTTCTTTTGCCCATCTTAATCTTTTTCTTTTATTGGCCAGTCTCAGATATGGCTTTTTCTTTGCCACTCTGCCCTGAAGCCCAAAATCCCGCAGCCGCCTCTTCACTGTAGATGTTGACACTGGTGTTTTGCGGGTACTATTTAATGAAGATGCCAGTTGGGTACCTGTGAGGCGTCTGTTTCTCAAACTAGAGACTCTAATGTGCTTATCTTCTTGCTTAGTTGTGCAACGCGGCCTCCCACTTCTTTTTCTACTCTGGTTAGAGCCTGTTTGTGCTGTCCTCTGAAGGGAGTAGTACACACCGTTGTAGAAAATCTTCAATTTCTTAGCAATTTCTCGCATGGAATAGCCTTCATTTCTAAGAACAAGAATAGACTGTCGAGTTTCAGATGAAAGTTCTCTTTTTCTGGCCATTTTGAGCGTTTAATTGACCCCACAAATGTGATGCTCCAGAAACTCAATCTGCTCACAGGAAGGTCAGTTTTGTAGCTTCTGTAACGAGCTAGACTGTTTTCAGATGTGTGAACATGATTGCACAAGGGTTTTCTAATCATCAATTAGCCTTCTGAGCCAATGAGCAAACACATTGTACCATTAGAACACTGGAGTGATAGTTGCTGGAAATGGGCCTCTATACACCTTTGTAGATATTGCACAAAAAACAGACATTTGCAGCTAGAATAGTCATTTACCACATTAGCAATGTATAGAGTGCATTTGTTTAAAGTTAGGACTAGTTTAAAGTTATCTTCATTGAAAAGTACAGTGCTTTTCCTTCAAAAATAAGGACATTTCAATGTGACCCCAAACTTTTGAACGGTAGTGTATATATACACAGACAGACACACACACACACACACACACACATATATATATATACACAGACAGACACACACACACATATATATATATATATATACACAGACAGACACACACACACATATATATATATACACAGACAGACACACACACACATATATATATATACACAGACAGACACACACACACACATATATATATATATACACAGACAGACACACACACACACATATATATATATACACAGACACACACACACACACACATATATATATATACACAGACACACACACATATATATATATACACAGACACACACAGACACACACATATATATATATATACACAGACAGACACACACATATATATACACAGACAGACACACACATATATATACACAGACAGACACACACATATATATATATATATATATATATATATATATATATATATATATATATATATATATAATGTGTGTGTATATATACACTCACGAATACGCGTATGCGTATACTCGTACACACGTATACTATATATATCTCTCTATATATCTATATATAGATATATAGAGATATATATATAAAAGATGTGTACACGCATATATACACACACACACATTATATATATATATATATATATATATATATATATATACACACACATACACATATATACACACGCATATAAAAAACACGTGTGGGTATGTGTGTGTATATATATATATATATATATATATATATATATATGTGTGTGTGTGTATATACACTCACGAATACGCGTATGCGTATACTCATACACATGTATACTATATATATATCTATCTATATATATAGATATATATATATATATATATATATATATATATATAGATATATATATAAAATGTGTACACGCATATATACACACACATATATATTTAGGTGAAAAAACTATTTCATCTAAAACAGTGGCAAGTGAATTGCAGGGAGGCATTACAGTACCTTCTGCTGAGAATTCAGCACTGGACAGCTCCCTGCTATTACGAAGCCTGGGTTACTTGTGCAGGGGGAAAGGATCAGCACTGGACAGCTCCCTGCTAATACGAAGCGTGACCGGCGTCTCGGGAGCGAGCACGTCGGGCTGAAGCAAGCGCAGGGAGAAGAAGCGGCGGCCATCTTTGGGAAACTTTTTATAAGTTCATGAAATGCCAGAACTGTAAGTAGGAACCGGCTTTAAAAGCCATTTACATTGGTACTTAGTAATGTATGCTGAAGAAGGGGGACTGGGCAAAAAAAATATTTCACTGCTGCCTCGAGACATCTCCTTTAAGCTTTTTGTCTAATGATGATAATGACACATAAGGTCAATTGCAACTGGAGTGGGAGCTACTAGGTTGATCCAACATGTGAGAGGAGCATGGAGGTAATGGGAAAGTTTTGAGGTTTGCAGCTCTTGAACGGTTGGACTGTCCAGAAAATGGAGGAGATGGGCATCAGTTATTGCTGCAGCGAGAAGCAAAATGGATCAGTAGAACTAGTGCTCTAGAAGGATTGGGCTTAAATGACAAATTAATTGCACGTTTATGATTTTTAACTGCTTAATTGTTTATTGGTTATTAGGAAACAAATGGGGCGTTGCTTTTTGCAGTTTCCTAGGATGTGTGAAGGCTTTAAAAAAAAAAAAAAAAAAGTCATGTGACAAAACAGTTGGCGCCTATTTTTTTGTGCACCGTGTCTTGGTTTTGCATCTTCCATTTTTTTTATATATATATATGAAATAAAGTGCTGTTTTAATTCTAAATACCAAGGAATGACACTTTTTATCTTTCCTTTCTGGATATCTAAAGGGCCATTTACACGCAAAGACAAATCTTTTAACTAATTGAAAGTTTTAGCAATCATTTTGCATAAAGTGTTAATGGACACTAATGTCCATTAAAACTTTATCATCTTCATTTGCGTGTAAAAGAGCCTCCAGGGGCTGTTTGCAGAGCCCAGCAATGTAATCTCCCAGCTCCCGCTGAGAACACAGCCTTCAATCTGTTGAGAAATGCTTTATCTCTCTGCAGCTGAAAGATGGATTTTAAGATCACCTAAAATCATCACTCAGACGAAAAATGCACGATGTGCGTGTTTGCATGCAAAGATTATCGCTCATCTGCAGTCGTTTGAAAGAATTTTGAACGATAGTCATTGCGTGTAAATGGGCCTTAACTCTGATAGTTAACTGTCTAACCCAGGTGATTCTCCATCGAGCCCAAGCTGTCAGATAGAATTAGTAGATCACCTAGATAAGGAACAATGTTAATTCCTATTCCCCTGAGATAGCCTATCAGCTCAATCATTACTTAGAGTGTCTTTTCAAAGTGCAGTGGATATACCGAAGGACAGACAAACTGGAACTGAACAATCTTTGAACCCATTTCAACCGCAAATCTGAGATATTTTTGGTACGTCAGGTGGAAGGGAATATGGTAGTATGAGTCTTTGAGGTCCCTCACACACGACTCTGCCCTGATTAAATCAGGGCAATTGTGGATCAAATAGTCTACATTTTAAACTTAAAACCTCAAACGTACTGATTAAGGGATTTTAAATTAAAGAATGGTTCAAAAGGAACAGATCGGTTTAGTAACCAAAAAAAAGGAATAATAAAAAAAATGTAAAAAAATTGTTCCTCTAAAAAGGAACTGGGATAACAGTTCGCAGTTGTATTAAGTCCTGAACTCCCTGCTCTAATCTTTCTTGAAGAGGAGACTGGTCTAGCGTAACTGAAAAATTTTTAGTGGGAAGGGACGAGAATTCTGTTCTGTACCCCAGAGATGGAATCTCTGGGTACTGCAGATTATCAGTTATCTGGTTCCATCTCCCCAAAAACAGAGCGCCTACGCCCCACGGGCCTTTATCTGGATTTGGGCTGTCTTGGCTAAAGAGGGAGCTCTTACCTCTGCCTCCTTTACGGTAGGACCATCTACCCATTTTGCCTTTCTGCTCCCTAGGCTGGTACGCCTGCTTACAAAAAGGAGGATTCTTCTTGGGTAGGTAATCAGTTGGGAAAACTTTCTTTTTATCCCCCAATTTTTCCAGAATTTTATCTAGTTCTGGCCCAGAATAAATACTCCCTCTGGAAGGGAACGGAGCATAGTTTATTTTGGAGACACTTTCTCCTGCCCATGCCTTAAGCCATAGAGCACGCTTTGCGGAGTTTCCCATCACAGTGTTTTTGGCTGAAAAGCACATGGATCTGCTGAGGCATCTGCCAGGAATCCAGTGACCATTTTAGGCAAAGACACGCACCTAATTTCCTCCATGGGAGGTCCTCTGCTTTAGATAACTTTCTACCTACAAGAGCCACAGGTACATAGAACGTGCCACAGGAGGTGGCTGCTAGATTTGTTTCTAACAGACTAGCTGTAGTCTCCCATATATTTATTTATTTTTTTAAGGGCTTTCTTATTCATGGTATCTTTCAGCTGGGAAGAATCCTCGATCGGCAAGGTAGTCTTTTTAATTACTTTGGCCAATTGAATATCAACTTTGGGCACTTCACTCCTGAGTTGTGTATCTTCAGGCGCAAACAGCAGCCTATCTTTGAATTCACAGGAGATGGCCAGCATTTTCTAACACTCATGTTTTACAAGGTGTTTTAGCGTCTTGTTCCTGGGGGAAGACCAATTTTTTGCCTTACCTTAAACCCCTAAACAATTTGTCCTGGACCTCCATAGTATTCTGAACCGCTTTTAGCAATTCCTCAATATTATGGGTAGAAAAAAAATATTTATCATCTTTGACATCAGGAGGGGCTGTTAACCATCTCCTATAATGTGGATGTATAGGACATCCACAGGCAGCAATATGTTCTCTTTGATATCGGTGATCTTCCTAAATTTTAATTTGCGGAATTCTTCACTAGTCTAATGCATATGGGGGTTGCCAAATGATGCTGCTTAGTTTGCTAATCCTATTATTTGCCCTGAAATCCCCTTTCCTGGCAAAACATTCCCATATCATTTCTAGGGATTAGAAATTTCGTAGAAATGTCCACCCTGTGGACGTTCTTGCTCAGTTCGCCATTGGCACAAAATGCAAATTCCAAAAGATGCAAGGGAAGACGACTCGTGCTTTGGATCCTTTATAGAGCATTGCTGCGTGTAAACTCCCCAACAGACAAGCTTTGGAATCTCTACCTCTACAATTCTTCCCATTTGCCTGCTACACTGATTATACTTCTTCAAAATTCCCCTCATATATGGAGTAACAGGTAGAGTCCCACCTGCTGGGTAATTAATTCAGTGAGTGGATATTTAAAAGGCAGCTTAAAGATCGGTAAGTGATCTACCTAGGGGCACAGAAAGCTGCTCTGTGCAAGTTTACAAAAATGTTCTGTGAGGTTGCCAAGTCTGTTCTAGCTGGCAGAAAGAAGCTCTCCAGCGGATATGGAGAACCTGTGCATTAGTTAGTGCTGGACAGGCAAAGTCTTTTTTTTTTTATTGTTCTTGCTGTGTTTTTGTTTGCTTGCAACCCTATAAATAATCCTGACCACGTCAGGTAAATCCTATTCCGTGTGGTTTGGCTTGGTTTTGCAAGAAAGGTGTCCTTTGACCTCAGCAAAAAGTAATCCAGAGTTCAACCCACGCAACAGTTTATAGATGTCTGTGCATTAGTGTACTGTATATCCAATAAAAAACGGGAATTTTTTCTTACCGATAATTCCCTTTCTGGAAGACATCATGACAGCATACGCTGGAGGTTGCTCACCTGCTGACCTGAAGGGACAGGAAGAGGCAGAATATAAAAAGCACCTCCCCTCCACCAACACCAGTGCGTTCCAAATGACCACAGTGACCAGTTACTTAACCAGAAGGTGTGTTTTTATTGACATCACACACCTCAGAAAACAAAGTTAAAGCATACACATTACCTCATGTGTTGGACAAACTAGGGTAACCATGTTGGTAAGGGGGGGAAAAAAGCCCGTATGCTGTCATGATGTCTTCCAGAAAGGGAATTATCGGTAAGAAAAAATTCCCGTTTTCCCCCTGACATCATGACAGCATACGCTGGAGGAATACCAAATAAGTGGCATGGGCTTTTTAGGGAGGGATTACGGCTTGGAGCACCTTCCTACCGAAGGATGCGTCCTGACTATATTTAAAGTCCAGCCTATAATGTTTGATGAAAGTATGGCCTGAAGTCCATGTGGCTGCGTTACAGATTTGCTCAATTGATGCGTGCGCTCTCTCCGCCCAAGAGGATGCCACCGCTCTCGTTGAGTGGGCCTTCAATCCTTCTGGAGGGGGGATGTCCTTGGCCTTGTAAGCCTCCTGGATGGCTCTCCTGAGCCACCTGGCGATCGCATCTTTAGAAGCGGCCTTTCCTTTGGCCTGCCCCTGAAATTGAACGAAAAGTTTGTCAGACTTCCTGAAACTTTCTGTTGCCTCGAGGTACGCTAGTACCGCTCTTTTGACGTCTATATTATGGAGCTTTTGTTCTTTTGCATTTTTGAAATTTTGGCAAAAGGCTGGAATAACTATTGGTTGGCCCCTGTGGAAATCTGACAATACTTTAGGCTGGAAGGATGGGTCTAAAGAAAAAACTATTTTGTCCGGGTGGATAGTCATATATGGGGCCCTTCGTGAGAGGGCCTGGATTTCCCCCACGCGTCTGGCTGACGTAACTGCCACAAGCAGGGCTACCTTGTATGTCAGCCAGGCGATGGATAGATCCGTAATCGGTTCAAATGGGGGGTCGCATAAGGCCTGAAGGACTATGGTTAGATCCCAGGGTGGTGCCGTGGCCCGTGTGGATGGATGTAATCTGCTCGCCCCTCTAAGAAATCTCCTAATCCACCTGTGCTCCGCTAGCGCGAGATCGAAGAATGCCCCCAAGGCCGCAATTTGGACTTTGAGCGTATTCGGACTCAAACCTTTATCCAGGCCCGCCTGGAGAAAATCTAAGATTTTCCGGACGTCTGGCTGATCCAGCTGCTGGATGTCCTGGCCTAACCACTCCGAAAATTTTTTCCAGACTTTGGAGTAGATTTTGTGTGTCGAGGGTTTAAGGCTCTCGCTAACGGTGGAAATAACCTTAGGGGAAAGACCCTTTCCTAGGAACTTTACCCGCTCAAGCTCCAGGCCGTAAGCCTGAACTTGTGAACTTCCGGGTAAAGAAGAGGGCCCTGCGACAGTAGGTCCGGTCTTGTTGGAAGGTGGAAGGGCTCTCCCACTGACAGGGATCTCAGGAGGGGGAACCACGGTCTTTTGGGCCAATATGGTGCTACAAAAATTACTGTTAGGGTTGACTGCAGTAATTTCCTTAGCAGAAGCGGGATTAGTGGTAGAGGGGGAAAGGCATACGCTAGGTCCCAATCCCAGGGGTGAGAGAGAGCGTCCGTGCCCAGGGCCTGTTTCTCTGCGCCTCTGGAAAAGAAAAGCCGGCATTTGGTGTTTGCGCTTGACGCAAAGAGGTCTACTTCTGGTACCCCCCACTTCTCCACAAGAAGGCTGAACACCTCTGGATGGAGTTCCCACTCTCCTGGGTCCACTTTCCTTCTGCTTAAAAAGTCCGCGGCTGAGTTCTCGGCTCCTCTTATATGAAAGGCCGATAGGGACTTTGTTGTGCCTTCCGCCCATTGAAGGATCCGCCCCGCCAGTCGTTGTAGTGGAGGATTCCTGGTGGTACCCTGGTGGCGAATGAGTGATACTGTTGTCATATTGTCTGAGAAGATCCTCACATGTTTCGCCACTAATCGTGTTTGCAGGCTACGCAGGGATTTCCATACAGCTTTAAGCTCCCTAAAGTTCGATGAGCTAGCTTTCTCGTGAACGTCCCAGGCCCCCTGTACATAACCGCCTTCAAAGTGGGCCCCCCACCCTTTGGCGCTGGCATCGGTCGTGATTATTACGGCCGGGTCCAAGTTCCAATCGGATGCCTGAGACAGGTTGTCCGACGACACCCACCAACGGAGTGAAGCTCTGGCTTCCGCAGAAATAGGGATTGTCTGATCAAGCGAAGCCTGCAACTTGTCCCAATTCTGGAGAATTAGTGACTGGAGTCCGCGACTGTGGAATTGGGCCCAGGGGACCACGCCGATGCACGAAGTCATTAGTCCCAGGATCCGCATTGCGTCTCTTATCGTTACCCTATGTTTTTTATATAGGTTGGAACATTCCTCTATGATAAGATGTTTTCTTAGGGGAGGAAGGGACGAATTTTGTAGACTGGAATCCAGGATGACACCCAGGAATTTCTTCCTGGTTTCTGGCTCCATGTTGGATTTTGACTCGTTAACAATCCAGCCAAGCTCCTTAAATAATTGCAATGTGGACTCTAAGTGTGATCTCAGAGCAGACGGGGAATCTGCCACCAACAGGAAGTCGTCTAAGTAGGGGATGATCATGACACCCTGATTTCGTAAGAAGGCCACCATTTCCATCACGACCTTGGAAAAAATTCGCGGAGCCGAGGAGATTCCAAATGGTAGGCAGACGAACTGGAAGTGGCGGATTTCCCCCTCTACCCTCAGCGCAAACCTCAGAAATTTTTGTGAGTTGGCGTAAATAGGGATATGAAAATAGGCATCCTTAAGGTCTATTGTAGCCATTACGTTATCCCTGGCAATTAAAGGAGTTGCAGTTCTAATGGTTTCCATTTTGAATCTCCTATATTCAATGAATTTATTCAGTTGTTTTAAATTGATAATGGTGCGGTGGGAGCCGTCTGGTTTGGGAACCAGAAAGAGGGGGGAATAGAAACCTTTTCCCTGTTCCTTCTTAGGGACTGGGATAATTGCGCCGAGACCCTGCAGGTTCCGTACGCCCTCCAACAGAGCCTGTTCTAGGCCTGGAGACTGGGTTGGGGTTATCATAAACCTGTCCGGGGGGCGGAATAGTAGCTCGATCCTGTACCCCTCCGCCACTAGGTGCAGTACCCACTCATTAGTTGTAATACTACGCCAGCTATTGGCACAGCGAGTCAGTCTACCCCCTACCGGGCCTGAAAGTATGGGCTGAGGGACAAAAGTTAAAGTCTTACCCCTTCCGCCCTTTGGATAAGACCATCTTCCGGTCTTTCCCTTCCCGGCGTACGTAGACGAGGGATGAGGGGTGAAGGGTCTCTTGGGTGGTCTGGTGGCAGGCAGTCCGTGACTCTTGTCAGCTGCTTTCTCCAGCAGACGATCCAGGTCTGGTCCGAATATACGCCCGCCCCGGAACGGTAGGGTACATAGCCTATTTTTGGACGCTGCGTCCCCTGACCACTCTTTCACCCACACTGCCCTTCTGGCGGTGTTCGATAGGGCTGCCATGCGGGCTCCGAGGCGGACTGTTTCCATCGAAGCATCTGCCAGGAACCCTGTTGCCATTCGCAGCAGAGGGATGCCGCTTGCGAACTCCTCCCTAGGGGCTTTTTGGTCCACTAGGGCTGCGAATTGGTCCAACCAGATTGCCATGGAACGAGCCACGGAAGTGGCCGCGATGTTAGCTTTCATGATGAGACCGGAAGTAGACCAGGCTTTACGCATGGATGTGTCCACCTTATGGTCCAACGGGTCCTTTAAGTGGGACGTATCCTCAAAGGGCAACCCGGACTTTCTGGATACCATGGCAATTGCAGCATCGACTTTAGGTATCTCGTCCAAAAAGGACACTTCATCTCCCGGAAATAACAGGCGTTCTTTAAATTCCCTGGGGATTAGCGGAGCCTGATCCACGCTCTCCCACTCATTTAGAATCAGCTGCTTGAGCGTGGCGTTTACGGGGAATGAAGATTTTTGTTGCGGGAGTAACCCCGCGAACATATCCTCCTGGACTGTGCGGGGTTGCTGCACATCTTCCTCCACCTGCATGGTCCTGCGTACTGCTTTTAGCAGCTGATCCATGTCCGTGGTAGAGAAAAGATATTTCTTGTCCTCCTGCGTCACTTCCCCGTCAAAATCCACATTTTCCGCTATGTCGGAGTCAGACTCAGACACCGCCGGAACCGACCTGCGTGTAACCCCGGAAGGCCCAGGTTGGAGGTCTGAGAGGGAGGACTGCACTTCTTCTCGGACAACTGACCGAATTTCGGCCATAAGGGAAGTTTTTTCCTCCTGCATAATTTTCGCGGAGCAGGTAGCGCATAACGTTTTGGTGCAGGAGTCGTCAAGTTTGGTTAGACATACTGGACATTTTTTACTCCTGCGTCTAGCCTCCCTCGGTTTTTGAGTATCCCTGTCCTGTAAGACAAGGGAAACTCTGTTAGTCGGGAAGTGTATGTAGTGCAGGTGTAGGTTGGTCCACTGGACCACTTACAGTTAGGAGGGTCTCTGGGTCCTCTCTGGTCGACATCTTGCGCCTTGCAGGAACGCTTCCTGTGCTTAGGATCGTTCCTTAGCGTGGAGAAACACCACCAGCTGATGCAGGGGCAGCAGATTTTTGAATTTGGCGCCGGCCGCGCCAGGCCACGCCCCCTTTGCGGAGCGCCTGACGTCACCGCGCTGTATCCGAAGCCACGCCCCCTGGAGTGCTCCTGTCGGCCCTGGACCCGGAGATGGCGGCCGCCGCCGTAATGACGGCCGCAGTGGTGCCGGCAGCCCGTACTTGGACCCCGGCCCACCGGAGATGGCGGCCGCCGCCCGAAATGACGGCCGCAGTGGTGCCGGCAACCCGTACTTGGGCCCCGGCCCACGCAGTCCCCGGAAAGCTCCCAGATGGGGTCCTTCCCACTGGGTTTGCCGGGGCTGCCCGAAAGATCCACGCCGCCGCTTCGCCGGTAAGTCCTCCTCCGGCATGGGACAGCGTTGCTGGAGTTCTGCCGCTGCTGTCCTGAAGGGACAGGAAAAACACTGGTGTTGGTGGAGGGGAGGTGCTTTTTATATTCTGCCTCTTCCTGTCCCTTCAGGTCAGCAGGTGAGCAACCTCCAGCGTATGCTGTCATGATGTCATGGGGAAAGTCTCAGTTCACATCATCTTTGGATCATATGCTGGACGTATACACCGGAAAAAAACAATTCACTAGGAGCTCCATCCCGGCCACTTTGAATATATGTGATACATATGCAAACACCGGCCATTGACAATGATAGCAATATATACTTGATAGGATTCCATTTTATTGAGAATCAAAGGGGAAAAAAAAGGTATTAACATACCAGAGAGATGTATGCAAAAAGCAGACATTTGGTACGCTAGATCACATACCAATGTGTATACACAATTTACACATTAACCCTTCCCAATCCACTGTCTGACCTCTGAAGACATTGTGATTTAAGGCTGTACAGCTCCGATGTTGGAAGACATCCGTCGGGGTTCTCTTACTGTATATTGCCAGCCTTTCTGCTGTTCAACGTGTCACCTCATGCAGTACTGGCTTTAGCCAGCAGACAGCACTGTTGTATAACAGCAAAAAAAAAGTAAGCCCCCTAGGAAAACCAGGATACAAATTGGACTGGAAAGGGTTAAAACATGCCACTTCAGTGACTTTTCTCCAATCTGCAGAGGACTATTTTTATTAAGGTCCATAAAACAACACTACAAGGATATTCAGAGGATGGAAAAATACTCAAGACAAGTTATTTTGCAAAAATAAATAGCAAGTTTATTGGAGCTCTAACTAAACAAGATTTGCGCCAGATCAAAAACCAAGGAGTTTATACAAACAGTGAAATAAAGCCACACGCTGTGTGGTTATATTGACACAGAAATTATCCAAAAATTTGAACGCCATCTGCAGGGTCTCCAGAATGTTCCAGACATTCCAATACCGCGATATTCTGTATTATCCAAGGCAACCTGGGGCTTTCCAGATGTCGACAGACTACAGCTCCCAGCATGGAAAGGTTTGGCAGGATATACTGTAAGTTCTAGCTTGGTAACCTCATCACCAAATTTGAGGCACAAAAAGAATATCTTTACATTTGACTTCACCAACTTAACAGACTAAACACTTTATAATCATCGCCCTATAGCAGCAAGCTATAAACATCCGATTTTCTGTAGAAGGTTTATAACTGTAACCATAGTTTAAGCTGCTCAAATATCCGTCTTCTTGTTTCCGGTAACTCTGCAGGCTCCTCAGGTCGGGCCGGATACATGTCTGCACAGTGAGCAGCATCTGTAACAAGCCAGAAATCAGGTTATATCACTATGAGGGCTTATTCAGACGGGTGAGACTGACGCAATTTTGTGCGTTGCAAGACGCGCGAATGTGTATGAACGCCGTTCTTCGGAATGGACTTATTCACATGAGCAATTTTTTTCCCTCGCAGTAATGCTGCGAGGATAAAAGTCGCAGCACATCCCATCTTTGGGTGCATCCTTGCAACACTCGCTCATTGCTTTCAATGGGAATTTAAAGACATTGCATGGTACTGATGTGCCGTGTGATGTGCATGCAAGTGTCATGAGATGCTTCCCACTGAAATCAATGGGAAACACTTGCTATCCTTTCGGATCACAATTTGCCAGAAGTGATGCGAGTAGTTTCAGATTCAAAAAAGCATCTCACCATATGGGCCAGAGTTTTAGCACAGTGTCGTACTCGCCCGTGTGAATGTAGCCCAATACAGAAAAAAAATTACACAAATCTTGTAGATATAGCTGACAGAAGGAACCAATGTTATAGCAAGCTTTCAAGGCTCCTTAGGTCTCCAAATATATATGCCTGATGAAGAGTCCCATTAGCAGCTTGCTGTAACATTGCTTTTTGTTAGCCATTATGAAGGTATATCTACAAGATTGTACTGTCAGAGAAGCAATAGGACTACATTTAATGTGATTGCTACTCTTAGATTTTGCCACGAATGCATGTACCTTCACATTCAATGTAATGGCCATGTGCAATCCACAGTGAGAAACCCACAGCAATTACATAGTGACTGAATCCACACCTAAGTGGTGAACATTTGGCCGTGGATTTTAACTTGCGCAGTCAAAAATTGAAATCCGCGGGATCTGCAGATTTAGAATTGTTGGTAGTTTTCAACCCTGCTGTGGATTTGTTGGGGACAATTTCTGCACCGTGCGAAAGGCAACTCTTAGTCTGCTCCATGTGGCTTGTACTGTAAATGCTGCAGAATTTCTCTAGCAAATTCAATAGCATTTCTGCCATATTTAAAGACGTGGGGAACTCGACCAGATATCTCGCTCGCCAACGTGTTTTTTCTACGTCGATGCGAGGCAATTTTCATTTAAAAACGCCTCGCTTCTGTGAAATTGTGATCCTTAGGTGTGTGTTGCAGGCTCATAAGAGGATGACAAGTGTTTCCCTTTGATTTCAATGGAAAACATTGCATGGCACTCACATCGCGCAAATTTGGGAGTCTCTTAAGGTGCCATGGAAATCAATGGGCAAGGTGTTCCAAGGGAACGCCCAAAAGTTCGCAGAATGTTCTCTCTTTGCGGCATTGCTGCAAGGGGAAAAAAAAAAAAAAAGTGAAATATAAAATTATATATATAATAGAGTTCCTATTCTTGCGAGTTTTGTGTACCTCATAATACACAAAACTCACACAAGATTCTCACCTGTGCGATTAAGCCCTTAGGCTACATTTATACGAGCGTGAATCTCTATCACTTTTTGTGCATTCCAAGACGCATGAATATGACTCCATTTTTTGCATCCCTCGGAATGCATCACCCATTGTTTTGGGACAATCAAACATATTGCATGCCGTGGGGTGTGCACAAGAGTGTGAGGTTTCCCATTAAAATCAATGGCAAACACTTGCTAATCCTCCGACATGCGTGAAACAGCCATCGGCTTGAGATCACGTAGCTTTATTGTGTGATATCTGACACATGGATATTTCCTAGAAACAAGGTATAGGTCTTGCTATTAGAGAATAAAAAGGTGTATTCATGTAGATTACTTACAGACTTTCACCCTTTACAAAGCAGAAGGTGAAATCCAAGGTTAAAACGTTTTATATTCAAGCCCCTTCTCCCACCCCCCATCCCCACAGTGACCTAAAAACGAATTGTGGGCTGACCAAGCATGCACAACCGGCACTCCTTTCATCTCAATGGGGTTGGTGGAAATACCCGAGTGCTTGCTGCTTGGCCATCTCCGCAGTCCCATTGAAAGTGAATGTAGTAGCAGCGCGCTTGTGTGACCAGTGTTCCTTTCAGTCTCCTCACTGCAGGGGGGCAGTAAACCCAGAGTAAGGGAGACTGGGAACCATGGACCCCTGTTCCTGAGATTGGCGAGACCCCCACCGATCAGCATGTTGGTAGGGAATAACTTGTGATCCTGGTACAACTCCTTTAAGTAACAAGATTACTCCAAGAGAAAATAAAGGAGAGAGAACTGAGGTTTCATATACTTCATCGACTTCACTAATAAACTAGATACAGAAGATATTTACCTGCCATTGGAAAAGCCAAAAGATCACTGCTAAGATCCCAGTTTATCCCCAGTGCATGCCACGGGTCAATGAGGCCATTGGTAAAAATTATTCTGCTGCTCTGGACATTAATGCCGCCATAATTTTCATTTGTCTGCTGAATTGCGCTGTTTATCAGAGGTAAATCAAACACCTTCCCATAAATATCAGCACATTGCTGGACGTGGTAACTGCAGGAAGTGAACATGATTACAATACAAAGTCTTACTTACAAGCCTTGAAATGTGCATTTATGCTACATGACAATAAGTACTGAAGACTCATCTCCGTTTATTAGGCTGAAGGAGCCTCTCGAATACTATTATTGTATAGCTAATAGGTGAAAAAAAAATTCTGTACATGTTAGGGATTTTTATATCACCAAAGCTCCAAATCCCCTGCATAAGAGATTAAACCCCTTAATACCACCAGTATTTAAGATCTTAAATGACCAAAAGTAGTTTTCACCTTTCTGCCATCAACACATTTAAAGGGGCTTTCCAAGCAAAAACTACTGAAGACTTATCCTCGGAAAAGTCAATAGTTAATTCAGGGACCCCCTGCTCAGGATCCTTGGCGATGAGCTGATCACCTGGATCTCTGTCAGTGCGGCTGGCCGGATGTGCATCATAGGTGACTGGAGCAGAAGTGCCCTAGGTGGCTTCACTCCCACCGAAATCTATGGGAGCTGAATGGGCTATTGCACTTCCATGGAAGTCCCCCGATGTAAGGAGCGCAAGTGCCAGCAGTGTAATAACCAGCTTCAGCTCCCATTGATCTAAATGGGAGTGAAGCCCGATAAGACACTTCTACGCCTGTCCCCTATGATGCACTGGACAGTGGGCCAGGCGATCAGGTGGAGCACCAGGAATTCCGAGCAGCCTTTAACCCAGCACAACTGTGCATGGTTATGACGGCCTCACACTGGCATATTACCTGCACAATGTATGTGGTGAATGGATCCAGTGAAAGTACATGGATTTTCTTTGATCCAGTCAAATTTGCCTATACTATGCACGAAGAAAAAAAAAAAAGGGACCGCAGCATGTTCTATTTTACTGCATTATAGAGCACTATGGTTCTCTATGGACACAATAAATGCTGTACATATGCAATTACATGTTTATACGCACTATTGCCAAGTGCAGTCCAAAATTGCTACTATATATAGCAAAACGCCTGCTCATACAGCATTTTACGCTGTCATAAGTGAACGACTGCCTGTTTACATGGGCCGTTCTGTTCAGTTTTCTGCACGCACAAACTGAACAATGTGCGAGAAGTGAACAAATTCTCGTTTGTCCTTCAGTCGGTGCCTACATACACTGAATAATTGCTCAGATTCCAGCTGATCCCCGTGTAAAAGGGCCCTTATTCCCTGCACCATCATTCCTGTGGGCAAGTATCACCCTTTGCCTGGCATCACCCCCCAGTCAGGTCATGTTGCATATGCACAGATATAAAGTGCATGATGTGTGGAGGATACAGTTGGATGAAGGGATCAAATTCTGGAGAAATACCGCAGGAGAGAAGTAAACAGAGATGTTAGATTAGGGAATGATCAACCTTTCTAAAAATGCATCTTAGGCCAAACTTAAAAAACTGTGGATGTTCGGAAATAACTCCGTTGCCTGCGGTAGCACATTCTAGAGGACTGATGCAGCTTAAGAAAAGTCTCGAAGACAGGAGTGAGATGTTCAGATTGTGGAGGTAGTTACTTTCAGATCACTGGCAGAGTGGAGAGCACGGGTAGGGTGGCAGACAGCAATAAGGAAGGAGATGTGCAGCACTGTGGAGAGCTTTATGCAGGACAGTGAGAAGTTTAAATTGTATTCTAACATGAATGGGTAAGTGGCACAGGGTCGAGATGTCGTGCAGCTGTTGGACAAAAAAAAAAAAAAAATGATGGACCTGGCTGTTGCATTCAGGGTGGATTAGTAAGAGAAAAAACAATTAATGAGTTCTAGCAATGAAGACGAGAATGAATCAGTTACAATAAGTTTTGGCATTTCCACAATAATGAAAAAAAGGACAGATTCTGCAGAGGCTTTTGAAGTGCAGGTGGCATTAACATGCAAACAATTGACTATAGGGAGTCACCATAATCCGCAGATGAAGAGGTCATCATTGCAAGCCATTATCAATGGAACATAAAAATCACATAATTAATATGTTCTAACCATCTTATTCATGTAATAGAGGCGCTACAGTGTGCATGTGGTTACTGCATGAAAGGTCAGGAATTATGACTATATAACCTGCTTGCTGTCATAGGGAGCAGTTCTGTTCATGAGAAATCATTATTCCCTGTTCTTTCAGAAACAAGTCTACAAGTAACACTGAGATCTGTGTGCGTTCTTGCTCTCAAATCACTGCCGGCGTCCATACTTCCTGATAGAAAGATAGCTAAGGATGTGTATAGACCCCACATCCCTCAGCATGCAGACAACCAAAGCGCTATAGGAAGGAGAATACACAGATGCAACATACTGATGAACAACCTACATATTGTGGGGGGGGGACTGCTTAGTATAATACTTGCACATAGATAAGGCATACAAAAAAAGGGTGACAGTCCCACTGACATATATAGTGCACCATGCAGGCCTACAATCCATTTAGGACGCCCTGTATAAAAAGCCTGGTGGACTGTTCTGCAGTATGTATGTATGTATGTATGTATGTATGTATGTATGTATGTGAGCGATGAGGTCACCAGGGGTGGAGCATTAGAATCAAAGTCCTACAACCTATATAAAACACAGAGTCTGACCAACAGAAGAACAAATTAAAGGGGTTGTCCCGCGGCAGCAAGTGGGTCTATACACTTCTGTATGGCCATATTAATGCACTTTGTAATATACATTGTGCATTAATTATGAGCCATACAGAAGTTATAAAAAGTTTTATACTTACCTGCTCCGTTGCTGGCGTCCTCGTCTCCATGGTTGCCCTTTAATTTTCGCCGTCTAAAATGGCCTAATGGCCAAATTAGACGCGCTTGCGCAGTCCAGGTCTTCTCCTGTTCTCTATGGGGCTCCGTGTAGCTCCGCCCCGTCACGTGCCGATTCCAGCCAATCAGGAGGCTGGAATCGGCAATGGACCGCACAGAAGAGCTGCGGTCCACGGAGGAAGAGGATCCCGGCGGCCATCTTCACCGGTAAGTATAGAAGTCACCGGAGCGCAGGGATTAAGGTAAGCGCTCCGGTAAGCTTTCTTTAGGTCCCTGCATCGGGGTTGTCTCGCGCCGAACGGGGGGGGGGGGGGGGGGGGTTGAAAAAAAAAAAAACCCGTTTCGGCGCGGGACAACCCCTTTAACAAAATGAGAATCAAGCTATTGTGTGCGATATGCCACCAGAAACACTGGCACTATAATTTCCTAATAATAAGCGGCGGAAGGCTGTGTTGCAGATCTGGCTGAACAATAGTGACACACACACACACCTAAGGGTGCTTTTACATGGGGCGATCTGTTGGGCACAGATACCCAACAGGTTGTCCTAGCCATAATAGTTTCTGTGCTTTTACCAGCATCGCTGACTAAATGGAGGCGGAGCGGGTCAGGGGATCGTTCCGTGGCGCCTGCCTGTTTATATGGCACAACCCATCATTCTGTTTTCTGCATGCAGAAACTGAATGACGAATGAGAAGCAAACAAGTTCTCATTCGTTATTTATTCACTGCATAATTAGTTCAGATTTACCATAGATTACGGGAATCCGAGTAATTGTTCTGTGTAAAGCGCAGCTTAACCCCTTAGTGACCACCAATATATGTTTTCATGTCCTGGGTGTCTGGGCTTTAATCTACAGGGCTGTAGAAACACACCGGCCCTGTAGACTAAAGCCACAGGGTCTATGCGTGTGACGGCTCCCTGCTATCAGCTGCTGGAGGAGCTGCAGTGTGCGACTCACAGTCATGTGACAGTCGGTATCCAATGGATAATGGCAATCGCATAAAAGTAAAAAAGGTTAAACAAAGTTGAAATTTCATCTCCCCTCACGGATCCAATCCATGAGAGGAGATGAAACTATTCACCTCTTGCCTCGGTGATATGGTCCTGAAAAAGACCTGCCGCCACTGTCTACGCATGCGCGTCAAAGGCAAAATGTCGGGCACATACACAGAAGGCCGGAGAGCTGGAGAAAATTAGAAAAGCTCCCTGCTAGCAGAGATAGCTAAGAGCAGGGAGAGGTCACCGGCGGCCGCGGTAGGCGGTCCCCAGTTACATGATCGACATTATCCATCATGTCAAGTTTAAAAAAAAAAAAAGTTTTCAAAGAAAGTTTAAAAAGATAAAGTTTCACCTCCTCTCACAGACCAGATCTTTATCAATGGATCCTTTTGACTTCTGCACAAATCGGCAAAATGGCGGACGCATGCGCAAAAGCCAAGGATTGCCCTGGAAATTTAAAATCTCCCTTCTTCTGGCTACCAAAAGGTAGCAGAGAGCCTAGCGATTTCAGGGAGGTCGGGGGGGGGGGGGGGGGGGGGCAGTAGGAGGTTCCTGGTCATGTGATCGATGTTATCCAAAAGGAAAACAGTGATCATGTAAAAAAATAAATAAAAAGTATTACCTTCCCTGACAGATCGGATCCGTGAGTGAAGGTAAAATTACGGCAATGTCCCCTGATGGGATGCTTATCCATGGAACTTTCCCCGACTTTTGCACATGTGCCCATCAGCAAAATGGCTGACAAACGCAGAAGCTGGGGAGTGCCCGGGAAATTTAAAATATCCTTGCAAATAGTGGCGAGGGGCGGGAGCTCAGTTCCTGCTGCTGGCTCTTCCAACCTCCCCCCCCCCTGCAGACAAAGGCACTGTATATCGGCTCAGAGTGAAAACCGAGCCAATATACGGTCATCTGAATCCACCCTTAAAGCGCAAATAGGCTTGGTCACTAAGGGGTTAAGGAAATCTGCCCATATCTTCTAAAAAAACGGTAAATGATAAGGTTCAATAGTGTGACTTTTGCCTGCAAGATTCCTGGAAAGGTAAGGAGTACTCAGGATTTCTGCGCAAATTGTTTTTAATAAAAGTGATTTTTAGGTTTATGTGAAGCCGGAAAATAAAGACCATTTACCAAAACATGCTCATTTTACAATGGTGTGATCATTTAGGTCAAATCCATTCTTGCCCTTGCATCATGCACATTATAGTGTTTCCAGTAATATGCAAAAGGACAATATACTTTTTAAATGTATATATTGTATGAAAAAAAACAAAAAAAAAAACTAAAAAAAAAAAAAAAAAGTTACCTTAAAGGAAACCCAGAAAACGGTTGATAAATGGAATCCGAGGACTGAAAATATCCAAACGCTGTGCATGTCTGGTACATCCACTGTCTACCTACAAGGAGCACAAAGAGAAAAAAAAACGTGATTATTGTAATGGGACTATACTGACTGAAGTGACATATGCATCAGGGTAAAAGTCAGATGCATGAGAACCGCTCTCCATACTGTATTCCTGGCAGCTGATACTTCCTGTCAGTGCAACTGAAACAACATTGGTAATCACAACCACATGGTTGTTCACATATACCGTAGGAAGACAAGACTGTGGCTTCAATCTTCAGCTGTTGTGCTACTACTTCATCCAACTCTACCAAGGGACAGAACTTGTAATCTTTGATTCTCATGAGAAAATAAACATCTCCGTACGCGTCCTACTACAGAAAAAAGTAGGTCATGGACCCACAGCTACGGCTCACCGAGGTGGTTCTACAGAACAGGCAATAGCATGCAAATCATTCTAGGAAAAAAAAAAAAAGTTAAAGTTGGCATAGCCCACTAAAAACAAAATTGCATTCAGATTTTCACTCTGGTGCCGATTAAAAGGAAGAAAGCAAAGATTAGGTTCAGCTGTGTAGAGACAACAAAAAATGGCTCATTAATTCTCAGGATTGGTGGGGAGCTCAGATGATGGACCACCAGGATCAGAGTGTGAAAAAACTAAGTTTTATAACTATGAACCCCTTTATAAAGGTCAGGTCTAAAAAAGGTATTGAACACTGTCTGTAATTCTTCGACAAAAAAAAAAAAAAACAAAAAAAAACAAAAAACACACAAACACAGGCGTAGATTGAAAATCTTAAAGGGCAAAAAAAAAAGTCTCGTTGGCCCCTGCTCAAGTACAAGCCTGCTAGTGGAAAGATACAGGAGACAGGCCTCAGACACAGCTGTGTAAATGAGCCCTTGTGCCGATGAGAATTCTAGTTGATGTTCAGAGCGGCGTGTACACGCTCCTCGGGCCAGCCCAAACTGGACAATTGTATTGTTGCTGCATGTGTTTATATTTATGCTTGTGTTTTGCTAACTTTATCTTCATTTTAGCATCGCGTATCAAATGTTTTCTGGCACATATACTTTGCTTTGTGCAAAAATATAAATATTTTGATGAGAATGATAAAGTTGGTTGGTTAAAAAAACACTTCACATAAAAAGAAAAAAAAAAGAAAGTTTGACTAATGCAAACATAATACTTCCAGAGTCTATTACTACTACAGTGATACTCAGGGCAGCTTGAAAGATTCTCATTGGTATAGACACTATTATACCCCCCACTCGGAGAGATCTAGAAAGGCAAACGCCTTCAGCCATGACAGTCTTCTTGACCATCAGTAATAAATAGAGATGAGCGAGGGTACTCGCTAAGGCAAACTACT
This sequence comes from Eleutherodactylus coqui, assembly GCF_035609145.1. Classification (NCBI taxonomy): domain Eukaryota; kingdom Metazoa; phylum Chordata; class Amphibia; order Anura; family Eleutherodactylidae; genus Eleutherodactylus; species Eleutherodactylus coqui. The sequence goes on from NC_089837.1 coordinate 109,237,752, forward strand.
CGAGCGAGTAGTGCCATATGCGAGTACCTGCCCGCTCGTCTCAAATGATTCGGGTGCCGGTGGGGAGGGGGGAAACTCTCTTTCCCCCCTCACTCCCGCAACTCACCGCTCTCCCCCGCGGGCACCCGAATCTTTTGAGACAAGCGGGCAGGTACTCGCATAAGGCACTACTCGCTCGAGTAGTTTGCCTTAGCGAGTACGCTCGCTCATCTCAAGTAATGAATTATCCCCACAGGTATGGGATAGTCCTAGGCAAAACTGACTTCAGGTATTGGTTTCTGGTTGGCCAAATGAAGCACACTGGTATGAAAAGAAAAAAACTCTACGTATGCATAAAAACTAGAGGGTTTCTAGGATACGGGGTGTTTGAGCTTCTTGAGGGCAAATTCTACCATGCAGGTTTTTTCCCATCCCTGCACTGCCAGAATTAACCAAAGTGTCACTAAGGCCCAAATATAAACAGACCGAAGTTAAGCAAGGTCACATAACTGTTCGTGGCTCCAAGAGAATATTCCATCTGGACAAACCGAAATCAAGCCCAGTTCTAATGACGAGCCGACAGAAGCCTGTCAATGGGGAGCAGAGTAAGAATTTGGGCATTAAATGTATTAGAAGTAATCTACTCATCGCTTCCTAGGAAATTATAGATTTATACTGCAAATGCCTAACTGTACATTGCTAGTTTGATAATCTATATGCGTTACCTCCCGATGAAGCTGACCCTTCCCAGTGGATGTCTCTCATGTCATGCAGAAATTGCTTGTAACTTGCTTCAATGCACTGTTCCTCTCGGGCTTTCCTAATGCTCTGGACAACTTCAACATATCTGTCATATGGTGAACCAAAGGATTCGTTGGCCATAATGTCACAGACAACGTCGATTGTTATATTTCCATCCTTCACACCCTTAAAAAAAAAAAGAAACAAGACATACGAAAAAGTTTTAATTTAAGGCTAAAGTCAATCTGTGGTCCTCTAGCTGCTGCAAGACTAACTCCCTGCAGGTCTCTGCCATGTAGGTTTGCAAACATCATAGAGCCAAATGGTTGTAGAACTCTGTGCTAGGGTATAGAGATCCAGCGATTGAGTAAGTGGTACACATATAGGAATAATCACTAGTTGATATATCAAAATGGCATAGAGGGCAAACATGAAAACATGATTATACCACACATGGACTATTCTGCACAATTTGGTGAGAAACACATGATTAACCCTTTCCAATCCACTGTCTGACGTCTGAAGACATTGTGATTTAAGGCTGTACAGCTCCGATGTCGGAAGACGTCTGGCAGGGTATTCTTACTGTATATTACTGGCCGCTTTGTTGTCCGGGGCCTCTCCAGTATGTCCCGTACCGCAGTACTGGCTCTAGCCAGCAGATGGCGCCATTGTATAATGACAGAAAGAGAAAGTCCCTTAGAAAACACGGAATCCAAAATTGGATTGCAAAGGGTTAAGGCAAGTAACTAATTTTTATTTTATATTCAGGTCAGTAATTGTAACATGGTAACACTAGAAGCACGTTGCCGTAAGGGCAGCGAGTGAGCCCTTTGAGTGATTTATTTGGGCGACTATTGCCTTCTGTAAAAGAACCCCAACAAGTGATAACAGGCGACTGTCGGTCCATGTAAACACCGAACTCGACAGCAAACCAAGCGATTGTTGGCCTGTGTAAAACAGGCGGCAGTTCATTTAAAAAAAAAACAAAAAAAAAACACCCACACAACAAAAACACACAAATCTAAAAAAAGTTTCAATAGTTGAGCTCCAAGCTCCTGAATACAGCGGACGCATGACGACTTGGATATTTGGTTTTGTCAGCGATCATACAAAACCGTATTTTGCGTGGCTAGCTATAACAGCTCAGCAGACCGGTCGTGATAAGATGGTTCATACATCATGACAGATCTGTTTTAAATTGAACAGCAAATTACGTGAAAAGGGAAGGTTTGTTTTTTCTTCCCATGTTACAAAAGACATTTGGACAGAATGACGGAAGGTTCAGAGAAGATCATTTTTGGAAGTTAAACGCTTTAATCTTCCACCCATGCACATTTTAAGAGGCTTCACATAGTTGTACACACCATTGAATCCAAAACAAACAAGCCGTACCAAATCTTGGCTTCTTCCGCTCTCTAACATGGGAAAACATTTTTCATTTTATACTAGGCTACACAGTTGGAGGGAATAGAAAACCACAATGTTCAGTCTGGAAATGAGTATTACGAGCTAACATCAAACATCTGATCAATTTAAAATGTCAAGGAAGGAGGATGCAGACATGTCTAAGGGCTTAGGAAATGTCATGCTCTTAACTATTGCAACAGCAGGATCAACAAATTTGCAATACAAATACCGCAAGTCACGAAGAGAAAAAGTTAAACCTGATTAAGCTATTGGCCACTGGAGTGCACTTAACTCATTAAGGACCAGGCACCGTAAATTTACGGTGCCTGGTCCTGGGCTTAAAGCACCGCCAATGGTAAAATTACAGCGGCGCTTTAAGCCTCCTGCTCTGCAATCAATTACAGCAGGAACTAGTTATCAGCTGTTAGTGATAGCTGATAACCCGGAGAAGGCAGGAGGGGTTTTTAACCCTTTCTGCCTTCTGCTTCCCTGAGTACACAGTGCTCAATGGAGCACTGTGTACTGCAAGTGAAAGTGGAAGGGAGTCTTCCACTCCTGGAGTCAGGGGGGGGGGGGGGGGGGGGGGGGGGGGGTCATGTGACTGCTGGGGTTCCCTGCTATAGCAGAGATGGAGGATCATACTAGACAGTGGCCAGCTCTGCCAGTGACTAATGTCACTGCAGAGGTTGTTTTCCCCTGTAACTGGGGCTCCTATGGATGCCCCAGCTACAGTGGGAAAGTGTCGAAAACAAAATGCCCCCCAGAGGTCTTACATGACATCATGGGGGACATAGATAGTAAAAAACATAATCCCATACATAAGTAGAACAATACTACAGAAAAAAAACGATACATACATAAGAAAGAAAACACAAAGCCGACGCCAACCAAAACAGTCGCCGTATGCGCCCTCTAAACCAAAACCACACATACTATCAAAACATCCAAAACAAATAGAGGAACCCGTTCCCGTACTTTATTTTAGCATAAATACACTAAATTAAAAAAAAAAAAAATCTATAAATGTTAAAAAATATATATCTTTTTAGCATTTTACCCCCAATAAAACAAAAGAAAAAAAATGTGTCAGTGAAAAAGACATTAAAAAAAGAAAAAAAAAAAAGCAGTCAAAATAATTTGGGTAACTAAAGGAAACAAAATAGGGCAGTAAAACCACCACATGGGTAAAATCCCTAAAAAGGGTCTGTTACTTTTAAGGTACAAAACAGCTTGGTCCTTAAGGGGTTAAACGGCCACTACACGGAAAACACTTTTTTTTTTTTATCACTGCCATGCAGTGAAGCATCCTATCTGATACTCAGACACTCTTGATTTTTAGATCTCCCTTTGCTTTCTCTCCCTCTGCTGTGCTATTGAGATGCATCAGCAAAAAAAAAAAAATCACATGAGCAACTACAGCTATGGTAGTACCATTTCTGACTGCTGAGAGGACAATGTGATAATCAGTACCCTCTATAGTCACCTAAGTAAGCTAAAGACCCATAAGTATACAGTCAGTAAGATGAATCATCATCTTCATTATAACTGTGTGACAGGAGCCTTTAATTAACAGAAACTGATTCTTCACAAGGACACAAACTCCTGTCACAGTCCATGCAATGTCATCATGCAGGAAATTCTGTTGACAGAATTACTTGTCTTTGTTCTCTCCAGGAGTCACTGTCTTAGACAGTCAGAATGAGATGACATGAATCACCTAAGAGAAAGACTTCAGGAATTTTTAGATAAAAAGGAATAACTGAGGTAATACACTAGCTGACCTGTATAAAAAAAAAACTGCAGAGAGGCCCTTTAAATGCATTATGGAGAGCACTAACAATGGTTTTCCCCAACACTCATTTAAGTTCACTTCAGATTGTCAAAATATTATTGGACTACAAATACTACAGTATATTCTCTAATCATCCAAGTAAATCTATAGTTTGTTTCATGAAAACAGCCACCTCGGCATATAGGCCAGTGCAACAGGTTCAAGTCCTGGGGACTCCAGCTGCTGTGACCAGGAGAAGCTCTGGCTAGCCATACATTTATTCTGTAGGCTAGCCCTCCAGGAAGGGAGCTGCTCTTGCCTCACCTCTGGCTCATAGAGGAGAGTCTTCCCTCAATGATGTCCATACACTGTAGCAAAACCCCTGAAACAGTTGTCTGTATGGCTTTCTGGCTTAGTTTTCAATTCCCAATCACTGTTATAAAGACTTGTTTAAAAGAGTCTGACATGAGGGACTAATTTTAAGGAATGCTGCCATCCAATAGGTGGCGCTGCAGAGGAGCATGCATGGCCTTAAAGGCCCTTCACTCACATCCTAAGCATCTCCACACACCTAGGGGCTCTCCTTAAAAAGGAGAGACGATACCCCTCCCAATTCAACTCCGTAATACATAGCCCAGTAAAAGGTGTTCTATTAATCCAGTTCTTCTTCTGCACAGCTACATCGGATCTCTCCCTTTAGATACTCTTGTGCTCCGATTTGAAATCTGGCAACACTACCAAAATCATTTCAATGAGACAGTCAGAGATAGTTGGCCTTCTGTCTACGCCATTGAGAACATGTGTGACCAGCGGTTTCATGCCTCACTACAGAAATGGAAGACTAACTTGAAGTGTGAAATAAGGGAGGGGGGGGGGGGGTGAACAGGGGAAACATGCTCCCCCATTCTCGGGATCAGAGGGAGTTTCAGCAGTTGGACCCCACCAATATACCATTCAGTGAATTGGTGGTACTAAAGTAGTTCCATCACCAGAATATCCAGTCATTCAATGACAAGAGGTCTAAAACAAGAAAAAGTCCCCACCTTCATAACTTAGATTTTGGTCAAAATTTACGCATTACACGCCAATGGTATCAAAAGAAAAATTCCCAAAATTCTAGGTTCCTACAGCTAATGGTTCCTCAGTTAGACCTCCCTGTTTAGGGGGGTGGGGGGTGGGGGGCTAGTCTGCAAGTGTGTGAACAATGAATTAAATTGCATTTTTAGCCATTAATAAATGTAGAACAACATTATTCTGAAAGCTAAAAATTTGAGGTCCTGCACAACGTTTTATACTGAGTTTAACGGTACCATCGTGAACCTTTCTGGTTTAAAAGCTACCTTGAAAACTTTTCTCAAAGGGTGCCTCAAAATCTGCCATTCTCCGTGGAAGGAAGTTTGGGCCAGGCTTTGGGCCACTGTAGCATCTACCCAAAAGGCGATACAAACCTGATATTTGTACCATGCATTATACTATTGATAGTCCCTATTTTGGTGACTTTTTAGGTTCTGAAGACCTACAGGCACTTCACAGCAATCCATTAAATAGGTCATTGTGGACAAAAATTAAAAAAAAAAAAAAGTTACCACTTTTTAAGCTTAAATTATAAAAAGTCAGCTTAATTTTTTTTTCCTTCTTACTGATACTATGTGAAAGAGAATTTGTAAGCACAACATAGGTGGCTTTGCAAAATTAAAATGTACTGATCTAATAGGGGGGGTTGGTCTAACTCAGGAATTATTAGCTGTAGGAACCTAAAACTTTGGAGAATTTCTTTTGATACCATGGGACTGCAATACACAAATTTTGAACAAAATCTGAGATATGAAGGTGGGGAGCATTAGACCACTTGACATGGAAGGACTCCCCTGCTAGTAATATTCTAAGGATCTGCATTTGCTGAGAGCAATGAAATTATTCTAGAGAAAATGGAGGGAGGTCAGTGGCAAAATTTCTCAAGAACAAACCATATGTATTAAAATGATTCCCATAGGCCCCCCGTCCACGGGCGTGATTTCGCCGGCAGTAAATCGCCGGCGAATCATGCCTTCTGAAGCTTTCCATAGCGTTGCTATGGAAAGCACTGACCCCCTGTCCACGATCAGAGAATCATTGCGATTCTCCGCTTGCGGCCGGCGATTTGCAGCATGCTGCAAATTTCTGCGATTTGGCAGATAGGCTGAGAGCGGAGATCCGTCTGCCGGCTCCTGCTCCCGGGCGACCGCAACGCCAGTGGACAGGGGGCCTTAAAAGGAGTCAGAAAAAAAAAAGGGACCTTGAGTGACACAGGGCATTGCATTTAGTTGGCCTCAGCATACAAAAAAAAAAGTTCCTTATGTAGAACTCAGACTCAAAAAAGCATAAAATTAGACAAGATTTCCAACGAAACTAGTTCGACAATCCTTTTCATTTGATAGCGTGTTGTGGAATCATACACTACTGGAGGCCTAGTGAACAAGTTTTCATGTACCATATTTGTACCACTACAAGGATTACACAGCTGAGAAATCTAATTTCCTAATGGTCAACGGGAGTCGGTGGTTAGCTGCAATTCAAAGATACTTGATGCAAAAGGGGTCAATAGTCTAAGTATTGCACAGTTCCCATTAAAACCAGAGGGCTGTAAGAGAGAATGTGCTATAGATGCCATTCAATCAAGTCAGAACTTTCTAGTGGGGCAATTAAAGAGATTTTGCATCTCATGCACTAACTCTAAATCCATGTGTTTTACCTGTACCAGCCATGTAGATGAATACTTCATTGCACATGTCACAAACTGTGTGAGCAGCCAGGCTGGTAAGAAGGCGGCATGGGCAGCGGATTTATGTTTATTTTACTTTTATGCCAGAAACTGGCATACATTTGACAGCCCATGATGTGCCTAATGAACTTTTTTTAAACATTAGTTGCATCCTGTGACTGTACCATGTTTCCCCGAAAATAAGGCCTACACTGATAACAAATCATACTCTGGTTTTCAGGGAGGGGGGCCTTGAAATACAAGTCCTCCACCTAGCAACACTACATAAAAAAAAAAATATAGAATGACATCATTGAATGCCTGCGATTGGTTCATCGAGCGCCGGCTTAGATTATTTCAGGATCGCCGCCTTAGCCCATCACAGCAATCAATTGCTGGAGGTGGGGCATTCAATCCCCGGTACCAGGAAGGTAATGCTCTCTCAGCGCTGAGAACTATACCGAAAACTGCCAGAGAGCAGCAAGGGGGACCCAAACAGCGCCTGCCAGGTGAGTATTAAGCCGCCCCCCCCCCCCCCCCCCCAAAAAAAAAATGTAAAAATTAAGACACTGCTTCTTTTGGGGCAAAATATAATATAAGACATGGTCTTATTTTCAGGGAAACCATAGGTATCCTTCAGATCAAACATTTACAAATCCCCACCACCACAGAGTTTTTATTTGGCTACCAGCCTTACTTCAAGGTCAGTACAGACTCAGGCAGTTCTCTTTTTATGACGCTTATGTGTTCTCAGGAAACAAAGGACTGAGTAAAGAAAACATATTTTTGGCACACACTTCTCCATTCAGGGGCCTTCCAAAAAGTGAACGTGTAACTAGACTTCGTGAACAGAATAAATCCTAGTCCGAGCCATCAGGAGGATTAGATTATCCTAATAAAACTGGTTACAATTATTTCCTGGCCTTCCTTGTGGTACTACGCCCTGAAAGCTCATCCACCATATAAACACAGATTAGCAAGATGTACTGGAGGAGAACGAAAGGAGTGTCAACTGGAAAGCAGTAGTGCTATGGGCGAGAAGGGTGATCCATTACTACAATTACCATTCGACGGCTTGTACAAGGGAAGGAAAAAACACCCGTGAAGAAACTATATAGAATACATGTCAAACTCAACGCCTGCGGGCCAAAACAAGCCCACCACCTCGTTTAATGTAGCCATGCAACAACCGAGCAGACATTCCACTCACCCAGCCTGCAGCGGAAGTGCAAAGTCTGCGACCGCAGCGAACGCATAGCGGCCAAGTCTGCCCTTAAAAGCTAGATTCTCACAGGAGAGCACAATACCGGGCTGAGAAACTCGTCCCAATATCACGCTTGCCAAAAAGCGTGTTCTTCACGTCAAATGTCTGAGAAGCTCCTCGCATGGCAAACCCCTTTAACACTACAGAATACAAGTGATTTGCAACAAACCCTAACACGATCCGGTCTGTAAATTAAGAGGGTTGACCACCATCAGTTCTTTTTCGAAACCTGGACAAAACACGCGTTTGTCACTTGGGACCATATCTTCTGTTCAAGACTTTGCAGTGCACAGTATGAGCCCTTATGTCCAGGACGTACGCATTCACAGATGAAAGTCACACTATGCATCTATGGAAGGGGCATGACGACATGTACAGCAATATGCCCCTACATAGGTTGCCATTTTCTGGACAGCACCATCCAGAGGGACAGAAGCCCAGACATGCAGAAGGAAAGGTAGGGCGGGCTTGAATGAAGACGACCTTGAGACCCATAAAACGCGGGTTGAAAAATCGCAACTATTCGAAGCATTCGATTCCAATGTATTTATTCAGATGGGTGATTTTCTGGTGCGTAAAGTCGGCCAGTCGAAAGAGATAGCTCATATAGAGCGCATTCCGGACAGAAAAGATAGGTTTTGTCCTATCCATCTTTTGCCGGAATACAACGGCTGTTCCCATAGATTCCTATAGGAGCCATCCATCAGGAAAGGAAAGGGAAAAGGGAGTTTAGCTGTGGCTCCCCTTGCCAACAGTTTCCACAGGTTGGGGAGGGAGGGGATGGAGTTTAGCACGACTAGCTAAGCTCCCGCCCCCTCCCCTTGCTGGCAAGACGAGCAGAGAGGGGGAGGGAGTTTAGCAGAGATGGACTCTCTCCCCCAGCCAACTGAATGGGCGAGAAAACAGGAGATGCAGCCGACTCTCGTTAATGTGATTTTCGGCCAGGATTCAGGCAGCTAAAATCACAAGGCCTGTGTGAAAGAGCCCTGAAGAGGAGATATATCTTTTTTTTTTTTTTTTTTTTTTAAATGTGGACCAAACCTAGCATAAAGTGGCCAATTACCTACTGCATAAATAAAAATGTCAATTTATATGGATGTGCAGTGATTTTCCTATGGTGATTGGCTTCATCTGAGGTCTTGGTTCGGACTTCATTAGGAGACTTGCACCAGTAATTTTAGACTCCACTGCTGCTTTATTGGGAATTTCATTGATAAATTGGCTAAACCCTTTAAAGTAGATGCCAGCAGAGAGTTCATGGTACTATATTCCCTACATATGGGCTTATTCACATCCTACATTTGTGCACCCATTCAGATGGCCGTGGCTCTGCGCATATACGCCGATCCTGCAATGCCGTTGGGCAAGGGGGGGGGGGTGAGAGAGACTGTTTAGTTCTGCTAAACTATCTCCCCCCTTATTATTGCTCTGCAAGGGAGGAAGAAGGATGAGGCGGAAGCCAGTATGATAAGCTGCAGAGAGGAGGCGGGAGCTTGTCCCAGCCAGCAATGGGAGGGGGCGGGAGGGGGTGGAGCTAGTTGCTAACAGCCAACAAGCAGCGGAGAGGAGGAGGGAAGGGGGTGGGAGTTTTGCAGTCATGCTGCTGAACTCCCTACCACCTCCCTTCTCCGGCAGCTGACATAGGCTCCCATAGAAGTCTATGCAGCTGTCGGCGTAAAAGTACTATCTTGGCGGGCCGCTTTTACGCCACGGAAATACGTCCAGGTGAACTGTTGCATTGTAAACGCATCAGAGGGGCAGTGTATATCAGCCGGGTGTAAAACACGGCAGATATACGCTCAAGTGAATCCAGCCTTAAAGTGCAGTCCAGATACCACAGATTTCACCGCATACACTTCAAAGGGCGAAATCCACAGCTTTTCTGCAAAATAATGATTTGAAAAAAAATTGCAGTAAGGGCTCGGTCACACGGGCGCATCGGCACCCGTACACCGGCACCGATGCGCCCGTGTGACTGAGCCATTACTGCAGGAAGTAGACGGCCGTCTCTGCAGCGCTGATGAAAGAACACATGACCGGCAATGAAGCCGGTCACATGTTCTTTCCTCCGACGCTGCAGAGAGACGTCCATCTTCAGGTACAGCCGTCTGCTACCTGCAGTAACACGGGCGCCGATGCGCTTGTATGACTGAGCCCTAAGCGGGCATTTCCGTGCAGATTTATTTCAGCCATGTGCAGATGCTGTTCCATAAGCTTCCCAAGTACATTGCTGCAGCATTTCTGCCACGTCTTAGCTTGCCCTAACCCTGTGATACTGAGAATAGAGTTACCACTGGAAACAAGTTTACCTCAAATCCTCGGTTGTCATTGTTATATTGAACTACATCCATGATATACTCAGCAATAGTCTCAAGGAGGAAGGACATGTCCATCTTTGAACGTATAACTAGAAATTGACAAAGGCTTAAAGAAGAAATAAGAAAAAAAAATGAATTAGAAAACACATTGGAATATATATATTTTTTTGCAGATACAGCAGATGCAGCATTTCAACAAGTGTGAGAATTTAGAATGCAAACACAGACGGTGCCAAAATCGAATTCAACAAGTTACTTTTATTCATGGATGTCCAATACAAGACAGCCTGTTGCCAAGGTGCCTAGACCATCATACTAGCTTTTTTAAACCTTTTTAAAGACCCCTTCTATATAGGGAAAATTCAATGTGGTCTGTCAGGTGAAGGTATCAGTCGTTCAGCGAATCCGGCAGGATGGGGGGGGGGGGGGGTATATAGGGAAAAAATATTTTGAACTCACCCAGGAACAGAGCAGGGGATAGTACCGGGCGATGGAGTAGAAGAAGCAGCAGAGGTCTGAAAAACCAGAGCTCCGTGTCACAGTGGCGATTGTGTGCGGCAGGAGGAAGGGAAGAGGCAGTTTGGTGGAGGCAGGGAAGCGGCAGCAGTTCCCGCCGATGCTCACCACCTATTAGCGGTACGTATGGGCAGCAGTGGGGACGAAAGAAAACTGCTGATTCATTCGTGCGGTCGCACGTAAAATTCACAATTGCGTAAACAAATGGCAATTGCGACAAATTTGCACATTCGCTCTATAGGATGCAGCGTCTTAAAGTGCGAAAAATATGGTCCACTATTCAACACAAATTTGTTGGACGGCAACTATAACCAAAACCAAGATTTTCCCCTACATTGATTGACATCAATTTATTTCCTGCCAATGTCATCTGGCCAGAGTCCTTTCCAGAAATCAGATCCTTGAAGACGTTCTGCTACGACATTTCATGAGGCGCTGCAGTCTTTGGAGGACAGTAAAATGTGTACACTGGCTTCAATGCAGGACAGCAGTGCTCCCTCAAAGCTAAGATAACTGCGAAGGAAAGAGTTACAAGCCTACTAATGAAGCCAGGGAGTCCAACAATTAGTGCAGTATTTTTAAGTCCATCATTTCCAGTGCGGACAGCTTAGAGGGAAGAGTGCTGCAGACCATAATCAAATCCCATTATATCTTAGCTCATTAGTGGCTAGTAAAACACATAAGACCTTGGCTCTGGCCTACAGGAAGAGATGGTATGTACACTGTTACAACAGTTCTATCAAAGTTTTACTTTCTGCATTATTTGCGGTCATCGAATAGTAAGTAATATATCGGTATTGTAGGATACTCAAAAACATTTAGAACGGACAACTCTGGAAGCCTAGGCTACGAAAATTGAGTGACAGTAATGCAGAGTGCTGAATGGGGGGGGGGGGGGTCATTAAGGGCTCATTCACATGGGTGTAAAGTTATGCTGCCCATTATATGCAGTGAATAAAACCCATCGATTTCAAAATAGGGCATTGAAGTGAATGGCACTGCACAGATACGCAGTGAACACGTATGATACATGCATATTTGCACATGAAATGCATGGCCTTTTTTAGATTGCATTTGCGATATTATGTTTGTGCATGCATAGATAAGCAGCGATTATATACAGGAAAATTAATAAAAATTGTAAGCATAAGCCAAAATACACAGGGAATAGGCAATTTTCAGTCTGTGAATATGCTGCATATTCACAGACCGAAATACACTTATGATGCCCATGTGAATGAGTCCCAAGGGTGCTATCTTAAGATGAGCGAGCATACTCTGTAAGGCGATATACTCGAGAGAGCATCGCCTTTTTTGAGTACCTGCTGGCTCATCCCTGAAGATTCAGGGGGGCCGCAGGGGTCGTCGCGGGGCAGTGAGGGGGAGCGGGGAGGAGAGTAAGAGAGAGATCACTCTCTCTCTACCGATCCCCTCTGCAACCCCCCGCTCACCCCTGCGGCCACCCCGAATCTTCAGGGATGAGCCAGCAGGTACTCAAAAAAGGCGATGCTCTCTTGAATATATCGCCTTGCCTTTTTTGAGTATCTGCTGGCTCATCCCTGAAGATTCAGGGGGGCCGCAGGGGTCGTCGCAGGGCAGCGAGGGGGAGCGGGGAGGAGAGTAAGAGAGATCACTCTCTCTCCCGATCCCCTCTGTAACCCCCCGCTCACCCCTGCGGCCACCCCGAATCTTCAGGGATGAGCCAGCAGGTACTCAAAAAAGGCGATGCTCTCTCGAATATATCGCCTTACCGAGTATGCTTGCTCATCTCTAATGCTGTTACATGGGCTTGAATTATTCCACACCAGAGCCCACAAGTCTCATTGGGGATTTTGATATGAAATTGTAAACCGATTTAAGCCATTCCAATTCCACGCCAAAATCTGCATGTTGTGCAGAATAATTCTGTCCATGTGAAAGGCCCCTAAGGAAACCAAGATTAGAGCCCCTATGGAAGCCGTCACTAGGGCCAGATCACCCAGGCTTCTCTAGAAAGGCTATTTAGGGCCAAATAATCTTTAACGACTATTAAACAAATACCTCTACAGAGTAGACAATGCTTTAAAATAGATTCGGACATAAAACTTACTAAAAATCCTTGCTTATTTTCCCATAATTCTCCTGGTAATCCAAGAGCTCAATCAACGTGTCGAAGGCGATCTTAATCATCTCAGAGCAATTAGTGTGATTTCTTGATAGGGAAATCTGTACAACATCCAGGTATGCTGCAAAGAAAGAGCGAAAACCTTGTTACAATAAGCACCTCAGTATGTACAGGCCTTCAGGAGAAAAATGGCCCAGTCACATGGTCAGATTCCGCTTTTTATTCTTGAAGCGCAGTTTATAAAGATGAAAAGCGAATATTGATTGCTTGAGATTCTGTGCAATGAGTAATTTCACTTATTACTTTCAGCTGGGAAAAAGGGATCCCCTCTGTTATCTCCCCTGCATGCCATTAACATAGATTGTGGCAGGTAAAGGGATGTTATCAACCATCTGCAATAGTGTACTGGCCTGCCTATGCTCGCTATTATAAGCGAAAAAGCACTGCCATACAGAAGTACGGCAATGCATTATCATCATGATCAGAGATTTTATGGATCAAGTGCCATACAGGAAAAAAAAAAAAAACTTTTTGCACACGTTCCCGTTAAAAAATAAATAAATATTTAAAGAAATACCACATTCTTCGTATCATTGTATCTGGAAATTGTACAGCATTTATCCTGCACACCAAAAAACGGAAAATAACCCCCCCCCCCCCCCCCCCCCAAAAAAAAAACCAAACAAACAAAATAAAAAAAAATAAAAAAATTAAAACCACCACATGCAATAAAAGCTCGTCCTGCAAAAGACTCTAACAGAGCTCCGTCTATTAAAAAAAAAGTAGTTTAAAAGAAATGTTGTGGGACTTTGAATGCAAGGAGAGATCCCTCTATTATACACACACACACACACACACACACACACACACACGGCAGAATTGATGCAATTTCTCTCGTACTCCAAACAAAACAAAGTGTTACAATACATTATATATACCCCAAAAATGTTGCCAATTAAAAACTAGTCTGCAAAAAAAAAAATAAATAAATAAATAAATAAATAAAACATTGCAGCCTTATGGCCATTGAAGTGAATGAAACTAAGCTGCAACACCCCACACAGCCTGTGGACAAGTGTGGCACTGTTTTGGGGGAGAAATCTGCCAAAACCACCCCTTTAAGTTCCGCAAGTTGTGTGGTGGGCCCTTCATATAGCCTACAGATGGTTGATCAGATGGAGATCTGGAAAATAGGAGGTCAAGACAAATACCTTGAATTCTTTGTCATGTTCCAAACCATTGCCGAAGTGCGACTAGGCACATTATCTTATGGTTGCAGATCAAGTACACCTCTTCATAGAAGCTGTAATTCCATATTTAGGTAGGTTTCCCAGAGCAGCACACTTGCCTCCGCCAGGCTTTTCATCCCATAGAGCTTTGTCAAGCTCCGATACGCAGATGCCCATTGTTGTTGCTTTCAGCAGTGGGCAGGGGTCATCATGGGCACTGAACACTAAGCGGCTATGCAGCCCCAATAAGCAGCAAGCTGTGTAACACTATGTTCTGACCCCTTTATATCATAGTGAGAATGAACTCTCAGCAATTTGTACTATAGTAGCCCTTTAGTAGGACAAACCCAACAGGCTAGCGTTCTCTCTCCATGGATATCAAACAGCCTTGAGTGCCCTTGAGCCTGGATCACTTCTGGTATGTACAAACCACTCCATATTAACACCCCACAAAACCAGTTGTATAGGAGATGCTTTGATCCAGTTGGCTATCCAACACAATTTTCCACCCGCTGTTCCCCCTTTACATTTCCTTTATTCTGCCGGCAGGGCTGACAGCTGAGACAATTTAATCAGCACTCCCCAGGCAGAGCACAGCATGCAGTCCAGCTTATCAGCTGTTCTGACGAACGATGGATTTCATGCAGTGAAAGTCATAGTTCGGCAGTAAAGTGAAAGATGGGCACATTTACACACAATGATTATCACTCAAAAGATGGCCTTTGAGCAATAACAGTTGTGTCTAAATGGGCCTTTACCCAGTCTGCCAACTTCAAGAACTCACTTGCTGCCCAATATAGCCCAACCCTGTGACAGATGCCATTGTCATGAGATAATCAGTATTATTCACATCACCAGACAGTGGTTTTAGGCTTAGAACTAAGGTCATCAATGCATACCAACTTTCTCATAAACCGTAATAGTATGAAATAACTTTAAATAGTACGCCAAAAAGTTTCCTTCTGGCATATGCTTAGCCAGCATGGGGATACTGCATCCTCAACTATACTGAAAAGTGCAGTTAATTAGGTTTTTCAGTACAACTCTCTACAAAAATCATGCATACTTTTCAGTATTGATGGAATAACCTTAGGATAGGCCATTGACGTTTCACTGCTGCTGATCTCTGAGGGGTTTCTGAGAGCTGCCATCCTGGAATACCTCAAGGAAACCAACAGAATAACTCCTCATTATGGGTCATGAGCGATCGATCATGTCAGACCAATCTGATCAGCTTCTACGATGAAGTAAGCTCTAGGCTGGATCGGGGAGACTATTGATTTCGTATATCTGGATTTTTCTAAAGCATTTGACACCGTGCTGCATAATAGGCTGATATATAAACTGAGACAGCTTGGATTGGGCGAAAAGATGTGTATCTGGGTAAAGAACTGGCTCAGAGATAGAAAGCAGAGGGTGGTAATAAATGGTTAATACTCTGATTGGGCCACCATTGCTAATGGGGTGCCACAGGGCTCAGTATTAGGCCCCATTCTGTTAAATATATTTATAGTAAAATATCGATATTTGCAGATGATACAAAATTATATAAGATAATTAATACAAACGATGGACATTGTACGGCTGCAAACGGACCTAGATAAGCTGGGGGCTTGGGCAGAAAAATGGCAAATGAAGTTCAATATTGATAAATTTAAGGTTCTGCACATGGGCAGGAGAAACAGATGTCACCACTATACACTTGGGGTACTGCTAGGGAAAAGTGATATGGAAAAAGACCTGGGGGTACTAGTGGATTGTAGACTAAACTGGAGTAACCGATGCCAGTCAGCTGCTGCAAAGGCAAATAAAATCTTGGGGTGCAATAAAAGAGGTATAGGAGCGAGAAAATTATTCTTCCACAAGGCACTTGTCAGGCCTCACATGGAATACTGTGTACAGTTCTGGACACCGTTACTCAGGAAAGATGTTACAGTGCTGGAGGGGGTTCAAAGAAGGGCAACTATGTATAAATACATTAGGGACGATACAAGGATCTTTCTCATGATCTGTTTATACCCATGACTGCGACATAACAAGAGGACATCCTCTACGTCTAGAAGAAAGCAGGTTTCATAGCCAACACAGAAGGGGGTTCTTTACTGTAAGAGCAGTGAGACTCTGGAACACTCTGCCCAAAGATGTGGTGAGGGCAAAAATTAATGGAGGAGTTTAAGAGGGGACTAGACGATCTTTCAGAGCGCTACAACATTGCAGGAAACAACCAGCAGGGTGGTTGATCCGGGATTGGGGGCAGGTAGGAACTTTCCAATGTTGATCCAGGGATGATTCTGACTGCCATTATGAAGTCGGGAAGGAATTTTCTTCCACTAAATGGGGTAAATTGGCTTCTGCCTCATTGAGGTTTTTTTTTGCCTTCCTCTGGATCAACAAGGAGGGAGTGGAAACAGGCTGAACAGTGTCTTTTTTCAGCCTTACATACTATGTTACTTGGATTGCAAGAGAAAGCTTACAAGTGTTAGGTGCGTCGGAGTCCAACTGCTGGGGCTTCCATCAAGTGCTACCTTGTCCATCAAGTGCCTAGAACCAGCATAACTTAAGTACCCATAACGCCCTACAGCATATAGTTGTGCAATGTGCGGACACCATACATTACTTGTCCAGTCATCATGCAAAACGCATATAAAAAACACGTCGGCACGCAGATTCTTCAAACTCAGATCATGGTTCAAGTGAAGAACTGTTCTAGTGAAGGAACATTTTCCATGCAAGTTCTGTTACAGACAGAACTCGAGAATAGGCGGTTGTGTGAACACAGACTTAAAAGCCATATGCCCTGTTGTTGAAGTCTTTGCATAATCCCAGAAGGAGACTTCACTGCATTTAGTAGAGAAGTATGTAAACATCTACTAATCACGAACATTATATCCCGAACTACTCTGGTAATCTAAGGCAATTACAGCACCAAAGCTACAGATAATCCCTTTTATCTCCACTAAATTAAAAGCAGTAAACAAACTACTGTTGTTCCCAACAAAAGCCTTTGATGTAATTTTGTATCTTGTAATGAGTATTGTCTAGTGATGTGGCATTTTAGACAAAAGAAGAGAGAGTTAGCATATGTTCACACGGGGTGGAAATGCTGCGGAAAAACTCAATTACGTTATGTATATTATACAAATGGGAAGATGGAACAACACCTTTGCAGCGCCACCTATTGGAAGGCAGCATTCTTGTGTTAAGGTTGTGCTTCTGGGACCTTGTGCACACCTTCACAGGTAGGGGTTTATTGAGATGGCTGGGTATGGAATTCTCCACCAGCCAATCCCCCTGGTCTGCGGCAGATAAATACCAGCAAACTCTTGTGAGAGATTTCTGGTCATTTTAGTGCTTTACTCTGCGTTGAGCCTACACAGAGCTGGTGTTTGCATGCTTGTCTGTAGTGTCCCTCAGTCCCTGAAGACAGTCTGGACACCTGTAGTCCTTGTCTGTATCATATGCAGACCTGCTCTTCCCTTCGACAGATGTGGCCTCCAGATGTCTGATGTCCTATGTATGTGTGTCAGATGGGTGATGCCTGACACTGTTCCCTCTCTATTCCGCTGGTGTGAGGACACTTGGACTGACTATGGTTGACCATCTTTATGCATGTGAGCTCTGGGTGGGGTTCCTGTTATACGCACAACCATGTATGTTGGTGTGAACAGTGACATGTGTTATGTCTGTTCAAGTGGCCAGACATGTGCTTTATATGCAGTCCTGTTCTGTGTTCAGTGTGTGTGAATAGTGTCATGTCCTACGTGCGTTTTGGGCACTTCTCCAGGTTCCTGATCAGGGATAGCCAGGTCCCAGATGAAGACAGTGAGGCCGACTTCATCGGGACGATTACCCTGCTTTTAGGCAGGGGTTCCCCACTTTTCCTGATTAGTAAGGGACAGGGGTCCTTCCATCATAGCCTGGAGAGGTGCAATTGCGGTTTTAAAAGGACACAATCCTGTGTCCGTATCGAGGCGGGACGCTTTAGTGCGCCGAGCAGATGCAACATCATGCAAGTCAATGTCAGACTTTTTAATCAAGCCTTATAACAATGACTGGGTATCGTGAGCCAAAGCCAGAATACACAGACTGCTGTTTCAAGGTGGTTGCCACTCATCAGTGTGCAGTAGTCTGACATCGACTTGCAAGACTGCTGCCATCCAATAGGTGGCGAAGCAGAGTTATTGTTCCATCTTCCTATTTGCACATTTCCCCAGAGGAACATGGATGGCCTTATAAGTCATCTCCTTAAGAAGAAACGATGCTCTTCCTGACCCATATATTATACACACACACAGGGCTCATTCACACTTGTGTTTAGTCTGTGTTAAGGATTTCAGTCTCCGTTTAAGAGATAGAGTTAAAATGGAATCAATACCTTTTACTACCATTGATTTTAATTACGGGGATTTTAACCATTTAAAACAAGTTTTTGTGGAGGGAAAAAAAAGGTTCAATTTGTCCATTTTTTTCTTATTAAAATAAAAATAAAAAAAAAAAGCAAAAAAAAAAAACTACTACTTTATTGAACTTTTCTTTGACACTATTATTTTAGTCCCTGTAGGGGATGTGATTGCTTGATTGCTCGGATAGTACACTGCATTACATGTGTAGAGCATTCTACTAAGCCTATGACAGTAGCTTATTAGACTCTGTGGGAGGCAAGGCCTAATCTGCTGAGTTACATGGCAGACATGGAGGCCTTTGCCAGGCTTTCAGCTGCCATGGGAACCAATTGGTAACTTGCACTGTGGAGAGCTGATGTGTGATAGAAGAGACCTCTTTCCCGTGTCTGGTTATATGGTGCAGTTGGTATTGATTGTGGCATGTAAAGTGTTAAACTGCCAGGATCTGAGCTTTCTCCTCTTCTGGCAGTTAGAGCAGGAGCCGGCCACTGACTTAAAAAGATGTATGCAAGGTTTTAAGCCTATTAGTGAGGTCAGTAAAAAGACGAATTAGCTGTCACTAAGGGGTTAAACAAATGAATATATTGATACATCTGGTTACCTGTTTTGTTTTTTTTATCACCATCATGTACATTGTGTGTTTTTTGACCAAGTTTGATATCATCTTAAAACATTTAGGTCTTCATTCATTTTCGCTGTGATTATACACCTATGGGCTCCATGTTAGTTAGTGGCACGCTTTCACTTCATGGACATATACTTCTCATATACACAAAAACTGTGTGAAAACTGTATACTAGGTGTGCCTTAACTTATAATTATCACAATAAATGGCAAAGCCAATCAATTTGTATCATATAATTTGTAAATAAAATGGATTCAAATTTCTTGGTCACGTGATGTCACCCCCAACAAGTTTTTCACGTGATGTGAGCTTGAGTGACTTGAGCCTTGTTATGGCTTGAGAAAGGGGGGGGGGGGGGGGCAGTGCGACTCAAACACGTCACCAATAAACTAACCTTCCTATATTGCCCCATCCTGATTGCTTACTTCCCAGCGGTGCGGGAAATCTCCATTTTCTGCTTTTCGCAGTTTCATGCACGTCATTTTTCATTCCAACAACAATCACAGGAAACCACATCGTGATTTTTGGGACATATTGGGCCTCATTTATTAACCCTTTCCAATCCAATGTCGGGCCTGCCCCGACATCATAATTTCCTTCCACAGCTGCGATGTCGGGGCAGGCCCGACACTGCAGAGCAGGAGTGCATCTGCACCTGATCGTCAGACACATCGGGTGCAGAAACACTTCTGCACTGGTCCCCATCGAGGACCCCCGAGGAGAAGGCAGAAAGGGTTTTTATCCCTTTCTGCCTTCTCCTTTACACATTACATAGCACTCAATTAGCGCTATGTAATGCACAGAGATTCCGGCCGGCGATCATGTGACCGCCGGTGTTACCTGACCCCCGGCAGTCACATGAACGCCGAGCCGGGAGCCTGCACAGTGGGGGGGGCCTGCTTACCTGTCCGGCGTCTTCCGCATTCTCCCTCTGCCTCCCGTCTCGGCGATCATGTGACCGCTGGGTGCCACCTGACCCCAGCGGTCACATGATCGCCGAGCCGGGAGGCAGAGGGAGAATGCGGAAGACGCCGGACAGGTAAGCAGGTCCCTTTATGGTGCAGTGAGCATCTGCACCCTCCTGAACTCTGTCAGTTCAGGAGGGTGCAGGGAAATGTATTTTTTCTCATCCATTCTCCCCAGCTCCGATTTATTTGGAGCTGGGGAGAATGAATGAGAAAAAATAATTGGATTGGAAAGGGTTAAAGCCGTCTAATAGTACAAATGTCTGTTGCCCATAGCAACCCATCACAGCTCAGCTTTTATTTTACCATAGCAGTATAAGGAAAGAGAAGTGGTGCTGTGATGCGTTGCTATGGGCAACAAAGACAGTTGTACAAGTCGATGGGTTCGATACATGAGGCCACTGTATAGTATGGAGGAAATTTACTAAGACCAGCATATCCAACACTGATCTTCGTATAATTTCCCCTTGTGCACGATGCACCTAGTACATGAGCAGGCTCACACCTCACCATGCAGTAAGCTTATCTCAGCACCTCAATGCGCCCACATGGAAATGTAACCTAGATCCGACCCACCACACTTTATGCATAAATCTGGCAGGGAGGCCACGCCCCCTCCAAAAGCCCCACCCACTATTTGTGAAAGTGGTGATGCCAGCACAAAAAGCAGAACAGTGGCAATGTTTTTGTGCAAGTGGGGCCTGCAGTAAAATTTGCAACTGTTCTACACCAGAATTCTTGTATACCGACATTAATAGGTGTCCCTGTATATGATCTGTCTAAGGCCGGCTTCACAAGGGCATAAGGGCATTTGCGTGCGCCCGAGCTCTGCGTGTTTCAGTAATGAACAATTTTTTTTTGCATGCACATAGCCTTTTTTTTTACTGTACTTTGTGACCGCACGGCATGTTCATGTGCGTGCAGCCAGATACCAGATGTGTTTTTTGTTCAGTCGCATTGCAGAGTGCTTCACGGATCTCCTTGTGTATGCTCCTTCTGGGTCCTTCAACCTGAATTAATATAACCTGCATTTTCATTCTATGATACCGTGTTCCCAATGCCGTGTTCTATGTTACCGCGGTGTCCCAATGCCTCCTGATGGTCTTTGGCGGCGCTGCAGTAAACTGAGTCCTCCTTGTCTCACAGCTGAGCTTCTTCCTGGTGACAGGGCTTTGAATACTCCACTTGCAGCAAAGCGAGCGCTGTGATTGGCCAACAACAGCCGGCGCTCGTTGGGCCAATCATAGCCATTGGTGCCACTGAATGGCTGTGATTGGCTGCTGGCACTCGATTAGCCAATCACAGCGCTCTCTTTGCTGGAGGCGGTGTATTCAAAGCCCCGTCACCAGCAGAAGCTGAGATAACAGACGGGGAGGACTCAGCAGTTTGCCGCAGCGCCGCCGGAGACCCATCAGGACATCGCGGACCAGGAGAGCATTGATTTTTTTTTTTTGGAAAGGGGGGGGCATGTTAGCTAGATCCTATTTTTGGGGGAGGCCTTATATTTCAAGCCTCCCCCAAAAACTCAGTAGGTCTTACTATTGGGGTAGGACCTATTTTCAGGGAAACGCGGTATACAAAATAATCTTATTTTATTGAGTAATGATCTCTGTACTGCAAGCACAAATAGGTGCACGTGAAAGCAACCCAAGACTCCCTACACACAACATTGTATAACAAATGTATAGATTTGGACTGACTGTCTGGATTACCCTCAACATACATCCTCGATGTGACTACAGTAGTGCAGGTTACCGTACTAACATCTACTTGTTTTGTTAAAGCGAACGCGAGGATGCGTTTGGCACCAACAATTAGAATTCTGGGCAGGTCACGGCTCAGCTGTACAACTAGCAATCATTAACAAGAGCTCAGCTGCAACTCGACCTCCGCTGCCAGAGAGGCACCATTGAATCTCTCAGCTGCGCAGGAAATGCTGTGTGCTTCACATTTGGCACACAGATAGAATGTTTTTTTTTTTTTTGTTTGTTTTTCAGCTGCGCAGGAAATGCTGTGTGCTTCACATTTGGCACACAGATAGAATGTTTTTTTTTTTTTTGTTTGTTTTTTTAATCTGAGGAAAGATAAAACATACTTTTAACCATCAGCGGAAAATGCTAGTAAGAGACCCCATATACTAGTAGTAACACTTATGGATGCCGCTGGATCGGCACAGATCTGTACGGAATGAGTAAGGGTCCATTTACACCAAATGATAGAAAACCAAAAGCTGGAACCCAAGTATATTTAGATCATAAATCCAATGTGTAATAAAGGGTTAGCAAAGGCGTGAGTTATCGTGTGTCTGATGCTGAATATTTGACATAATTAAAGGAGAAATCTCGTGTAGAAGCTGGCAACTTTATTACACATTGGATTAATTGTCTGCTGCTGAGACATGCAGATGGCCAAGACTCCATGCAGAGATCTCAAGGAGCAGTGCTTTCCTAAAGCCTAGGATGATGGCGAGCGTTTCATATCTTTTTTGAGATATAAAGTCCAAGTTTATATTTCGATCACCAATCTGAGTTTTAGGGTACCTTTACACAGGACACCTGTGCCTTACACAGGAGTGATAGTCATCCAGGTGAATGGAGGCGGAGCGGCCAGGGATCCTTCCAACCACCCGCCTCTATTCACAGTAAACAAAAGTCGCTCAACATAGAGTGGCTCCAGTTTACACGGACTAGCAGTCGCTTGGTGTTTAGTTCTGCTAAAAACCAAGTGACTCTTGCATTGAGCTAGAAATCGCTCACCTGTTCTATTGGTTGCCGCAAGTATACAGGACAATTATCGCCTGAATTTGGCTAAAAAATAAATAAATAGATCCTGCATTTATGGTACCCGCCTTGTAGTGCTGATACATCAGTCTTCAGGCTTACACAAGTAAAAGATGGGAACAGAATGATGAAACTTGATTTTATGTCAATAATTGCTGGTAGGCCCAATGAAGGTATCCTATAACAATCCACGCATCGGCTAATGTTAAAAGGAGTTGTTCCACTTCCAGCAGTTTTGCAGCAGGAAGTAGACAGCTCTGCACGTTGTGTAGTGGCCTGGCTTGGTACTGCAGGCTAAGTCCTATTGAAGAGAATAGGACTCAGCCTGCAGTACCAACCCGGCGCCGGATGCTGTCTGCTTCCTGCAGCAACATAGCTAGGAGTGGGACAACCCTTTAAAATCTCTTTAGGGAGGGTGGTTAAATATCTCCAAATCCTCGCCTTTACCTGTACTGCTTTGTAGACTAATCGGAGGATGCGTGTTTGTTTCCATGCAAATGATTAGGAACGTGTAGATAGAGTATTGGTTGGTTAAGGTTGCGTTCACATGTATTGAGTTTGGTGCAAAATCTGCACTATTGGTGCAGCTTTTGACTTACATCTGCAGCAGACTTTACCACTACAACTGAAAGGGTGATAACTGCTGTGCAAAATATGCTGTGGATCTCTTCCAAAAAATGCCACATGTGATCACCTCAAAGCGGTGTATTTCTGTAGATTTACAACAGGGGAGTTAGGCTTATGCATCTTTTTCTAGTAAAAAAAAAAAAAAGTTACCCAAGGCAGGGTCTTACATGGCCCTACAGATGTAATTCACAGGTGAAAGCATCATAACTCGTTCATTTACACTTACCTGAAAAATTCAGAGCAGCTACTACAGGAGCGCTGCTAGCAACAGCTGCATGCACCAAGTGGGGATATTTTTTTCGATACCATGCTGCAAGACATCCAGGATAGGAACCGCCAAACACAATCCATTTCCTGTCACCTAAGCCCAGTTTTTCAGTCATCACAGTCTGGAAATGGGCAAGATCTGCTAAGGCTTGTTGACTGCTCAGGTAACGCAAATTCTCCACACTCATATCCCTACAGGAAAGAACAGAGCGGGTCAAGTGGGTTTCATTATATCCTTTCTGACACTTAATGAACTGTCTGAGGCCACCATGTAGCATATGCTGCTAGCTACACTACCAGTACCCCATAGCTGAGCCACATACATTGCAGAGCTCTGTACTAAACACACATACATCTGAGAACATACACTGATACGATTAGCATTTTCTAATTGAAAGATGGAGTTTTTGCAATTAAAAATCATTGTTCAGTTTGAAATATTGTGCTCTTATGTTTCCGTACATGCATCGGTTCTCAGATGCCAGGAAAAAATGTAAAAAAAGAAACATATCATATTTATATATATATGATCTGATGCATTGGATTCCAATATAGCGCCAGGTTGAAAAGATAGTCCTGGAACTAGCTTTCCGTCCAGAATACATCGGCCGCTTCATAGACTCCTATGGGAGCAAATGACAGCGGATGGAGAACGAAGTTGGGAGAGAGTTTAGCAGCGTGACTGCCAAATTCCCTCCCTCTTCTCCTCTCCTTCGGCTGTTTGCAATGAGCGAGGGTGAAGTGGGGGTGGAGCCAAGATCCACCCCATCCCATTGCTGGCTGCAGACAAGGGGCAGGTGCTTAGCTCTGCCCCTGTCCCACCCACTCCCATTGCAAACAGCTGGAGGGAAGGAGAGAGGAGGTGAGCCAGCAACAGCATTGCAGCCTTGGAGTATATGCGCCAGGGCCTGTGCTGTTTGAATGGGCGCACAAACGTTAGATTTGTGCGCTAGTTCACATGTTTTTACGGCGTCGGTGGGTGCATGTAAAACCGCCTACGACTATGTGAGAGAGGCCTTAGGCTGAATGCTGCATGAATAGCAACCCAATAACGTCCTCACCAATGTGAAGGTGCCCTTAATGCTCATGGCCAAACCAGGGGGCTAACCAAGAACACATAGAATAATGGCCTACCTACACGCAAAGACAATCTTTAAAATGATTGAAAGATTGACAGTCATTTTACATAAAGTGTTAATGGACACTAATGTCTACTAACACTTTATGAGCTTCATTTGCATGTAAGAGGGCCTCTGGAATCTGTTTGCAGAGCCCAGCATGTGGTCTGAGCTCTGCACACAGCTCCTTTGTTCTCACACGGGCTGTCGGCAGAATACAATGCAATCTCCGACTCCCGTAGAGAACACAGCATGTGGTCACAGTCATCTTCTGTCCGGCTGAACGATGATTTTAAGCTCATCTTAAAAATCATCATTCAGCCGAAAACTAAACAATTGCAGCGTTTACACGCAATGATAAATCACTCATCTTCGGTCGTTTGACTTCTGAGCGATAATCGTGGTGTGTAAATGGGCATTAATTCAGGCAGCATGGGCATAACTATAGTATCAGGGTAGCAGGCATAGCAGGAGAGTATTTTGGTGACTGCTGGCTAAATTTTGCAAGTACTGTATATAAAAGACAAACTTGATGAGAAAACAAAAAGTGTTAAAAGTTATTAATGGAAAATATAGTATTGATTCTGGGATGATATGTGGACAACACATATCAGCACCACACAGCTGGTGCGCCAGCTTCTATCCCAGAGCAGTGTTTAAAGCCGGCTCCACTCTGAAGCGCTGCACACTTTACAACCCATGTGTTGGAAAAAGGGTCACAGGAGTTTCCCAGAAACGCTAGCTTTTCTCCTTAAGTAGAGCACCTAGACGGTGAGTGAGGAGACCTGAAAGGCCATTTTTGCTCCTCTAGGTAATATGCAAATAAGGGAGATGAAACAATACCTCCACAGTGCCACCTATTGGAAGGCAGCAATGCCTAAAGTCAATGTTAGACTCTTCATACAAGCCTTGCAACAATGACCAGGAATTAAAAGCACAGTCAGAGTTCATGCATAGACAGCTGTTTAAGGGTTTTTGCCCTTCAATGTGCAGTAGGATCCTGACTTTGCTAGAGAGAGGCCTGGGATGTGGGTCGGAAATGCTATCTTTTCTCCTTAAAAACCCTTAAACAGCTGTCTGTGTGTGGGCTCTGACTTTGCTTTTAATTCCTGGTCATTGTTGCAAGGCTTGTATAAAGAGTCTAACATTGACTTTAGGTATTGCTGCCTTCCAATAGGTGGCACTGTGGAGGTATTGTTTCATCGCCCTTATTAGGAGTTTCCCAAAAATGGCGTTTGACCTTAATGTTACATATTTTTTATTGTACTTTTAATTAAATGCATGGATTAAAAAAAAAAAAAAAAAAAAATACAAATCTGTTTAATTTCTTATTTTGTCATTTTCTCATTGTGTGTGAAGAAAAAAAAAAAAAAAGAACACACTAAAAAGTGATAGTTTGAGCGTTCATCGTTGCGTCTAAACGCGCGCTCATCGTGCACTGTTAGCTGATCGTTAAATTCAGTCCAAACTAAAAATCGTCCTTCAGCCCTATCAGCAGTTCTCGTGGATAGTGCTGATAGCATGGTTTCCCGTCAGAGAACAAAGGAGCTGAATGCAGATAAGAGCCTTCGGGCTATTAACTGCTTTCAGCTAAAAGGCTTCATTTGCACGCTTAATTGCTATTAAAGGGGTTGTCCCGCGCCGAAACGGGTTTTGTTTTTTTTCAATAGGCGGGGGGCTACGGGGGGTTCGGCGCGAGACAAACCCAATGCATGTGCTAAAAAAAAAACAAACATTTAGTACTTACCCAAATCCCCGCGCTGCGGCGACTTCTTCCTTACCTTACTAAGATGGCCGCCGGGATCTTCACCCACGATGCACCGCGGGTCTTCTCCCATGGTGCACCGTGGGCTCTGTGCGGTCCATTGCCGATTCCAGCCTCCTGATTGGCTGGAATCGGCACACGTGACGGGGCGGAGCTACGAGGACCAGCTCTCCGGCACGAGCATCCCCATTCACCAGGGAGAAGACCGGACTGCACAAGCGCGTCTAATCGGGCGATTAGACGCTGAAATTAGACGGCACCATGGTGACGGGGACGCTAGCAACGGAGCAGGTAAGTGAATAACTTCTGTATGGCCAATATTTAATGCACGATGTACATTACAAAGTGCATTAATATGGCCATACAGAAGTGTATACCCCAACTTGCTTTCGCGGGACAACCCCTTTAAGTAGCTGAGTAGCTACTTAATAGTTTATGCAAAATGATCGCTCAAAGCTGTCACAAACTGTCGTTTGTGACAGATCTGTTTTTTTTTTCCCCGGTTTGATTTCAGTTTCTCTCCTGCAAAAACAGAGCAGAGAGATGGAAACCCTAAAGTGAGCCAGGTGTGAAAGCGGTCTATTGTAATAATATTTACAAGATATACAAGAGAACGCATTTTTGACCGCAGATCAGCCAATCTACACGTCATCATTATCCCTACTCCGTTGGATGACTTTTGCCGTAGAATCTGTGTTCCAGAAGTAGACAAAGTGCTCCCATCTTCTCAGCATATGTTATCCAAGTGCCCTGCGTCATCCAGGCTGGATTAGCGGCACCTTCTCCTCCGATCATCAGGAACACAGGACCGCCACTCTGGGTGAAGGAGTCGTTCATAAAGTATCTCTGAAGAAGAAAAAAATACACTTGTTCATACTTCCAGATCATCATTGGAACAGACAATGGCTTAGAAAAAAGTGACAATTTCCATTCAACATACACAAAAAGTACATATATTAGGCTAAAGTGACACGTTTTATAGGCGCAAGATTTCTGCATTCCCTCAACGACTGCAGCTTCAGCCTTTCCTTCTGCACCACACACTGCAGCCTATTCCCTTTATTGGAAAGTTATCATACAATCTAATTGCTATAGAATTGGAAAAGGTGACAGACTAATGAAATAATTAGCTTTTTTATGGTGTAGCGACCCGTGCTTCACCACCCTGAAATAGACTGCAGTGCCTCATGCTAGGTATGCCAGGGCTTGCTTGACCCCTAGTGGCCATATTAAGTAGTAAGCAGTGTTTGTTCCGCACTGAAAACCACATCGGACATCTCCATATATCTGTGGAATAAGTCATTAAAAGCGAACACAAAACACCTCTCATACGCGTCCTTACAATCTTCTCACAGGAACAGTGGATTTGCTACAAAAGTGATAACCTTTTGCCATTTGACCCAGTACCAGGATGGTATCACCTATGCAAATACATGGTGGGTCACGGAAGAGTAGCCCACCTCTGACAATACTGTTACTGGAAGAATGAGCAAGGGGATTTTCAATTCATGTATTTTTTAAAGCGTTACCCACATTACAACAAACACTGGAAGCAGTTCTCGTTCACTTCTGTGTGTTGTGGGGCAATATGCAAAATGTTGGCTGATACTGCCTACAGCTCTTCAACGGTGATGCTGTGGAAAGTGTTCACGAAGTTTATCTTGACCATTTATGGTATGCATACTGGTGTACACAAACTGCTTTAAATTTCCCCAGATAAAAGTCACACGTGGACAAGTCCAGGGAACATGGTGGCTATAACTTCCTGCTCAGTTTGCTCTTCTGTAAACACATCATGAACCCGTGCTAGTGAGTCGCAGACAGTTACCCCAATCTTGTTAGTAAAGGCAGTACATTCTTTCTTCTGATGTTAGTTGGATGTAAAACTGATCAACCCAGTCCAGATAAAGTGTGATATTCCGTTGATTTGAAGAGATTTGGACCCATTATTCGTGACACTGCGCACCAAACACTAATTTTCTGGTCATGCAGTGGAGTTTCGCGAGTCAGGTGGGGATTGCCAGTAAACCAGTGTATTCCGTGAACTCACGTGACCTGATAAACGAATCGCCACTTCATCCATCATAGGGTGCAGCAATCAGTCCAAAAGTCCTCTAGCAGTCATAGGCAGCAATCATGTACAGTTAACCCTTTCCAATCCACTGTCTGACGTCAAAAGGCATTCTGATTGAAGGCTGTACAGCTTCTGATGTCGGAAGACGTCCAGCAGGGTATTCTTACTGTATATTACTGGCTGCTCTGTTGCTCTAGCCAGCAGGTGGTGCCATTGTATAATGGCAGAAAGAGAAAAACCCTTGGAAAACCCTGAATCCAAAATTGGATTGCAAAGGGTTAATCCATGCATTTCGCTTTATCAAGCTCTTTCAGCTCGCACAGTGTTTGCAATCCACCAACTTGCTGACAGTCTCAGAGTTGATTTTCAAGGGCAATTTGCTGCTGAAGGACACCAACTACTTTGGACCTCCAGACCACCGGAGGCCTCAGCTTCGTCCTGTCTGTGACAGACCTGGTCTGCCACCATTTCTGGCTCTGATTACAACATTTAGCAAGTGGTTTTGTACTTGTTGGCATAGGCCTCTTGCGTACCCTTAATTGGTCGACTTCGCACGTAGCCTCCCACTATAACTATTCACTGTTGTGGAAAGATCATCCTCCTTCCGATGCGTCACCCACAGGAGGGCTAGAGTAAGGCTGAAACACAGCACGAGTGGGCGACACTACTTCACCAGACCGGGTGCAAGGGGCTACAGCCTCCTCCAAGGACTGTGCTGCTGGGATCAAAGACAGACTACTTTTCCGTGGGCCACTCTGTGGAATATAATGACTATTTATAAGGAATTACACAACATAATCAGAGATAAACGGCTTTTGTTGCCCAAAATGGATCACTATGTTCGTCAAGCCACATTTTGGATGTCAGCAGGGCCGCGACCCGTTGTTGGTTCTAGCTAGTAGCAGGTCCTCTTTAATGATTTTGTACAGTATGGCTAGAAAACAGATCCACTTTAAAAAAAAGTTTAGATAATTAACCAAATCACATGACAGCGCGGTGAAGTTTTATTCAGCTTTTTCACTTTAGACGAGTTTGTAGGCTCGGCACATACTGAGCGGTACACAGCGTACAGTACGAAGGTCATACTCTTCCGGTGCCTGCACACACTGCAGACCTGCCCGATTGGCAGTCGGCACAGCAACAAGTCCGTGTGCCACCTAGCAGCCAGTGGAGAGTCACAGCATTAAGGCTGGGCTAACACAACCATATGGTAATTGCGTATGTACTGCGTTGCGAACACACCCATAGAAAACAATATGGCGGGTTTTTTTATTTTTACAAACACAATATACACAAAACGTTGATATGAAAATCAATACGAAGCGTTGATGTAAAGATCGCCATTCACGCGCACGTACATTGCATGTGCAATACGCAATTCAAATACGTGTGTGTGAGCCCGGCCAAAGCACATTGCATTTTTTTTGCGTGCGCATTTCGCCTGTTGTGTGCAAGAGGCACTTTTGCCGGTAATGCACAGTTAGTTACTGCATATTGAGCGTGCAAAACCCGCGTCTGGTACTCTGCAAAGAACGCTTGTATCAGAGAGCTCATTTCCATGGGCGGATCATTGATCCGTATTACAGGATCTTTGTATCCACATAATACAGACAGCATAAACCTCTTTCATATTGTATAGGGTTATTCAGATGTGAGATATATATATATATATATTTGATGATGATGAATGTTTTTATGACTCTTAGGCCGCCTGCAGACGGGTGGAAATTCCGCGGCGGGATTTCCGCCCCTGGAAGCTGCCATACGATTGCGTTAACAAACGCAATCCTAGGCAGACGGCCGCGGTTTGGCTGCGTGAAATCTCGCGCAGCAAACAAATCGCGGCATGCTCTATTTCTGTGCGGGACTCGCAGAGCCCCGCACAGAAACGTCACTCACCGGCCGCCCGCCGCGCCAGCCACATCACGTCACATGACACGCCCACAGCGTAATATGACGCGGCAGCAGTAGGCAGGGAAGCGGTTTCACGCTATCTTCCGCTGTGCTATAGCGGAAGATAGCGTGACGGACGGCTTCCATTGACTGCAATGGAAGCCGTCAGCGCGTACGCCCGCGGCAAATAGAGCATGCCGTGGGTGAGGTCGGGTGATTTCACGGTGCGGAATTCCGCGGTGGAATTCCGCACCGTAAGCCCTGAGCTATTAGGTTCAATAGAACTTAATAACTGCGGGCAACGCGGCGGAAATCCTTCCGTGGGAAGGAGCCCTAAATGTCTGGTCTGTTACCAAGAAAGTGTCATTAATCATTCTGTTAGTGAATGGTCATTATAATTCACAACAAAAGCTCTTAATTTAAGTCTTATAAGGTTCATATACATTGCAGTTACCTGTAACTGAATAAAACATCTTAAAAAGTAAAAAAAAAGATTCTTATTTTTAGTAAGTTTACATTCAAACACGTCCTGTCTGTTACCATATGAAAAAATAAATTAGGGGTGTTTATAACTAACAGATCAGAACAAGTGCAAAACAGATAATCTTTTAAGACTATACTGGAAATAATGCGAAAGTCTTGATTATATATTAACTAAGAGAACAGAAATTTTGGAAAAAACAAGCATTCTGCAATTGCTATTCTTGTGCATGTCCTGTCTGTTACTAAATCTCACATGTCATTTACTAAGAGTTGGTACAAAGCTAGGAGGTAGATATGACTGATACATTTGTCACAGTGCATAGTTTAACTACCTATAGCTATTTTTAAAGTTTCGGATAAAAATATATTTTAAAAAATGTGAAAAAATTTGCATGTGCGTGTCCTGTCCGTTACCATGGAATGCACTGGGTTTTTTTGTGTATGTATATAAAAGCAGGTATATTTTGTGCCTGAAAAAAAAAACTGCAACATGTCCCATTTTGGTCCGCGTTTATGGGAAATACACGATTACATGCACATTCACCGCAGTTTTACACATGTTGGCAGGGGACAGTGGATTTTAAAAAATTGTGACATTAATTTGGGCCTTCGTGCGCGTGAAAAAAAAAAGGGAACTGAAAGCAGATAGAACGGCTCCTGTTTGTTTCTGTTCTGTCAGGTTTCCGAGTTTTGCGCCATTTTTCTAAGGAAAAAACAGAAAATCTGACAGAACAGAAGTGAACAGATAACCCTTTTGTTAACACTGCATCCATTAAAGGAGATGTCCCGCGCCGAAACGGGTTTTTTTTTTTTTTTAAACCCCCCCCCCCCCCCGTTCGGCGCGAGACAACCCCGATGCAGGGGTTAAAAAAACCACCCGCACAGCGCTTACCTGAATCCCGGCGGTCCGGCGTCTTCATACTCACCTGCTGAAGATGGCCGCCGGGATCCTCTGTCTTCGTGGACCGCAGCTCTTCTGTGCGGTCCACTGCCGATTCCAGCCTCCTGATTGGCTGGAATCGGCACGTGACGGGGCGGAGCTACACGGAGCTACGCGGAGCCCCATAGAGAAGAGGAGAAGACCCGGACTGCGCAAGCGCGGCTAATTTGGCCATCGGAGGGCGAAAATTAGTCGGCACCATGGAGACGAGGACGCCAGCAACGGAGCAGGTAAGTATAAAACTTTTTATAACTTCTGTATGGCTCATAATTAATGCACAATGTACATTACAAAGTGCATTAATATGGCCATACAGAAGTGTATAGACCCACTTGCTGCCGCGGGACAACCCCTTTAACACAGGTGGGAAGGGGTTAACGTGAATCGCCACACATTGGTGGCATATGATGGGGCACATGTGCGCTTTAAATACCAGGGATGATGGTCACCTCCATGTGACACTGGTGGGCACGTCACCCCCTGCAGTGCAATACACTACTACACTGCAGTACCAGGTGTGCCCACACACATACACAGCTCTGCTACTCCATAGATAAGCACTAGTTACTCCACTGGGTGAGCCGCGTCCTGTGACTTGCCTGCTGCCAAGCCCTGGTGTCGGCGCCATTGTAGTGGTCCAGCCTCTGTGTGAACCAGCGCTCCTGCCCCTCCAGCAGCACGCCTGGGGCGCTCGGAAGCCTCCTGTGTGTGAGGGCATTACTAGCTGCCAGCCCGAGGGCAAGCACCAGCAGCAGTGCGGCCGCCATGTTCCGTCACGTGACCTCGCGCTTCACTTCCCCTCACACATATACGGCCGCCTGGGGAAGTTCCTGGCAAGGTTCCCCCAGCAGGTCATGTCGGCAGGGTGTCTGATGGCATCACCTCTGAGGAGACCCTGACAACATGACCTGCTGGGGGGCAGTGAGGAGGAAAGGGTTAAAAGCACTGTGAGCAGGAAAGGGTTAAAAGCACTGCGAGCAGGAAAGGGTTAAAAGCACATTATAATCAGGGATTATAGCCGGAATAATTGCGCCATGGCAGATTGGCACGCTATTATTTAACGCCGAAGCGGGGAGTAGATCCAAAAGCAGAAGTGTAATGGCTCACGAACACCAACATATAGCCCGGGCCTCTTCAGACGGGCGCATGCGCAAATATGCTTGCCACGATAGAGCGCATTTACGCATGAATAAGTCGAGCGTCTTCGTATTTTGGTCCAAACTGCACTATTGCGCACAATAAAGTAAGCAGAACGACAGGCCGGACCTACGAATACAAAATACAGGAGAGAAAGACAGGGCAAGGCCTATGTTTTCTCATGACTCAGAATTGTGCGCGCAAATCACGCTCTTGGGAACGAATCCATTAAAATCGAGGGCTTCACTCTGACGCAAAAAGCTCCACGAACACGTTGGCCTGTTTAAGACCGCAGGGATTACACAGATGAGCGTGATTTTGTCCCATTATGTGGCCATGATTTTCACGAAACCATTGATTTCAATGGTTTCCTTTCACTATCGGGATCCTCAGGCGTTATTACCACGGAATATATAGGCCGCGCCCTAAACGTCTCGCACGTACTTTATCTCACGCGCTACAGGGCAGAATTCGAACAGTCGGAAAAAAACGAGTCAATGCACAACTCCACTTCGTAGCGGCGAGCTTAGTAGTATTCTGAGAATGGCGCATACATCCGTGTGTGTGCGCCCTAAGGCTGCGTTCACACATCGCTGATTTGTTACGGATCTGCAGATTTCACCTTTTCAATTGAATTCAAATTGAAGTTGTGAAATCTGCTTCAGATCTGCACCAAAATCCGCAGCAAATCAGCGACATAGGACCGTACCCTAATGGCGGCCACATACAGATGTAAGCGCGAAAACCCTCATTCTTGCGCAACATATATGTGCAGCGGCGGTGATTTTTTTGCTCAGGCCTGTGCAATTACTGAGCACCGCACAGGCTCCGCCCTGATTTAAAAGGCTAATTAGCCTTACAAGGTAGCGGTGTTCGCGGGTGTACGCAGTGGTTTGTGTATAGCCATGCGTACATACATGAGGACCCCCGTAGGCTCCTATGGGGACCAAAAAAATAGAGCATGCTGCAGGCTTTTTTCTCGCAAGCGAAATGTGCGCTCGAAGAACCTTGAGAATGAACCGATTAAAATCAATAGGTTTTATTCATTGCGTACTGCACACGCAAAAACTGCCCACGGAAATACGCCTGTGAGCAGGAGCCCGGGCTGTTCACACAGGCATGAGTGCATTTTGGCTGTGCAAATCCACAGCATATTTTGCGCACAGATCGCACGTGCGGGAAAACACCCACAGCATGCTCCATTTCGTGCGGGTCTCCCGTGGCTTCCATTGAAGCCTATGGGAGCTGTCCGGTCCCACGGCACACCCGCAGCTGTATTTCTGCCGTGCCGCGGGAGAGCAGGGGTTCAAAAAAAGATGTGCATGGTGCATGCGTGCGGCACGCTGTCGGCGTGCCAAGCACATCCGCCGGGCTGCAGAAAAAAGATCCGTCCGCAACAGAGGGCAGATCCGCAGCATCTGGACAGGTAAGTATATCTTGTTTTCAGGCTTCATGTCTGTGGGAAAGGAGGGACCCGCTGTGGGATTCTGCATGGAGAATCCGTGTGGACCCGAATTTCCCGGTGGACATGAGGCCTAATACACACAAATGCGCACCAAGATGGGTCATGCCCCTTTTTTTCACTTAATCACACGTCGCGTAAAAACATACGCTCATGTGAAGTCAATGAGCTCTATTTACTGCGTATTACGCACGCAGAATTCTTATGTGTAGTGTTCTGCTCAATTACATTTGTGTGAATGAGCCCTATAGCCGAATTAACGTGAACATATGTAAATTTGCACGCACATCGGCCCCACATTGCTGCACATCAGGCATTGCCTATTTGTGTGCGCAACAATGTGTCTTTATTGTACTTTTTGTGCGCACAGGTTGTACGCACTTGCATGCGCAAAAAAAATGCACCAATGAACGACGAACAAGAATTTGTTTGCTTCTTGTTCATCGTTCAGTTTTTACATGCAGAATACTGAACAATGGATCGGCCCGCGTAAACAGGAAGCTGACAAGTCGGAACGATCTCATTCACTGAAGCTGGCTTCACATGCGCATAAGTGCATTTGTACCACGTTTTTGCTCATTGGGTGTCACATATTTGCGCATGACTCTACCTTCTTCGGTACTTTTTGCATGTGCAAAACGTGCAAATTTACGCACACAAAAAAACCGCAGCCGCGGTCCCGTACGTTGAAATGGCTAATTAGTTTCATATGTTCTATTTTCCTGCACAAATGCGCAGAAAAGTAGAACATGTTACTAATATTTTGCATGGTGGAATTGCGCATTCATAATATGCGCTTGTGAATGAACCAATTGAAATCACTGAGCCAAAGCCAGAAGTGGATTCAAAAGATATTGGAAAACCACTGACGTCACGGGATAGCAGTATGTTAATTGGTGGAGGTAATGACTTGGAAGCTCCCACACTTGTATATATTGTGAAGTTTAACATTGGTCAGTGTACTCATGGCAAGGCGCCATTAATTCGGAGTTCGAATGAGGCATGATAGTGTCAGACAGATAGCACATTCCATTTCCAAATTTGTGTTGGTGAGACCCCCGCCGTTCTGCAAAATGGGACTCCTGTGTCCCATTATCCTGTCACTGCTTCATCCCATGCAGTGACATCAGTGTCAAGGAAGGACTGGCAACTAGAGATGAGCGAGCATACTTGCTAAGGGCAATTACTCGAGCGAGCATTGCCCTTAGTGAGTACCTGCCCGCTCGGAAGAAAGATTCAGGTGCCGGCGCAGGTGTGCCGTGAGTTGCAGGGGGGGGGGGGGGGGGGAGAGAGAGATCTCCCCTCCGCTCCCCGCCTCCAGCTGGCACCCGAATCTTTTCTTCTGAGCGGGCAGGTACTCGCTAAGGACAATGCTCGCTCGAGTAATTGCCCTTAGCAAGTATGCTCACTCATCTCTACTGGCAACACATGGGAGTCAGTGCTCCATTCACTTCAATGAGGCTGGAGGAGATACCTAAGCGGATCAGGTATCTCGGCAGTCCCACTGAAAGTATATGAAGTGCTGGTGCGCCGGCACAACCAGCAACTCATTCAGCCTCCTCCTCACTGTCGAGGGTGCAGTAACCCCGCAGTGAGGATGACGGACACGTAACCCCCAACCTCAGGATCGGCAGGGGTCTCAGCAGTGTCCATATTTCATAAATCCTTTGCTAAGAAATGAAAAAACAAATAACTGGGCCTGTTTCAGGTATTTTTTGTGAATAACGGACATATGGACCTCTTCTGCCTGCATATCAAACTGCTCATGTGTGAAAAAATGTACATTAGGGTATTTCATCCTAGGAGAAGAAAAAAAGTCAAACAAGCCGTTTCTCCTGCTAGGAAACCCAAAAATGACTCAATAACCTTTTAATTTTTATATGGACATGAAGGAGATTTATAAAAAGTATTCGAAAGAAAAACTTTGTTTGTTGCTAATAACAACCAATCAAAGAGCAGCTTTAATTTTTAAGAGCATTATTAGGTCTGAAAGCTGTGCTGTGATTGGTTGCTACAGGCAACTTGACAGTTTTTCTTTGAGACAGTTCCATAAATCTCCCTATACGTCTATCGACGCATCAGACCTCTCAGCGAAGTAGTACCCACGACTTTAAGATGCGACCACCAGACAGACGTTGGACTCTGCGTTCCACAAACATGTACTCATTAGAACAGTGAGTGCTTACTGTTTACGAATACTAATAAACAGGTTTATTTAAACAATGTCAAAGGGCATTTCAGAATAAGTATTGTGAAGGAAGGGTAACAACAAAATCCTGGATTCACAAATTGGTGAAGAATGAAAAATTAAAGGAAGGTTACTGTCAACAAGATGTTCGCAACGTGCCGCACATGTAAGACAAGCCTGAGGGAAATTGAAAATTATTGTGGTGACCGATTCATTTTGAAAAATCTGTGCCCGCCAAGATCACCAGATCTGATGCCACCTGATTTTTTCTTGTCGGGTTTTCTGCAAACTGTCTATAGAGCAATAAGCTGTGACCAATTACCACCCTGAAAGACGCAATATAGCAGGAGGCAGCTGCCATTACCAATGTTACAGTTGTCTTTACCAATATGTAGGCTCGCATACAAAAGTACTTGGATGCTTGAGTGGCCATTTTCAGCATATGCTTTTAGGCCGCCTGCAGATGGCCGGGTCGGATCCCGCTGCGAGAATTCTCGCAGCGAGACCAGACCTGAGCCCCTGCAGGGACCAGTGCGGCGCTCGCCTCTCCCGCGGCTCCTGCTCTTTGATGTGCCGGCCAGCCGGCGTATGCGCAGAGCGGAGCCGGCGGCTGGGGAGTGACATTTCTGTGCGGACCTCTGCGAGACGCGCACAGAAATAGAACATTTGTTTTCCGCGTGTAATTGGACAAATTGCGGCCGTCCACATAGGATTGCGTATTGTAATATAATCCTATGCAGGCGGGCAGGGGCGGAAATTCTGCGGGAAATCCCGCCGCAGAATTTCCGCCCTTGTGAGTATGATGAAATGCCCCCAGCAGCTGATTGGCTGCCGCAGACGTACCCTCCTGAACTTGGCTTCCTGCTTCATCTTACCGGCCCCCTGGAACACATGCTGCTGGAAGGGGCGCTGGCACTGAGGCAGCGGCTACTGTTGGGCGGCCAGCTCCAACGTACTAGAATCTCAAGCCACTACTACTACTGCTGCTGGCCGCACCTCATCTGTCAGTCCTCACTACAACCACCCAACACAGTGCAAGACGGGGTGCTGACTCACACCACCGTCCCCCGCAGGGTCTGTGCCACTGTCTTCTGCGTTGTGTGCCAGGTTGTCAGCCGCCCCTACGCCGCTCTGGATGGAATAGCACTAACCACCAGCAGCCAATTGGCAGCTAGGGGCATGACCAGGGCGTACCCTCCAGCTAAGCCTGGTCAACCCCTAGTTTCCGGTGGAGACAAGATGCACCACTACTGTGCCAAACATATAAGGCTACTTTCACATATGCATTGGAGGTTCAGGTTTCCTGCTGTATTCAGGAAGCAGGAAAGGGGAATCCCCTGGCCAAACAACCCCGTCTTATTCTACCGGGAAAAAAAGCGCTGCATGCATTTTGTGCTGGATCTGCAACGGAACCTCTGACTGGATGTTACATCGCAGATGTGAAACTGCCCTAATTATCTTTAATTTAAATTGCATTACTGCTATATTTACTACACCCTGGCTCACGCCTCAAACGCTCTTCATCCGGCGGTGCCCTAGAAGTGCTGAACGGCTGTGGAGGAAGTCGCAAATGTCCGCAGACTTCCTCCACTACAAATTCATGCTCAGAACCTACAACCTCGCCCTCCACCATGCCAAACAAGTCTATTTCACCTCTCTAGTTTCCTCACTATCACACAACCCTAAACGGCTCTTTGATACTTTTCACTCCCTTCTCAGCCCTAAACCGCAGCCCCCTGTGACGGATCTCAGTGCTGAAGAGCTGGCTGCTTACTTCAAAAAAGAAAATTGATGACATCCGTCAGGAAATAACTTCCCAATCCCAGACTCGCCCTGACCCTAGTCTTGTCAGCACCGCATCTAGCTCCGCTCACTGTCTGTACTCAGACCAGCAACAGAGGAAGAAGTCTCCAAATTGCTCTTCTCTGCTCGCCCCACCACCTGCTCTAGCGACCCCCTCCCCTCGCATCTCCTCCGTTCCCTCTCCCCAGTGGTCATCTCCCATCTCACCACTATATTCAACCTCTCTCTGACCTCTGGCATCTTTCCCTCTTCTTTCAAACACGCCATCATATCCCCACTGCTAAAGAAGCCGACTCTGGACGCAACTGATGCTGCCAACTACCGACCCATCTCTAATCTCCCCTTCATCTCCAAACTACTAGAACACCTGGTTTACTCCCGCCTTGTGAGCTATCTATCAGAGCACTCTCTCCTAGACCCCCTACAGTCTGGCTTCCAACCTCAACACTCGACAGAAACTGCCCTAACAAGGGTATCCAATGACCTACTGACAGCCAAATCGAGGGACGATTACTCCCTACTGATCCTCCTCGACCTTTCTGCAGCATTTGACACTGTTGACCACAAATGCCTCCTCAGTATGCTTCGCTCCATCGGCCTAAAGGACACTGCTCTCTCCTGGTTCTCCTCCTACCTATCTGACCGCTCTTTCAGTGTCTCCTTTGCTGGCTCTACCTCCCCTCCTCTTCCCCTTGCTGTTGGGGTCCCCCAGGGCTCGGTCCTCGGCCCCCTTCTTTCCTCTATCTACACAGCCCCTATTGGACAAACCATCAGGAGATTTGGCCTCCAATACCACCTCTACGCTGACGACACCCAGCTATACACCTCTTCCCGTGACATCTCTGCACCTTTCCTCCAAAACATCACCGACTGTCTGTCCGCTGTCTCTAGCACTATGTCCTCTCTCTACCTAAAACTAAACCTCTCTAAAACTGACTTACTGATATTTCCACCCTCCACTAACCGACCTCATCCTGACATCTCCATCTCAGTGTGTGGCGCCACCATAACTCCTAGACAACATGCCCGCTGCCTTGGGGTCATTTTCGACTCTGATCTCTCTTTTACCCCCTACATCCAATCTCTTGCCCGAACATGTCAGCTGCACCTCAAGAACATCACAAGAATCCGCTCTTTTCTCACTGTGGACACGCAAAAAACCCTTACTGTTGCCCTCATTCACTCCCAGCTCGATTATTGCAACTCGTTGCTGATCGGCCTCCCCTCCACAAGACTCTACCCTCTCCAATCCATCCTGAATGCGGCAGCCAGGCTCATCTTCCTGTCCAGCCGCTACTCGGACGCCTCTGCCCTGTGCCAGTCAATGCACTGGCTGCCTCTTAAATACAGAATTCAATTTAAACTCGCTACCTTCATCCACAAAGCCCTCCACAGTGCAGCGCCCCCTATATTGCCTCCTTCATCTCAATCCATCACCGAGCCCTGCTAACGAAACCAGACTGCGCTCCCCTTTAATTTGAACTTCTCACTCCCGCCTCCAAGACTTCTCCAGAGCAGCACCGGTCCTCTGGAATGCGTTACCAAAAGCTACCAGGGCAATCCAGGACTCGCAGAACCTCAGGCATGCTCTAAAAATGCACCTCTTCAGGGAGGCATACCGTATTCCCTAAACAAACCCCTCTGTACTCCGCCTGATAACATTGCTCCCTGACCTATTGACTGCAATCCCTGCTAGCCATCATAAGCCGCTCCTGCAGTCATACCAATTCTGCCATCACACGGCTAAATGTCTGACCATTGTCTATGTGTATAGCATCCCTCACTCTCCACCTCACCAAACCGTGCACATCTCCAGCCCGCCATACCGCACATATCTCCAGCCCCTTTACCTTCTGTATCACCCTATTACTTGTAGTATGTAAGCTCGTTGGAGCAGGACCAGCACCCCTATTGTTTCCATCAACTGATTACTATTTAACCCTGGTTCTGTAATGTTTGTATTTTTTGTCTTTCTTTATCCCCCGTCTATGTAAGCGCTGCGGAATATGTTGGCGCTGTACAAATAAAGATGATTATCATTATTACCTGCAAATTTTTAAATCAAATTGTATGAGCCCACCTG
Source organism: Eleutherodactylus coqui (assembly GCF_035609145.1). Classification (NCBI taxonomy): domain Eukaryota; kingdom Metazoa; phylum Chordata; class Amphibia; order Anura; family Eleutherodactylidae; genus Eleutherodactylus; species Eleutherodactylus coqui. Next base: position 109,278,437 of record NC_089837.1, read on the forward strand.
CCAAAACAAGGCGACCTCACTCAGATGTGTCCGTACCCTAAACAGAGTACGGGTTCAACAAGAGACTTACCCCTCTGCTGTATCTTTATGTGCCATTGCCTTTGCATTGCAATCACAGCAGATTTGCCCCAGCCTATTACCAAGATCGTGTTGTGTCATTGTGAAAGAAGAAAGGCGCAGAAAACATTCTCTATGGTTTTATACAGTACTGTGCAGGCAACAAAAGGCTTTAAAATATAGACAGATAAGATAAAGCTCAGCACTGCTTTTATTCTCTCTACCTAGCAGCCAATTATATAAGCATTGGAAAATCAAATCCAGATTGTTCCCACTGAGTATATTCTCCGCCGTGCTGTTTTAATTGCCTTTTACTGCAGTCCTCAACGTGAAAACAAAACCTTTTCTAGTTATAGAACATTCTATGCAATTTGCGATGTTTCTTGTTCTTAAGAACTTTTGAAGACTCGCATAGTGTTAGTCCCCGGCAGGAAGCCACAAATTACTGACCTGGAATTCTTTGTATTCCGACACAGGGATCTCTCAAATAATCCATCAGCAGTATAATAGGTGGAAGATAGTCACAATGTGGTTAACATCTTTTCACTGAATGTTTATATTCTGTTGACAAATGGTCATCATGCCACTCTATTTACATAGCGTTCCACAGCATTCTACGCTATTCACGTATATTAACCCTTTCCAATCCACTGCCTGACCTCTGAAGACATTATGATTTAAGGCTGTACAGCTCCTATGTTGGAAGACGCCCATCGGGGTTCTCTTACTGTATATTGCCAGCCTCTCTGCTGTCGGAGTCTATCCAATATGTCACCTCATGCAGTACTGGCTTTAGCCAGCAGATAGCGCCGTTGTATAACAGCAGAAAAAGAGTAAGCCCCCTAGGAAAACCAGGATACTAATTGGATTGGAAAGGGTTAAAGGGGTTGTCCCGCAAAAGCAAGTGGGTCTATACACTTCTGTATGGCCATATTAATGCACTTTGTAATGTACATTGTGCATTAATTATGAGCCATACAGAAGTTATAAGAAGTTATTCACTTACCTGCTCCGTTGCTGGCGTCCTCGTTTCCATGGAGCCGTCTAATTTTCAGCGTCTAAGCTCCAAATTAGACGCGCTTGCGCAGTCCGGGTCTTCTTCTTTTCTCAATGGGGCCGCTCGTGCCGGAGATCAGCTCCGTGTAGCTCCGCCCCGTCACGTGCCGATTCCAGCCAATCAGGAGGCTGGAATCGGCAATGGACCGCACAGAAGCCCTGCGGTCCACCGAGGGAGAAGATCCCGGCGGCCATCTTCAACCGGTAAGTAAGAAGTCACCGGAGCGCGGGGATTCAGGTAAGCGCTGTGCGTTTTTTTTTAAGTCCCTGCATCGGGGTTGTCTCGCGCCGAACGGGGGGGGGGGGGGGTTGAAAAAAAAAAAAACCCGTTTCGGCGCGGGACAACCCCTTTAAGTGAGTGAACGACATGTTATGTGTCTAAAAACATATAATGGATCCAGAATAAAACATACTCCAGTTTATTGAAGCAACCTAAGTCAGAATTCTGGTGCATTAGGTTAGTCTATTCCCTGTAGAAGCCTGTGTCGATCTAACTCCAGTTCTGGTCTATATGTTGGGTCCCTAATATGAGCAGAAGAAAAGTTGGAATCTATTGCTCTAGATTGTTCAATAGGTTTCGGGTTACTTTCATGCTTGGTGGTCGTTCACTATTTATGTAACATTTCTTAAACAATGGGGCATATGCATTAAAGTTTGTATGCTGTATTTCTAGCATAAAAAATTGCAAATTATGGCATATGCTATATTTTTGTAACTTTTGGCTTTTTTACGCCAGCCTCTGCCATGTTTTGAAAAGGGGACTTGGCTGCATTTTTTGGTTTATCAGATTTATTATAAATTATGCCAGAAACTAGCATATATTGTAGCTGAAAACTACGGGAGCTACTAGCTAGCATAGATTTCAGCTTTAGTGTATGGACAACCCAAAATATGGGTTGTCCAGTTGTCAATTATTGATGACCTACCTGAAGGATGCACCATTAGATGTATATAGGTAGGGGTCTGCCACCCAGGACCCCACCGATCAACTGTTTGAAGGGCCACTGTGCTTGTGTACCAAGCTGATTTCTGCAGAAAGCAAACAGCTCAGTTCCCTCTGCAGTTGCCATGGTTGGTGCTGCAGGCATTGTTATCCTTGTAGTGAATGGGAATTTTGTCTGTAATACCAATCCTGGCCACTCTAGTGGGGACAGAGCTGTCTGTTTCCTGTAGAAATCAGCTCAGTGCACCAGCACTCTGGCCCCGCAAACATCTATCAAAGAGATTTCCAGGCAGGAGACCCATGAAGACCTGCTATGAATGGCTTATCCTAAGAAGGCCAATAGTCTACAACTGGACAACCCCTTTAATACATTTTGTGCACTTCATAGCAGTAGCACCTTTACTTATATCAGCATCTAAAACGGCAGTCTAAGTAAATATACACCAACTAATTCAATCTTCTGATTCAAAAAAACAAAAATCTTGAGCTGGTGGAATTTAATGAACAACTTGATGGAAGATGACTTGACTTTTTCAGGTGGAGTTGCTCTTTATCATACTCATTCCAGCTGTTAGGGACAGCATCATAGCTGGAAACAAAATGTTTGCCAGTATTCTAAAATACGTGTTGGTAGTTGGTTTGTAAGGTGATTAAAAAAATTAACAAGGGGGCGTGGCCTGGACCATGAGGAGCTGAGTCGCATGCTGCTGGAGCTCCATCTTCCCTACTCCTAAAACCCCCAAAAAGGCATCCAGACCCGAAAAACCACAGCCCAGAAGACACAAATGGGCAAGAAGAAGAGGGGGTGCAGCATCCCAAGAAGCGGAGAAGACGACCTAGGCCCGCTGGACTGCTTCATCACGGCCGCCGGTGACCGCCGCAAGCTGCAGGAGGAGAAGAGCGGGAAACGGCCCCCAGCAGAACAAGCAGGAAAGAAAGGAGGGAGAAGACACCGGCCGGAGGACGGAGGGGACCCAGATCAGAGCGACTACTCACCGCCCAGAACGCCAGAGGGATCGCCGCACACCAGCCCGTCACCGCCCGCAGCCCGACCGAACAAGATGGCGCCGGAAGAAAGCGCGCGAACGCGCCGACACTCCGAGCCCCCAGACAACACCAGCGGGAGAACGACAGCTAGCCCCAGCTCTCCACAGACGCAGGACACCAGGTACTCACCGCCACCGACAGCCAGGGAACCCGAGACATCGGAGCAGTGGCGCGGGTAGGTCCCACCGGAAGTGCGGGTCCGGCCGCCATCTTCCCTGGCCGCAAAACCGGAAGTGGAGGGTAAAAGGGACGCGGCATCGGAGGGAGCAGCGGGGAGAGGCGCCGCAGCCGGGGAAACACCTGCAGATGACTCAGGTACGGGAGGGGGGCACAATGCACACCCCCCACCCCCCAATATGAATTGGCAGACACCCACACCTATCAGGGGCACCGAGCCACCCAAAAGGGGATATGCAGAGGCCCTGAAGCAGGCACATAAGCCCCCAAACCACCCACAAGACAGTGAAGAGGAGTAGGCAGCCTCCCCCGGACCCTCACCTAGGCCCCAGGGAAGCAGAGGGACAGAAGACCCCAGAGACCCTGACTGGGGGCCTCCCCCCGCAAAGAGTACATGAAGGGGCAATACCAAAAAGACAAGGGGGAAGAAATTGAGAGCTACAGCGCACACCCACACCTCAACCGGGAGGCAACACTCCACGCGCAGGGCATCATACAACCACGTCAACTAACTCTCCACAACAAGACATGCTGAGAACAGAAAAACACCCCATAAACAGAAACACATCAACCCCAGGGCAAAACCAGTAATCAGACAAGATCAACTGAACCTGACCTAGACGACTGGAACTGGAAAGAACACCTCAGATCCATCCCAACCAAAGGCGACCTGGATAACCTGTTCGCTCAATTTGCCTCGTCCCAAAAATCTGCCCTAGAATCATTACAAAAAGAAATCCATCAGATGGGACAACGTCTTATGGAAATGGAAGAGACACAAGAGCAAGTATTCCAACGGATAGACGAACACCACGACATTCTATGTGAACACGCGAGCCAAATCGCTGAGCTCACGACGCAACTAGATGACATAGAGAATCGCCACAGGCGAAATAACCTGAGGATCAGGGGATTAGGAGAAGAAGTCGAGAACAAACATCTGGAGGCGTGGGCACACAAATGCTTCGGGGACCTCCTGAACAGAACCCCGAACGATCCAATCGAAATAGATAGGATACATAGAGCGCTAGGCCCTAGATCAATAGACCCTGAAAGACCGAGAGACGTTGTGTGCAGGATTCATTTTTGTAAAGAAAAAGAAGAGATCCTACGCCAGATCAGATCCAAGGGCCCGATAAAATTCCAGGACAAAAACCTCCTGATACTGCCGGATCTCTCAAGAAGAACACCCCAACAACGTCGAGCATTAACCCCTTGAGTGGCAGGTTTCCTACCACCCTGTCGTGCCCACCAGGGCAGGTTTTTTAAAATGGTCTAATCATTGAATTTCAACTAGTTTTGCAGTTGCGTCTCAAGAGCCATAACTTTTTCATTTTTCCATTGACATGGCCATATAAGGGCTTGTTTTTTGCGGGACAAGTTGTGATTTTTTAAACAGGGGGGAGGAAAAAAAGAAATGGGGAAAAAAGAAAAAAGGGGCCATGTCATTAAGGGGTTAAATAATGTATTAACTTCCTTCTCTGGGTCATTACGACGCACATGGGTACCACATGTGTGATTGTATTTTTGATTTTTTTACAAAGTAAAGGGAGACAAGTGTTTTTTTTATTTTTTTAATAATTTTTTAACTTTTTTTTTTTTAATTTTTTTAAAAAATTTTTATTTTTTTTTGTCCCTTTAGGGGACTTCCACAGGGACCCATCAGGACCCCTGATCACATTCCAGGGGTCCGATGGTGACAGCCCTTTACATGCTGCAGTGACAGCCCTTTACATGCTGCAGTCACATAGACTGCAGCATGTAAAGGGTTAACACAACAGAGATCGGAGGTTTTCTCTGATCTCTGCTGTAAGAGCTGGTACCTAGCTGTCCTCTGACAGCTAACAACCAGCTCTCCCTGCCACAGAGACCATCGGCTTGCTTCTGACAAGCCGATGGTCTCTATGGCAACCTGTAAACAAAGCAGGACATTGCCGACATGTCGGCAATATCTTCTGCTGGTTTTTCAAAACCCTTGCTTTGTTCTCTGTGGGTCTGTGCAGGCAGAGCACACTGTCACAGCTTGTGGCATTGTGCTCTGCAGCTCCCATAGTGATACATAGCCCGGAAATCTTCCGGGGTATATCACTATGGGCAGTGGAGCTCGTCACGGAACTTTTCCGGGCGTGCCACTCAAGGGGTTAAAGCCTCTACTGACAATGCTAAAAGAAAAAGAAATCCCGTATAGATCGGGATACCCCTTTCAATTGATAGCGGGCACAGGGAACAAGACAGTCACATTCAGATCACTGGGAGATCTACCCAAGTTCCTCACAGCATTGAAACTTCCGATGGTCTCGCTGCCGGAGTGGCAGAAAACAAGCGCCCCGACACTCACCCCCCAAGGGGCCAATGGCAAGTAGTCAACCACAAGCGCAGACAGCCACATAAAGAAGACAGAACCCGCCCACCAAGAGAACACCCTAAATGAGACTGTCATAAATGGACAAGAGACTTCATCAAACCCTGATCAATAACCTCAGAGGGAAGATCCCAAAGAACTTACCAAACACAGATACAGACCCCAACGAGGTTCCCGAGAACTTAACACAGAATCTCCAGCCTGTGACGACACATGAAGACCGCTAAAGGAACTACTCAAATGGATACAAGAGGACTGGCTAATCACACCTCCAGAAAGACACACAGTCTCCTGGGAGGCTCATCCCAGGACCCCGGGCATTTAGGCCATCCTCTTGTACTCTGCATTTTTCTATCATTTCCTGCATGCTCTACTCTCACCTAACAGTAGGCCCTCTAAGCTTCACAATCGGAGGACCCTATCTGTCTCCCTCCAACATAAGAAACTCCTTCCCCTTTCATCTATACTAATACTCATACATATACTTATTCACCCTCTCTAGCTTGTTACATCCACTTGCCCTTCTCAGCCTAATCTCAAACGGGTCTGGATGCCCACCATAATACTTCATGATAAACGTGGAGTGGGGAGGCGTGGCTCTTGGTCTCGACCCACCCAGCCACCCCCCACTAGGGACCGCAGCATCACACTGCTGCATAGACGTTGGTCGTCTATAAATGTTAGAACTCTTCCCACGATTGAACACAAAATTCGTTGTTGTTTACTTATCATTGGTCACATGTGGATCCATGTTTCCCCCTCCCTCCCCCCCCCTCTTTACCCTCATGTGTCGCCCATACCCTCCCCAGCTCCAGGTTATACCTTCAGGAACGATAAGGTACCAAGATGCCCACCACACGCTAAGGATATCCCCAACATGTCCCAATGGCCAACCTGACGATATGCTCCTTTAACGTAAAGGACCTTAATTGCCCCAACAAACATAACCAGGCACTATACAGGCTCCAAAGGAAAGGGGTGATGATAGCGATGCTCCAAGAGACACATTTACCACGAACCGGCATGCCGGACTGCAGCAGGAACAAATATTATCCCAAATGGTTCCACTCTACTCACCCTGAAAGCAAAACCTGTGGGGCCTCTATAGCCTTTCATAAATCAATAACCCCAGAGGTGCTGGCTCAAAAGTCGGACGAAGAAGGTCGGTACATATTCCTAAAAATACTCATGGCTAACAAAATTTTTACAATTGGCAATTTGTACTTTCCTAATCAGGGACAGGTGGGGTTCGCTTCTAGAGCTCTCCGGGGGCTTGCAGAATTCGCAGAAGGAACACCGATCGTGCTAGGCAGTGATTTCAACATGTGTTTGGAACCCCAACTAGACTCCTCCACGAGACGCTCAACATTAATCAAAGCAGCTATTCGCAAGGTGCAGAGGATACTTGTGAGTATGGATCTGATTGACCTATGGCGCATTCTCCACCCGGGTAAGCGTGACTACAGTTTTCACTCCATGGCACACAATTCATACAGTAGGATTGACTACGTATTTATATCACACGGTCTGCTCGACGGGGCCCCCAAGTGCTCCCTGGACATATTCCTCTGGTCTGATCACTCCCCGGTATTTGCATCCTTGGGCTCGGGGGACACTGAGAGAGGGACCCGTACCTGGAGGCTTAACGACAGCCTACTTAAAGACATGGCATGCGTGCAGGACGTTAAAAAGACCATGGAAAATTTTAAAAAGGACCATGAATCAGACCCCACTAGCGCCCCAATAAAATGGGAGACCCTAAAATGCGTGTTGAGAGGCGTCTTTATCTCACATAGCGCTAGGATCAAAAGAGACCACACTGCACGCCTCACCCAATTAATAAGGGAACTTAACACAAAGGAAATCTCCAATAAAGCAGCTTCGTCCGCCATCCTTCAAACAGAGATATTGGAACTCCGGCACAAAATCCTAGACATACTAGATAAAAGAGCCCTAAGCAATAGAGACAAATTGAAAGCCGGTTATTACGAATATGGGGACAAGAGCGGTAGCCGGCTTGCCAGAGCATTACACCCAAGAACGGCCCACCCACACATACACTCCATTAACTCAGCGAGAGGGGGGAGGGTCCATGCTCCGCAAGAAATATTGGGAGAATTCAGATCATTTTACTCTAAACTATATAACATAAGTGAGACGGGGGCGGGAACAGAGAGCTAGCACACACGAGCGTTGTCAGAGTACCTAGACTCTCATGCCCCGGGGCCCCTCTCACAAGAGGAATCTGAGGGCATGGAAAAGGACTTCGAGCCAGAGGAACTCAGACAAGTACTTTCAGAAATTAAACCAGGGAAAAGCCCAGGCCCAGGCGGGTACTCCCCGAGATTCTATAAGACTTGCGGAGACCTGATCTCAGATATGTTACTTAAAGCCTTCAACGAGGTCTCAGGGGGCTGCCCCTTCCCGTCTCAAGCCCTACAGGCACACATCGTCCTGATACCCAAGCCCGGGAAAGATCCCCTGTCATGTGGCAGTTATCGACCAATTTCTCTCATCAACTGTGACTTAAAAATCTTTGCAAAAATGATAGCAAATAGGCTAAATCCCGCAATTCCCCGAATTATCCATGGAAACCAGGTGGGCTTCATTTTAGGGAGAGAAGCGAGAGATAACTCCATAAAGACCCTGGCCCTGATCGACCGGGCAAGAAAGAAAAGAATCCCCTTATGCCTGCTTTCTGTCGACGCCGAAAAAGCGTTCGACAGAATCAGTTGGAAATTCCTAGAAGCGACCCTCCGTAGGGTGGGACTCGGCCCCAGAGCTTTAACCCAGATAATGGCCCTCTACCATCGCCCCTCGGCACAGGTCAGGGTCAATGGTAAGTTGTCAACCCCATTCGAGGTTAGGAATGGCACACGACAGGGGTGTCCCCTGTCCCCTACATTATATATCCTAGTCATGGAAGCGCTAGCCAACGCAATTAGGAACAACCCCTCAATACACGGAGTACAGACTGGTAGGGAGGAGCGCAAACTGTCACTTTACGCAGACGACCTCCTGTTGTATGCAAATGAACCACACGTAAGCTTCCCCAATATCATGCAGGAGTTCACTACGTTTGGCAAGTTCAGCAACTATAAATTAAATGCTCAGAAGTCGGTAGTCCTAAATATTACCATCCCACAACAGGAAGCCAGCAACATGGCCACAGCCTTCCCATTCCAATGGAGAAACGATTCATTCAAATATCTGGGAATTCATATCCCAACTGACCCAACCCAGCTGTTTGAGTTGAACTACAAACCGCTGCTACTGACCCTGAAAAAGGACATGGAGGGCTGGGAAGAGGCTCACTGTCATGGTTTGGTAGGATGAGTGCGGTTAAGATGGATATCCTCCCTAGGATATTGTACATCTTCCAGTCAGCACCATGTAACCCCCCGAAAATCTTTTTCAACAGACTGAGAAGTTTGATACTCCGGTTCATATGGAAGGGAGGCTCTAAAAGACTCAGCTATAAAAGTCTATCCAAACCAAAAACTAAGGGAGGGGTGGGCCTACCCGACCTACATCTATACCATAAAGCCACGATCTGAACCCTATTACTAGACCTGCATCACCACGAATCAGATAAATTATGGGTACAAATCGAAAGCGAGAATAATACCTTCTCACCAAAAGGAGCATTCTGGATCCCGAAAGGGGTCAACTGGGAGAAAGCAGAGGCATCGGGTCTGATGACCACCCTACTGGGGGCGTGGAAGGGGGGCTGCCAGACAACGGTCCCGGGTCTCCTCACCCCTTTAACCGGAAACCCACAAATTCCAGCAACAATGGGCATCCGCAGCCTGGGATTCCTACCCACCGGAACGGAAGCTAAGATAGGGGAGGTGGTGGACATCCAGGGCATGCGAGATTTGGCGAACATAGAGGGGACAGGGGGAATTCCCCCGGGCTCATGGATGCAATACTTGCAGGTTCGTAGCTACCTAGGAAAGGTGAGGCCGGAACAGGGGTGGAGCCTAAACCTTACCCCGTTCGAGAAATTATGCAGCAGAGGGGAGGCGCCTAAGCATACTGTGTCAATATTATATAGTCAGCTACTGGAGGAGAAATTTGATGGTCACACCCCCAGGTGGATTGCCGTATGGGAGGAGGTCCTGGGTAGATCCTTCCCCGGAGAGCTCTGGAGCAAAGCATTTCAACACACCCATAAGATGTCGGTGGCCAGTAGGCTGCAGGAGCTAAACTTTAAAATTTTGTCAAGGTGGTATATGACACCGGAGAGGCTCCACACCCTATTCTCATCGGCTTCAAATATGTGCTGGCGATGCCTCGGGGAAGTGGGCTCGATGCTACATATATGGTGGGAGTGCCCCATGATCAGACCCATTTGGCGAGACATGGGAAAATTATACAAGAAGATGTGCAGGGAACCACTGACCCTGACACCTGAGGTGGCACTTCTATCCATCCCTCCACTAGGCGCCCACTCACTCAAAAAAGGCCTGCTGAAATTTTTCATTATGGCCACGAGGCAAGTAATACCCAGATTCTGGAAGCAGGACACAGAAATCCCCAGATGCACATGGGTTGGGGTTCTTTATTCACAGAAAAAGCCAAAAATACAATACCTGAAGGTCTGCAAAGCAGACACGGTCGCCATAGGCACGATCGCCTCTGTGATTTTAGGTTGGGGCTCTAGACGAAATTGAAAGATTAGAGAGAATGAGATCACAGGAAGATACAACCGGACTCGAGAATTTCTACCGCACCTGGGCAGTCTGGATAGACGCACGTAACTCCCCTTTAATCACCAGGTGGCTACAAGACAGCAACTGTGAGTAGCTAACTCACACCTCAAGTAGTAAAGACAACCAAAGGGTACTAATCTGGATCCTCCCCCCGACATCCCCCCCCCTACCCCGCTCTCCCCTCATATCATACCTTCCCCACCTCCCCTTGTCTGTCAACTAACAGAAGATAATTCACACACAATAACATTGTTTTTCATAATGTTTTTTGTACTTTTTATTAGTTGCAACAACAAGTCTGTGACGTGAATATCACGCCACTCTTATAATATGTTAAACTAACGTTATATATGCAACATAAAATCAATAAAAATATGTTGAAATAAAAAAAATTAACAAAAAAGCAAAAAGAAATAAAAACAACTTTTTAAAATATATTTCAGAAATCTACCTCCAACCCTTAAAGGGGTTGTCCCGCGGCAGCAAGTGGGTCTATACACTTCTGTATGGCCATATTAATGCACTTTGTAATGTACATTGTGCATTAATTATGAGCCATACAGAAGTTATAAGAAGTTTTTCACTTACCTGCTCCGTTGCTAGCGTCCTCGTTTCCATGGAGCCGACTAATTTTCGCCGTCTAATGGCCAAATTAGCCGCGCTTGCGCAGTCCGGGTCTTCTTCTTTTCTCAATGGGGCTCCGTGTAGCTCCGCCCCGTCACGTGCCGATTCCAGCCAATCAGGAGGCTGGAATCGGCAATGGACCGCACAGAAGCCCTGCGGTCCACCGAGGGAGAAGAATCCGGCGGCCATCTTCAACCGGTAAGTAAGAAGTCACCGGAGCGCGGGGATTCAGGTAAGCGCTGTGCGGATTTTTCTTTAGGTCCCTGCATCGGGGTTGTCTCGCGCCGAACGGGGGGGGGGGGGGGGTTAAAAAAAAAAAAAAAAACCGTTTCGGCGCGGGACAACCCCTTTAACCATTCTCTCAGGCTTCGTTCATGTGACGTGACAACCCGTAACAGTGGAGATCAGAAAATAAAAAATCTTACAAATGTTATTGTTTTTTTCAATCTCCGTGGGCCGTCCCCTTTTTTAGAAAATACATTATAAGGCCACATTCAGACAATTGTATTTTAGCTCCATATTTGGTCTGTGTTTTGCGGACCATAAGACGGAACTAATATAAAAACTATGTAAATATTCACATGACCGTATTTTTCCTGGGCATTTTTAAAAAAATGCAGCTTAACTTATTTCCTACGTATTCACCTCCATATTGCTATTCTTATCTATTAGGCAACTACTGATCAACATTTGCCCAGTAGAAAATAAAAGGAGACAAATACTGATGACATACGGTTGTAATGTTATCAGTAACACGTCCGTATTATGGATCTGTATTGTTATAGGAATAAATCCTATTCCAGAAGATTTCACTGGTTTGCTCCAAATTGGTTATAATGAGAAGCTTCATGCATGAATATATATATTTGTTTCCCCTTGAGCCCCCATACCCTTCTGGTTTATTGTAAGAAAGTACAACACAGTTATACTGAATATGACGCATCAATTACATGCATACCCCTCCTAACATCACAACAACTCATGATTGGTCTAGTATGTAACGACACTGATGATTAATAGAGATGAGCGAGTATACTCGCTAAGGCACATTACTCGGGCGAGTATCTCCCCGCTCGTCTCTAAAGATTCGGGGGGGGGGGGCGGGGGAGAGCGGGGAGGAACGGAGGGGAGATCTCTCTCTCCCTCTCCCCCCCCCCCCGGTCCCCCCTGCTCCCCGCCTCAACTCATCTGTCACCGGCGCCGGCCCCCGAATGTTTAGAGACGAGTGGGGAGATACTCGGCTAAGGCACTACTCGCTCGAGTAATGTGCCTTAGCAAGTATACTCACTCATCTCTAATGATTAACATATGTTTACGCCCCAGGTGTATGTTGCTATGTGAACACGTAATTTCTAGGAAACGCAACTAGAACAGACTATCAATATCTCTGCCTGGACTTAGGAATCCAAGGGAGTAGAAGAGAAGTAGCCACCCCTCCTTATGAGCGCTGGGCATCTCAGGTCTTTCTTATGAGAAACACATCTCAGGACCTTGTAGAACTTGAGATAAGGCGTGTATTTCAGGATACCAGCATAAGAATGAACCAGTTAACCATTTGACTGCTAGCTATATTCTATGAAGATGGATATATGAATATATACATACATATATTTGCTTAGGCTGCTTTAAGAAACACAATTACATTATTATTACTACAACAGTATTATGTACGTGTTACAATACACTTGTCTGAAACCAGCCTAAGGGCTCACACCTACTTGCGATCCGTTATCCTTGCGAAGCAAGAGTGAGTGAAAACGCATGATAATGAAACCAATGATTTTCAATGGTTTCATTCTCATTAGCGAAGAAGAATCTGTGATATCGCCCATTGTTTTCAATGGGGCCGTTGGCAGCAGCGCTGGCCCCATTGAAAACATAGGAAGTACATTGCACTCCCCTGATACAGCTGTGACAGCTATGGCAGGGGATTCCGTGGGAATGAAGGAATGCCCTGTCACAGCTGTGGCAGAGGTCCGCGATGCTATCCCATTGTAGAAAAAAAAAAGAACTCACCTAGAAGAGCCGACCGGCTCTTCTCTCCGGCCCGGCAGTCTTCTTCTGTGGCCAGTGCTCAGTGCCAGAGGCAGTGCCCAGCCATCATTGAATGACAGCTTGGTGCCACCTCTGATTAGTTGAGCGTTCAGCCAATCTGAGGCAGCACTCAGCTGTCATTCAATGATGACTGGGTGCTGCCTCTGATTGGCCACAGCGCTCAGCCAATCAGAGGCAGCGCTTTCTGGAGGCGGGGATTTTTCAATGCAGCAGTGCCGGCCCCATTGAAAGCAATGGGATAGCATCGTGGACCTCTGCCACAGCTGTGACAGGCCATTCCTTCATCCTTGCGATAATGAAGGAATCCCCTGCCATAGCTGTGACAGCTGTGTCAGGGGAGCACGATCTACTCCCTATGTTTTCAATGGGGCTAGTGCTGCTGCCGCTGGCCCCATTGGAAACAACGGGCGATATTGCAGATTCTTCTTTGCGATGCGAGGTTACAATGAAAACATCGCTAATGAGAATGAAACCATTGAAAATCATTGGTTTCATTATCATGGGTTTTCAGTCACTCTCACATCACAAGGATAACGGATCGCCAGTGGGTGTGAGCACTAAAGCTCCTAAATCAAATTAATATTTTTGCATAATTTTTGTTATTGTTTCACTTCACAATCCATCTACTAGAATATACTTTACTGCCTGGAATGAATATGAAATGGAGCAGCTCCACCTAAGAGAAACAATTACAGCATTGAGAACTTGACTTTACTTCTTCTATCAAGTTGTTAAAAACGCAATTCAACTGTGGTAAAGTAGGGGTCAAACTCTGTGGCCATCCTTGTTCAAAAATGTAAGTTTAATATAATATTAATAAATAAAAGATAAAAAAAAGCAGCTGCAAAGAACTTTAACAACCTAAGAAAAAACGACAAATGCTAGATTTATATGCTCATAAAGCATTGAGTCTTGTGAGCATTGTGATTTCAGACCTGAGTACATAGATCATTTCATAACTTGCTTTGCTTGAAACTGAATGTAGTGCTCTAAAGGGAAAATATATCTCTTCGCATTTTAGACATAGGAGAAGTCACCTTGGAATAATAAATAAAAAGTACTTTTGCTTTCTAAGTTGCTTATATTTTACTCTCCAGTAGGGGGTGCACCAATCCTAAAATCTTTAAAGACGATCTATCTGCTCTCCTGACATGTCGGTATCTGAAAATATTGTATCATATTCCCCATGAAATACCATTTGTGGAGCATTAGATAACAGAAAGGTGAAATAAGGCTGTAATCACACGGGCAACTTTCACATGCGAGTTCTGTCTGATTGTGAGGACAGAACTAGATGTGAAAATAATCTACTAATTTCAATGGGTTAATTCACATGAACAATTTTCCCCTTGGATCAATAGAAAAATCACAGCATGTCCTATTTTTGGGTGATTATTGTTCAAGAATCAGACATTATTTGTTATGGCAGCAAGAAAAAAACAACACCTCACACTCACACGCCGTGCTATGTGCATGCAAGTACAATGCATTTTTTACCATTTTAACTATTGAGACCACGTGATTTTTTTTTTCTCACAAACATGAAAACCGTGCTGAAAAACACTTGTACATGGACGTGAAACACGTTTTTTAACACCAAAATGCATTGTACATATCAGTACAATAGCTGAAAATAGCAACAAAAATCGCTGGTGAACAAGTATGATGTAGGTCAGATTTTCGCTCACCTACATTGCGCTCACCCTTGTGAGTACAGCCGGACAGAGGTATTGTAGGGCAGAACAGAAAAGATGCCCCAAAAGTATTCTTTTATGTGAAATACAAATATGGTACAGATTTTGGTGCCAATCCTCCGGGGGTTTCACCTCTTCAATTGAATTCACCATTTGGTATGGATTTTTACCAGGGTTTCAGTGGGGTTTTACTAAAGAAAAATCTGCAGCACATCCGCCATGTGTGTGCGCACCTTTGACACAAAATTGCCCATATATTAGTAAATATCTACTAATGTTTATTAAGGATTATAGTACAAAAAACCTGCTTCCCAGAATGCAGTATATCAAATATAAGCTCTGTACAGAAGTAAAGCTGGCCATACACATTGTTGTTGTTAGCCATTTAGTTGTTCACTAGAGATGAGCGAGTATACTCGCTAAGGGCAATTACTTGATCGAGCATTGCCCTTAGCGAGTATCTGCCCGCTCGAGAAAAAAGGTTTGGCTGCCGGCGGCGGGCAGGGAGCAGCGGGGGAGAGCGGGTAGGAACGGAGGGGAGATCTCTCTCTCCCTCTTTCTCCCCCGATCCCCCCTGCTCACTGCCGCAACTCACCTGTCACCCGCGCCGGCAGCCGAACCTTTTCCCTCGAGTGGGCAGGTACTCGCTAAGGGCAATGCTCGATCGAGTAATTGTCCTTAGCAAGTATGCTCACTCATTTCTATTGTTTACCCTAAAGGTGAGCTCCCTCCATGTTTTTTGGTTTTGCACTGCTTCTTTCAGTTGTGTGATATCCATGTCAGTATCAGCTCTCACAGTATCAGCCATCGTGTTCTTTGACGACCGGGTCTTCTTTTGCCACTGATCTGTCCAAGCATTATAGATTTTTCTAGCGACTCTGCTTGCATTACATGGCCAAAATACATGAGCCTGTGCCCGGTCATATTGCCCTCCAGTGATATATTGAGTCTTATATCATTTAGGCCGTCCAGGATATACACAGCAGCTTCTGCCAGCACCACAGCTCAAATGCATCAATCCTCCATCTATCAGCTTTTTCGCAGTCCAGCTTTCACATCCATACATGGCTATGGGGAACACGATGCTTTGCACTATCCTGCATTTAGTTGCTAGACCGATATCCCTACATTTCCAGATTTTGTCCACGTTTAGCATCGCACTTCACCCCATTGCTATCCTACGTTTTATCTCTGTTATAGATGCCCCAGCCTGGTCAATTTTTGAGGCAAGGAAGATGAAATCTCGCATGTATTCTATGACCTTATTGTCGATTTTGATTTGAATTTGGCCATTTTTTGCAGTTGTCATAATTTTAGTTTTCTTTAAATTCAGGTAGAGGCCCATTTTTTCACTTTGTTTTGATTTTACATATCAGCTGCTTCTGTTTCTGCAAGCAGAGTTGTGTCATTCGCATAATGGAGATTGTTAATGTTTCTGCCACCTATTCTCATCCCGATTTCCAATTCATCTAAGTCCATTTTACGCATGATCACTTCCGCATATAGGGTAAACAAGAAGTGTGAGAGGATGCAGCCCTGTCGGACGCCTTTGCCAATCCCAAACGACTACCTATTCAGTGAGCTGGGACAGAACAACTAGTGACAACTCAGTGACTTCTCTCTCTGTACCCTGTTTGGTGCCATGTTTACATGGGTTGACATTCGCCGGTAATCACTTGTTTGAGTGATTATTTAAGCAAATATCAGCTTCTGTAGAAGTACCCTTACACTAGACCACCGTAAAAAGGCAGCGGTGTAGCCTAAGACCCCTCAGTGACTGCTGTAAAGCCACATATTTTTGGTCACCAAAGTGTTAACAACACATACCTACTCTGCCGAGCCAAGCCCAATGAGCATTCGTCAGACAGCTATCTAGTGTGCATCCAACCTAATGCTGTGAGGTGTGCCTGCAGAAATGAGAATCGGCTATAAAACATAACGGAACTCAGGATCAATACAGGAGATGTGAAGCCAAGTACTTTCCACTTTCTATGTAGATTATATCAAGATGTAAACTGCTATCCCTCTGCTTTATTACTGCAATATAATCCCTTTAAGAGGAGTGAACACAACACACTTTTAATTAAATTAAATAATGGTTTCCCTTATCGAGTGTTAAAAGTCCCACGTTGAAAATAAATGATATTCCTTCATTAGAAGGGGAGTAGATGAAGCATTGGCTGACATTAAATGAAAAATTCTTCCGGGAGCTCCTTGCTATTACTATGGAGTCGTTGAGATCTCTCAGAAGGAAGTATTTTGGTTCTGATGTCAGTTTCTTTGTTCCCTTCGACAGCCAGAGGGCAAGTAGAGTCTCCTTGCTTGGAGGGTAAATCTCGAATATCGTTATACACTGGAATATTTTGTAGATCCCTTGACATCCTGTAAACAGAAGGCAGCTGGAGCTTGGGATTTATAACCCTGTGTCCAGTGTCTACATTGGTCTCTGTCTCGTCTATTCGAGGATGAGGTCTTGGCATGAGTTTCGGAAGATTGTTATCAGTAATACTGCACACGTTTTGTCTTTGTTCTGATGCATTGAAGGACTTTTTAAAAGCCTGCTTGAGATTTAGGTTTCCTCGGACAATCTCGTCCTCGGAGTGTTCAGCTTTTGCTTGCCGTGTGAGGGATGATAACTGAGCAGTTAAAGGATTTGATGGAGGCTCTGGATTAGATTGGTCATCATTTTGTGACACTGCGGGGCTGTCAGTCACCTAATTACAGATGAAAAGTAGGTTAGAAAGGAAATACCAAAGCTAAACTTTAATAGCATCTATGAAGCCTATACATCGATGAAAAGTGGATATCAGATGGACAATTGATTTACACATTTTAGTGCCAATCTAACCCCCTTACCCGCTCCCTAGTACCTTCCCTCAGTTGCCAAACACGGAGGACCTGGGAAATTATCATTAAAGGGCTATTCCGATATTTTTATATCTTTGAATTCAGCAGGAGCTGTGCTGCAATACCAATCCAGGCCACTGCACTGTGGTGCTTTCTACTTTCTGCCCTGACAGCAGCCCTAGGAATCAGCTGATTGGCGGAGGCCCGCGCAGTGGGTGGTCGCTGATATTCTATTAATGACCTGTTGGTCATCAATAGCATAAATAAGAAAAGTACTGGAATACCCCTTTAAGTACTGATACCAGTAAGGCTTCTTCTACACAGCATGATGCTGGTATATAGGGGGGGACTTGCAATTTTTAAAGGGGTTTTCCAAGAAACCAATATTGATTAATTATCTTTAGGATAGATCATCAATATCTGATTGGTGGCAGTTTGCCAGTTAACTCTCCTGCCGATCAGCTGCTTGAAGGGGCCTTGGCACTCACCAAAGTAACTTTTTAGCCTGACAACATTATATCAGGTCGTCAATATTGAAGTCCTGGAAATTCACTTCAATGCGATTGTTCATCCCCAATACAGTATTATCATACGGGGAAATACATTGCTAACAAAGATAGTTTTTTCTGCAGCAAAAATGACCCAATCATGTTTGTTTATGCATCAGCTGATTGCAGGCATATTTAACCCCTTCCTGATATACATTCTAACTGCCTATGCCCTGTGCAGTTACAGCGTACATAGATGTCCACTGTATGTGCTGTGTATGGAACTGCGTGTACACGGCGGGTTATCAGTTAAACCTTTAAATGCTACTGTCAATTCTGACAGCACTATTTACCCCCCTGCATTGAGATTGCAGTGGTGCCATGCGGGTGTTATGGTAGCCTGGAGCTTTCTGAAGGTCCCAGGGCTGCAATGATTGTTTGCCTATCTTTATAAGGTTCCTCTTAAAATATTGCACTGTACTTTATACGTGATCAAAGAATTACAAGTTCAAGTCCCTTATGAGGACTGAAACAAAAGTAGAAATAAGAAAAATGAAGACTTTTCAATAATTACTTTTTTTAAAGTAAAAAAAACACTCCACTTTTTCAGTCATTGCATCACAAAAAGAAAAAAAATGTAAAAGTTGGTATTCCCTCACTCCTAAAAGTCCGATTTACAATCCTAAATTATCAAGGATACTGTGACTGTCACTTTGATAAAGGGCTATGGATGTCACAGTTATGTAGGCCATTGGTGGTCACTGTTATGGAGACATTCTGGGTGTCACTATTAGGTTGGGCTTTGGCTTTCACTCTTATAAGGTATTGTTATGGGGACATTGTGGCTGTCATTGTTATGGAAGTACTGCAGTTGTTACTTTCATGGGGCCATTCTTGCTCCCACCAGTATTTGTGAAGACCACTCTGGGTGCTGCACAGCACACATAAATTTACAGTGTTGAATTGACACTCAATCTGCCTCTTGTCATATATGTGAGTCAGAAAAGTAGGCTAATCTGTATCAAGTCAAGGGACGACAGTCGGTTAAACGACTGTATTACTGGGTTCCCACTTGTCGGATTCCCGTCGGAAATCCCGCGGTTTGGCCGCGGCGGCTTTGAAGCGGCCCGGCCGCTCGCTCTTCCGCTGCGGCCGGCGCTCCCATAGAGGAGAGCGCGGTCGCGGTGGAAAGAAAAACAAATAGGGCATGCTGCATCTTCTGAAGCCGCGGCTGTGGTTTCCGCAGCCGCGGTTTCAGCCGGACTTACCGCAGCAGATTGGCCATCCCGTGTGGACGAGATTGCTGAGAAATCTTGTCCACATGGCTGGCTAATCCCGAGATTAGCGTCCGCAGGCGGATTTGCCGCGGCGAAATTCCGTGCGGAATTTCCGCGGCAAATCCGCCCTGTGTGAATGCAGCCTATGAGCGCTGGTGTCACCGCTAGGTTGTTAGCGCTCGTGCAGAGTGTTTAGACAAGCTGATCACCGATGACTTCTTGCTCAGCGCTTCACATTTGATGTGAAGCGCTGAGCAGGGAGTGTTTACACTCAGCAAAAAGTCAGCAATCCAGAAATGATTTTCATGCCGGTTGAAAGTGAGCAACCAGCGAACTGTTAACGACTAGTGCGCGATGTCTGTGCATTTAGACGAGATGATTATCGCTCAAATTCGTTTGTTCGCACAAATTTTGTGTGATAATCATCCTGTGTAAATGGCCCTTATGGATGGCTTTACACAAGACAACTATCATCTGAATAGGCAATCCATAGAGTAAATGTAAGCGACTGTTGTTCCAGGTAAGCACGGCAACCAAATGGGTGACATGAGAGAATTCTTCACTATTGGCTTCATTTCAGATAGAGAGCAATCCCCTATTTAAAAGGAAACAACAGCAGGAGCATAAAAAATGTCAGCCCTGATGGTGGACTGACAGCTGGTATATGATATGATATTTATCATCCTGTGGGACTAGTGCTTCCTAAGTTTGCTGTGACCCATTTTTTTCAGTTTTGGGCTGTTTTATTATCCCTATCTTTTCTCTGGACATTGTATTTAGTTTGCTGCTGGTTACTTTAAGCCTCATTAAGCTATGGTACCGGCTATGCATTAAATGGGTCTAGGGCACTTTTTTACTTGGGAATTTAAGTGTAGTTTACTCCGATTCTCTCTCTAAGGCTGCATTCCCTTGAACGTATATCGGCTCGGTTTTCACGCCGAGCCGATATACATTGTCCTCGTGTGCAGGGGGGGAAGGATGGAAGAGCCAGGAGGAGGAACTGAGCTCCCACCCCCTCTCTGCCTCCTCTACACCCCCTCTCCGCCTCTCTGCACTATTTGCAATAAAAGGAGGCGGAGAGGGGGCGGGAGCTCAGTTCCTGCTCCTGGCTCTTCCCCCCCCCCCCCCCGCTCACGAGGACAACGTATATCGGCTCGGCGTGAAAACCGAGCCGATAAACGTTCGTGGGAATGCAGCCTTAATATCTGGTTCCTGATTAATTGGTTGTACCAAGGAAACGTGTCTAACTAACGTGTCTATTATTTAGATCAAGAGATAAATAGAATTAGGGAGAGTACTAGAATCGACAACAGTGCTATATTGAGTCAGTCATTAACTGGAACACTGTAGTGGTATTGCAGATAGGTTCTGGCTTGCTCAATTTCTAATCAGTATCAGAATCAAATCACAATCTGTATTAGGATTTACAACAGAATTGTGGATAGAATTGGACCTGGGCTGCTACTGGAATTAGGAATAGTACTCCACCTAGTCAACCCCAAGCAGAGCAATATAGTCTCTGGTGAAACTGACCCTACGTCTACTAAGGGATTCCCAAAAATTTTTTAGAATCCCCTTATTAGTATCATGGATGAGACGGAGAGGTTATGTTGTGATTCCATTGGATAGGAGTTGCTGGTTCAGAGCCAGCATGCCCCAATCTAACCATTTTCCTGGGGGTTGCCTGCTCTGACCTTTCAACTCCTCCATTACAGAGGCCCTGTACAATCTTGTAGTTTTTGCATGTCTGTTCATTATTTGGGTATTGTCACGTCCACCCAGGACATGCTGGATCCGTAACCTGCAGATCTCACACAAATGTGAAATCTGTGTAAAAACTATAACAAACCAAAATATGGAAACACTTTCCCTATCAAAATAACCTCAAGGACCGGGACCTGCCTAAACGCAGGCAATTCACCCTGACAAGGACATACCTTACCTCGTACCTCGGCCCTTAGTTAACCCTAAGTGGGACAGGGAAAACATAAGCAACACAATAGAAAAGAAATACAAACTTAGCTTTGAAGACAGCAGGCAAATGTACGATCTAGGAGCATGCTCCAACTGAGACCATAGTCAGAGCTAGACTGAGATTCAACAGCAGTTCAGTCCAGCATCAGCCGGACTAAATAGCCCTAGTAATTACCGACAGGTGTGGTTAAGCATGTCTCACCAAATACTACATCCACCGGGGCCAGAAGATGGAGAAGTACCTACAAAACCTGCACCAGACTATGAGCACAGCGGCAATCCCAGAACCACCGCAACAGGTATTCCTTGGAAAATGGTATAATAACCATATTGAAATCTCTGGGATGTTTTTCATATCCATTACCTATTCCTAATCACATGGATACCCACTCGTTATCCATGTTATCCATCCATCCTTGTTAGTCTTTGCTAGCCTTATTTTTAAGGTATTAATAAAATTGAGTTTTAAAGCGTTGTCTGTATCTATATAGAGAGAGCATTACTGTTACATATCTGTTATGGTGCACCTTAATGTTCTTTTTACTCCTTTACTATTCCTGCACTAGCTCAGGTAAGTGATTAGTACCTCACAAACATAAAATCTGATATGGAAAAACTCTTGCATAAAAGTGGAACAATGATGTCAGAAATCATGGCTCTTTGGCCTCATGCACATGGCCATGCTATATGCACAGACACTGTACAACACCACAGAATGAGTAAGGGCCTTTATTACCCATATGCATGCTATGTCCATGTAATGCTTCAATTTTCATGGATTTGCACAGAATCGCTGAGAGAGAAACTTGGTGTGCCCCAGTGTAAAATATGATGCAAACAAAAAATACAGTATGGATCAATAGATTTCTATTACACAGTATTTGGGATTTCTATTATATATATCCAGAAAACATAAGGGCTTCTTCACATGAGTGTATGCGCAAAAACACTCACCGGAGCGCAAGATATTTGTGCAAGAACACTCTCATGGGAACAAACCCATTGAAATCAATGGGTTCTATTCTCTGTGTTTTTCATGCGTATATTTAACGCATGTAAAAACATGCGCAAAGGCGATTGTGTTAAGAACCCTTGGGGGGTTCTTACCCAACTGGATTCTAAATTCAGAATCCATGTTTGCTGTCTGTGCACAGGATCCGCAGCAAAACTCAGGAACCCAAAGGCATGAACTTTTGATTTTTCCCTCACATTCACAGATAGGAATTGAGTATTCCGTGAGCAGAAGAAAAATTGCAGCATACTCTATTTTGCAGCTTACTCAGCGCGGATAGCATCCATTGAAGTCAATGGAGGCGTCCGACCCGCAGCCCATACACAATTGACATTGTGTATGGGCTGCGGGTACCCGGGTCCTCGCTTAGCAATGGCTAAGGAAATACAAACAATAAAAAAAAAACCTGTACTGTGCATGACCACCGACGAGCCGCTGTGGCCATCCACAACACAAAGAAATCAGGTACGCAGGCTGAACGGTCGACTTCACAACCGGAATCCACTGCGGGCCTCCCACATGCGAAATCAAACCCGGTCGTTTGAGCCTGGTCTAAGGCTGCCTGTCCACAGGTGACAATCTGCTTGCTTTAAATCACCTGCAGATCACGCTCTATTAAGCTTTCCATAGGATTAATATGAAAAGCACAGCCCCGTTGTGCAAGAACGGAGAATCATAGCGATTTTCCCCTTGCAGGATTTACATCGCGGTATTAGATAGGCTCATCTTGGAGACCTGTCAGTGCTCCCCCATACAATATCTGCATATGAACATAGGACATCTTTGTGATGCAGTAAAAAATGTGAAAGCAAACAACATTTAAATTACTGTAGCATTTCACGTAACTTCAGATTTTTTTAACACATACTTGACTTTTCTACTGACTTTAGAATAAGCTGCTATATGTGTATATGATAACACAATTTGTAACCATTACACATGTACCCTGTATTTACTGTATCACCAGTTTTCTTCTCTGCACTCTGTATCTCTAACTTTCTGTGTTCTCTGAGCTGATGGGTGGAGACTGCTGCTATAATGTGTTCTATACACTGCACATGAAGAAAAAAAAAATCAGATTCTGCTCCCTAACTCTGTAGCACACATACGAAGACATAACATAATTATGGGGTTCCCTAGAAAACTACTGAGCAGTGTAGATGTGATTTCAGCAAGTCTAAATCATTTTCCAGTTAGCTGCTACAGCGTGTGTGTAAATCTTTGCTTCAGTCTTCTTCCTCTCCATAGACTTTTATGGGCAACATGAGTAATGACCCTCCTCCCCTTTCGTATGTTCCCATTTTGTTATCTCGGTTACTATAGACAGACATCAACTGGCAACAGGAATGGACAGTAAAGTAAAAGGAAGGGAGACCCCCTAGTGGGCAGCAATTTTTCAACATAAAAACATCAATTTAGGTAAATAAAGTGATCTGCACTTTCAAATTAGCTATCATATTAATTCAAGTTGTCTCAAAGTGCAGTGACCATTTAATAATTTTCCCTTATCATACATATAAATAACAAAATATGGAAATCATATATAAGGAGGTAAATAGCTGAAACAGAATTCATTACCAAAAGCAAGATTTTGTTTCCATCATAGTCTTGGGTTTGCCATCGCATGTCACTGATTGGCACACAAGGGTAAGGCAACAAGGGAACCAACTGTCCTATTGCTTGGATGGTGAATTGCAGTGCACAGGCATGTTTTACTTGTGCACACACCCCAGGAGGTAGCTGTTTTAAGGAGAACTGTACGGAAGTGTGTTTAGTAGAATGCAAGTCAAAGAAGCAGAATCCAGTCTTTTGGCTGGTTGCCTCCATCCCCAGAATCATTTCATAAAGTCTTACTGCATCTTCATAGTTCTCAAAATCACAATATAGAGTAACTCTCAATATCTCTGTGCCACAGTGAACCTGTCTTATTCCCCACACAGGCATTTGGACATCTAGACAGTAAAAGTCATCATTAGCTTGACATGATGATTCTGATGGTCCTTGGCTAAAGTCCGTGTTGACAAGATCCCATGGGGGTAGCCTGAAAAAGCTTTGCAGAAGAGATATCCTTTCTTCACCTTGGTCTTCATGGAGAAAGAGTATCACAGAAATCCCTGGAAATTCAAATCTTCTTTTTTCATATTTGTAGCATTGGATTGGGGCTGCTCGTTCGGACACCAGGAAGAGTTGAGTATCTGGACATAGTCCCTGAAGAATTCGCTTGACTGCTTGCTGAAACACTGCAGAGTCACCAGGGTTGGCAAGAAGGTGAATGGTGACAGGCAGAACCGTATGTATGCCATCCATTTAAATGCTGTGTTAAAGAAGACAATATTATATTATAACCTCGTGTGAGCTGTTCTTTGCACCAAGTCCCAGTATAATGTATCTATATACATATATAAAAGTGAAAATTGATTGTATATATGTGTGTTTGTTCTTCATAGGCTCCTACATGTCTTGATGGATCTCAACCAAACTTGGTACACATGCGCTTTATGGCCAACTTAAAATAGTGGGGGAACTTCAACTATTACTCATAGTATCCAATCACAGCACAAATTTCATTTTACTAGAGCAGCTTAAGGGATGATGATTGGTTGCTATGTGCAACAAACACAGTTTATTTACACAGCTTTAATAAATGAGGCCTATTGTATAACTTATGATAAAAAAGATGCTTTGTGATTCAGCGTAGTGAATAATTTGGACATGTGAAGGATCCAGAATGCCTCTGAAAAAACAGAAACCCATTGGACAAGCCAAGGTGAAAATAAAATTCCTGCAAGCAACCAAGAAAAGCAAACAATGTGACCAGTGACTTATGAATGAGCAGGAAAGAGCCAGGACATTAAGGGCTGCAGAGACCCCAGAATAGCACGAGGTGTGAATTCAAAAAGATATGGAAAGAGCCAGGACATCAAGGGCTGCAGTGACCCCAGAACAGCATCAGGCCCGAATTCTAAAAGAGAAAGACAGAGCCAGGACATCAAGGGCCACAGAGACCTGGGAACAGTATGAGGTGTGAATTCAAAATGAGATGGGAAGAGCCAGGACATCAAGGGCCGCAGAGACCCTGGAACAGCATCAGACAAGAATTCTAAAGAGAAAGACAGAGCCAGTACATCAAGGGCCGCAGAGACCTGGGAATAGTATGAGGTGTGAATTCAAAATGAGATGGGAAGAGCCAGTACATCAAGGGCTGCAGTGACCCTGGAACAGCATCAGGCCCGAATTCTAAAAGAGAAAGACAGAGCCAGGATATCAAGGGCTACAGAGACCTGGGAACAGCACGAAGGGCATATTCAAAAAGATAGGGAAAGAGAACTAGGATATCAAGGGCTGAAAGAGAAACACGAAGCCAGTGCATCAAGGTATTTCAATTTTTTGCTGGAAGCTTTTCTATAGGATCCCCACAAAGACTATGATCAACATCTAAATGTTATTATTTGCCAAGTGGACCAAATTTATAGCTACTGTCACGCCAAGAAATTAAAAATGTAGCGTCTGGAAATGTGCTGTAGGAGTGGAAACTTGGGCAACTCCGGGTATATAAGTTAGTGTTTGCTATATGTACATTGATAACTAGGTATCGGTATTAAATTGCTGGAAATGAATTATGAATTTATTCTAACTGTCTTAAGAGTTAGGGTGCCTACCCACTTGCAATTTTTTTTCCTGTGATGTTTTGCGTTTTTTCTCAAGAGCAATTAGTATAGAATGTGTTCTTGTCCATCTGGGGGTTTTTTTCCGTTTCGTGGGGTTTTTTCACATAGGAACTGTCAGTTGCATATGTCTCCTTATTTTTCTCTTAATGCACCCATGATTGTCAATGGAACGCGCAAAAAACGCCGCAAAAAATGCGCAAAAACGCCGCATTTTTCACGCACGAAAATTGGCAATGCAAGTGGGTAGGCGCCCTAAGAAAGACACTTTTACTTCCATATAGTAAGGACAATCCGGCGTCTACATCATAGGTTTTGTTTTTTAATTTACGCATTATAGGGATTTCCTCATAAATAGAAATTTTTTTTTTTAATTAGAAGCTGGTCTGCCTTCTCTACCCACTGGCATCTGCTGTTAACCCCGGATGAAGCTTCTTCTGGCAATTACATAGGAATGACTGTCCCACCGTGTAATAAGGAGACTCGCCTGGGTTCACTGGAGCAGAAACCGATTTTACTTAGCTCTGGCTCCTAGGTGAAGGAATAGAGCATAAGGACAGGCGGCTTCTAGAAATATAAGAGATCTAATTTGTGAAATTAAATAAAATGGCACAAAATGTAATTATTGCAAGATAAAAAATGACAAATGCTATCCTGCCTGTCCCTTGCGTCATAGTTTTAGTGAAAGAGTGTTCAGTATAAACTAGTATACTTCATAAAAAACACTTGAAGCACAGTTGATTAAAGGAGTTATCAATTCAGAATTGCATGGGTCCCAGCTATCACACCTACACTCGTCTGATGTGCTGATTGTACATATCCCATAGCATTTAGGCCGCCTGCAGACGAGCGGGTCGGATCCGGCAGCGAGAAATCTCGCCGCGCGATCCGACCCCAGAGCCTGCAGGGGTGAGCGCGTACTCACCCGCGCCTGGCGGCCCCGGCTCTTTGATGTGCCGGCTGCCGCGCAGCCGGCGCATGCGCAGACCGGAGCCGGCGGCCAGGTGAGTGCGTGCTCCGCACAAAATTAGAACATGCCGCGGTTTGTTTGCCGCGCGAGATTTCGCGCGGCCAAACCGCGGCCGTCTGCATAGGAGTGCGTATTGTAATGCACTCCTATGCAGACTTTCAGCGGCGGAAATCCCGCGGCGGGATTTCCGCTCGTCTGCAGGCGGCCTTAATGTATATTTTTTTATTACAGGCATAAGGTAAAAAAAGTGTCTTTTTTATTCTTTTAATGCTGTTTACTGATCACCTTAAGGGTAACTACCCACTACAGGTTTTTTTCACAGCGAAATTCGCAGCGTTTTTTTTTCTGCAGGGGTCTATGGGACTTGTAATGTTAAAATCGCGATTTCACGGTAAATTGCAATTTTGCGCGATCGCGATTTTAACATAACAAGTCCCATAGACCCCTGCAGAAAAAAAAACACTGCGAATTTCGCTGTGAAAAAAAAACTGTAGTGGGTAGTCACCCTAATAAAGGGGTTTTCTGGGACATTAAAAGAAAAATTATGTAGGGTTAAGATAAAGAGAAATTGAATACCGATGGCTCCTTGTCCAATGCTGCAGCCCCAATGCCCACCGCAGAGAACCTAGAAGTGCTGGGCGGTCACGTGCCATCCAATGTGTATGTGATCACTCTGCCAGGCTTCAGCGCTGACTCTTCCATGGCCACTGAAGCCTGTGAATGGATAGTGGTTACATAAACAATGAACAGCACATAGCCGCCCACTGCTAAATTCAATTCAGGCTGGTCCTTAAGGGGTTAAGGGTGCGTTCACATGTGGCGGATTTGCTGTGGATTTTCTGCAATAGAAAAAACTGCAGTAAAATCCACATCAAAAACTGCACCGTTTAGATTTTAATGCGGATCCAGTAGGTTTCACCCCTTCAAGTGAAGTATGCCACGGCCAATTTCACACTATCCAAAGACCAAATTGGCACTGAGCTAGAGGCAGAAAGTAGAAAGAAGACTTGGCAGTAGTCAAACTAGGTGGGGAGCCTCAAGCAGAACGCACCTTCATATGGTTATATTTGATGTCACAATCGCACTTTATATTCACAGGCTTCTCTATATCCTAATTATGAATGGAAAGTTAACTTTCCTGTTTAACAGCACAAACTTTCTTATGAGCAGGAAAGGTGCCACTTCCTTCCATTGTGTTTTAGCTCATTTCAAGCAGCTCTAAACTAAGCTGAAATTGAATGCACTTCAACAATACTGAAATTGCACTAACAGCGACAACAGCATAACTTACAGCTCCTGGGTACCAGCAAAAAACAACACTGTAACAAGACTCCCTACCAGGGGCGTAACTATGGAGGGTGCAGGGGATGTGGTTGCACCCGGGCCCAGGAGCCTTAGGGGGCCCATAAGGCCTTTCTTCCCCATATAGGCAGCCCAGTACTATGAATAAAGCATTATAGTTGGGGGCCCTGTTACAGGTTTTGCATTGGGACCCAGAAGCTTCAAGTTATGCTTCTGTGCAGCATGGTTTAGGTATCGGTACGGGTACAGATACAGATAGAGGGGGGGGGGGGTGCCCTGCTCACCTTTTGCATCAGGGCCCTTGAGCCTTTAGTTACGCCCCTGCTCCCTACCTACCATGTGAAATTTATAATACCGATGTCTTATGTGGCCTTTGGACCTCCTTGGGCACCAGGGCATGGGTGTGACTGCTGCCTCTGCATGCTTTTCAGCTACAGCTATATGCAGCAATATGAGTCATGGTTCCCATATACAACACGTATTGCATATGCAATATTATTGACATTTATAGACTGCTGACAGGCAGCCACCAATCCCGAGGTTAACCAGCCATGTGGACGAGATTTCTCAGAAATCTCGTCCACACATGACGGCAAATCTGTCGCGGCAAAGCCGGCAGAAGCTGGTGCTGTGTCGCGGATTCCCCGGCCACAGCATGTCCATTCATTTTTTTTCTAGTGCGGCCGCGCTCTCCTCTATGGAGAGCAACAGAAAAGCGTGAGGCCAAGACGCTCCAAAACTGCGGTCAAACCGCGATATTTCGTCCGGGAATCTGCCGTGTGGGAACCCAGCCCTACTTTTGCTTTGCAATTTTTTGGTTAATTAACAAAATGCAAAGTGAATGAATAGAAGAGAAATCTAAATCACATCAATATTTGGTGTGACCACACTTTGCCGTCAAAGCAGCATCACTTCCTAAGTACACTTGCACATAGTTTTTGAAGGAACCCACTAGGGAGGCTGCTACAAACACCTTGTAGAATTAACCACAGATCTTCTGTGGATGTAGCTTGCTCAAATCCTTCTATCTCTTCATGTAATCTCAGACAGACTGGATGATGCTGAGATCAGGGCTCTATGGGGCCGTATCATCACTTCCAGGACTCCTTCTTTAGGCCGCCTGCAGACGGGCGGGTCGGATCCGGCGGCGAGAATTCACGCTGCGGGACCCGACCCGAGCGCCTGCAGGGAGGAGCGCGTACTCACCCGCGCCCGGCGGCCCCGGCTCTTTCATGTGCTGGCTGACGGGCAGCCGGCACATGCGCACACCGGAGCCGGCGGCCGGGTGAGTGACGTTTCTGTGCGGGGCTCTGCGAGCCCCGCACAGAAATAGGACATGCCGTGGTTTGCTTGCTATGCGACATTTCGCGCGGCCAAACCACGGCCGTCTGCATAGGAGTGCGTATCGTAATGCACTCCTATGCAGGCTTTCAGTGGCGGAAATCCCGTGGGAAATCCCGCCGCGGGATTTCCGCCCGTGTGCAGGCAGCCTTATGCTGAAGATAGTTGTTAATGACATTGGCTGGATGTTTGGGGTTGTTGTCCTGCTGCAGAATCCATATGTAGGCAATCAGACGCCTTCTAATTTGCAGCATTATTTTCACACCTGCCTAAAACCTTTACACAGTCCTGCATGATACAGAACTATATGTACCACGTAGACATTAATTTAAGCTACTTCGAGGAGGGTTGGCACATAATGACTATGGGCATCATAGCAGATAAATGTGGATGCATTTACAAATACGGATACCATAATATAGTATGTTCAGAAACCTAATGAAGAACAGTTTCTCAAGTTCATCTCAGCAGCAACAACAGTTAGCAAAGGGGAACTATATGATGAAGAATCAGTTTTTCTAGACTACAATTATGGTATTATAGAGTCTCATTTAGGAGGAATTATTGAAACTAATGTAAGACAAAAATGGAGAGGTTGCCCATAGCAACAACTAAGGTCGCTGCTTTCAGTTTTTACAGAGTCTCTGTGAAACCAGAGCTGAAATCTTAATGATCACTATAGATAACTGCTCGACTTTTTCCATTGCACTCAGTAGAAATTCTGCTTATTGGGTGTGGATATGGTAGCGACAACTTCAGCATGCATGGAGACTAGAGATGAGCGAGCATACTCGCTAAGGGCAATTACTCGATCGAGCATTGCCCTTAGCGAGTACCTGCCTGCTCGGAAGAAAAGATTTGTCTGCCGGCGGCGGGTGGGGAGCGGCTGGGGAGAGCGGGGGGGAAAGGTAGGGGAGATCTCTCTCTCCCTCTCCCCCCCCCCTCTTCCCCGCTCCCCGCTGCTCACTGCCGCAACTCACCTCTCACCCGTGCCGGCAGCCGAACCTTTTCTTCCGAGCAGGGAGATACTCGCTAAGGACAATGCTCGATCGAGTGATTGTCCTTAGCGTGTATGCTCGCTCATCTCTAAGGGAGACATAGTTTTATGTTTGCCTTAAGCTCGCTGGGTTTTGAGGATCCTTCTGCAAAAATGTTTTTGGTTCTTTTGAAAAATTAAAAAAACCTGATTCTACAATAAATGGAGAATAGAAAACCATATAACTTAGAAGTGTTTGCATTTTGTGGACAAGACAAAATGATCCATATATAAGAATGCTAATGTGCAAGTGCTAATGTTCCTGGTGACAGAAGCAGAAGGACTTTTACTATTCATGACTATCCTAGTTGATCGAAGAGTTTCTCCTGCTTGGGATCTCCGCAGATCAGCTGATTCCTGTGCAAGCTATCAATGCTGGAAACAGATAGTGCTGTCAACATTGCAGAGACCCGTTTTGGTAGTGCAGGCACAGCTCCCATTGAATTCAATGGGAACTGTGCCTGAACTACTAAACTGGACCTCTGCAATACGGACAGCACTATCTATTTCCAGCCATTCTTCTGCTGGCAGCAATGCCCAGGAATCAGCTGATCGGTCGAAATGCTGAGCAACGGAACCTGTCTGATCAACTATTAATAACCTATCATGATCATGAATAGTGAAAGTCTTGGAGAACCCCTTTAAATGCTTCTATCACTAGGAACATTACCAATAACACATTAGCAGTGTTATTAATAAAAGTCCTGGAGAAGCCCTTTAATAGAAACAGAAATATGTGATTTAATGGCAGTTACCTTTCTTCTTTTATTCCAGGTGATAGTTTGTTCCTGTAACATCTCCTCTTTGTAGAGCCGTCATTTTCCATAATTCTTGGTAATCAATGTTCCCTTCTAGCTGTTTTATTCGCTTGTAGCTCGTGATGAAACAAGTAGTTTCCATATGTTTGACCTGTGCTAGAAAGGAGATACACATCATTACATGTTCCTGCAGTTCATCTGGAATTCCCCTCATCACCAGTATACAAAGTTGTTCCTTCATTGCAAAATCCTTGTCTCCTTAGTTACAAGTTACCTTAGTTGAAAGCAACCGTTTCCAACCCCTCCCCGTATGACGAAAGTTAGCACTTTTACAGACAAAGCTGAATGAGTTCTTACTGGAGGATGTTTAATTGAAAACCAAGGAACCATTAAACTATTAATGTTGCCTGTTGTGTTATAAAACAAAGCAGGAGGTTTGATTGGTCACTACGGACAATATCTGTACCGCTCATTTATACTGATTTCATAAATGTATCCCATTGCTTCTCTGCAGGGGCATCCATAGAATAATAGTAATCTTTATTTATATACCGCCAACATATTACACAGCACTTTACAAGTCAGAGGGTATGGAGACGAAGTCACACGTTACATACAGTATAAGACCAGATAGAATAGTAGAGCTGAGGGTCCTGTCCGCAAGAGCTTACAATCTATGAAGGAAGGTCTGGCCAACTTATATGATTAGGGAACTATATATAATACTATGTGAGCCAGTCAGCAAGCAATAACTACGTACAGTATGTACATACGTGCAGTCATATGTATGGGGTGAGAGGAATCCTGTGGTTAGGTTAGCTCAGAAGCAGGATGGAATAGGGAAGAGTAAGATTAGGAGATGCAATAGACCTCGCTGAAAAGATGTGCTTTTAGGGTACACAAAACCCCTCAAGGACACAGCCTATTTTGGCCATGAGGACGCAATAATTTGGAGGGGATTTCCACTTTTCATCGACATGGCCAACTGTCATTTTTATTGGTACCATTTTTGGGTACATATGTAATGTATTGTAAAACTTCTATTCATTTTTTGGCAAAGTGAGAGAGTCGGAAACTCATCAATTCTGTCATTGTATTCTTTACAGCTTTAATCACGCAGCATGAATGACATGATACATTTTTTCTGCAGCTTGGTACAATTAGAAAGATACCAAAATTATTATTTTTTTTTAGGTTTTCCACTTTTGCACAATAAAAGCCCTTTGATTGGGAAATTATTTATTTTACGTTGTTACATAACTTTTTTATCTTTTATGAATGGACCTCTGTGAGGGCTTGTTTTTTGCATGACGAGATGTAGTTTTACTGGTACAATTTTGGGGTACATACAGATTTTTCCAACATTGTTTTTATGTCCTGGTGTGGGACTTGAACCATAAAAGCTCTGATTGCTATGTTAATGCATTGCCATACATCCTTCTGTGCTGCAATCCATTATTGCTCACAATAGCCATCACAGGCCATTGCAGGCTCAGACAGCAGTATGCGGCATCCAGTTACCATGATAGGCCATCGGCTCAATAACATCACAGAAGGAGCGCACTGACTCTATGAACCCTTTATATGCTGTAATGAACATTGACTGCGGCATGTAAGGGGTTAAAAGCAGGCATCGATCTTCTCAGCGATCCCAGCTGTTGCGGAGGGGGGAGAGGGGCATGCTATCAGTCACAGCTAGCTCCAAATATGGGATATCGCGGGCTCACTTCTGAACCCACGCCATCCACAGGACGTAGGTTTATGTCCTGTTGTGTTAACTACTACCCTGCAAGGACATATGTTTATGTTGTGTGGCGTTAAGGGATAACGCATTCGAGAGAACTGGAGTGGCTCGTGAAAAGTCTTGGAGATGGAAGTGAGAGGTTCAGACTACACAAGAACCTAATCTGAGGTCATTAGCAGAAAGATGAGCACATGTAGGGCGGTAGACAGAGATGATAAAGGAGATATAGGGCAGTGCAGCACTGTGGAGAGCTTTAAGGATGAGAATGAGGACTTCAAATGTAATTCTATAGGGCACAGGCAACCAATGTAATGATTTGCAGGGTAGAAGCATCAGTGAAGTGGTTAGACGTATGTTAATCCAAAGACAATGTGGATGTGTACTTTTAGAGACCAAATCTGTGTACTAGATTTCTCCTTCCTTTAATTCCTTGGTTTTTGAGACTGTACAAGAAGAGAAGAAACTACAATGGTTCATGTGGGTTCCAAGTCAGCAACTGATTGCCCTCTCCCTACTGACAAAATATGAACACTGGTAGAGTTAGCAACACTGCTATCCACTGTGTCAGTCTCAGTGATTTGTGTACCTTTGACATTCTGGGGTACCTAGAGAGAAAAAATAAGTTAACCACTTAGTGACCAAGCCTTTTTGCCCCTTAATAACCAAGCCAAATTTTGGAAATTTGACATGTATCACTTTAACATTGAATAACTCCTTACAGATTTTGCATATCCAAGTGATTCTGACATTGTTTTTTCGCCACATGTTGTACTTCATTTAGGTGGTAAAAATAGACCGATAAAATTTGTGTATATTTATTAAAAGCGTCAAAATTAGGAAAAGTTTGAAAAAAATTGTCATCTTTTCACATTTTCAATTGCAATATCTCAAATATGTGCAAACGTACTGTAGAAATTTTTGATTAGATATATATTTCCATCTGTTTGCTTTATTCTGGAAGCACATTGGAAAAACTTAAGTGTTTTTTTAACCATTTAGGAGGCATACAAACTTAACATTAATTAACATTTTGAGGAACATTTTGTTTTCCTACAGCAAAGATTGCAAAGGCTCATAGGTATTAGAATGATAGATACCCCCACAAATGACCCCATTTTAAGAAATACAAATTTTAATATATTCACTGAGGGGGGTCATGAGTATTTTGACCACACAGTTTATTTTAAAGAATTAATTGTGCAAATATGTCATTTTAAAGACAGGAGTTTTTTCTATATTGCACATAAAAATGAGGATTTGCACCCCAAAATGGATACCCCTGTTTGTCCCATGTTCAGAAACATATACGTTGTGACCCTAATCTTATATTTGTATGCACAACGGGGGCCAAAACCAAAAGGAGCAGCCGGTGGCTTTCAGTACAGACATTTTGCTTGAAGGTGTTTTAGGCCCCATTGCCCACTTGTAGACCCCTAAAGTGGCCAAAACGATAGAGGACCTTCACAAATGACCCCATTTTGAAAACTAGACCCCTTACTGAATTCATCTAGGGGTGTACTGCAAATTTTGACCCTGCAGTTTTTGAATGAATCTAAGCAAAGCAGAAGGAAAAAATTACGATTTTTTTATTTTTTTGGCAATTGTGTCATTTTAAAAACAGGGTTTTTTTGTACAGCACTCATAGGAATGAAGACTTTCACCCAAAATGGATACCCCCATTTGTCCTGTGTTCAGAAACATACCCATTATGGCCATAATGTTATGTCCATATGCACAGCGGGGCCCAAACCGAAAAGGAGCATTACACTTCAACTGGATCCTGTCAAGGGACATCGCTGGAGGCCTTAGGTAAGTAATTTCACCTCCCCTAACGGTTTGGATCCATCATGGGGGGGGGTGAAACTTTAGCTTTTTTTTACTTTTACATGATCGCCGTTATCCATTGAATTATGGTGATCACGTGACCAAGAACAACGTACCATGGCCCCCCGTGAGATCTCCAGGCTCTTGGCTACGTTTAGTAGCCAGGAGAAAGGAGATTTTAAATTACCATGGTAATCCGCATCTTTGGAGCTTGAGTCCGACATTTTGGTGATGGGCACGTGCACAGAAGCCGGAGTAAGGTCCATGGATGAATCCAGGGGCCTTAGATATGTAATTTTAACTCCCCTCACGGATATGATCCGTGAGGGGAGATGAAACTTAAACTTTTTTTTCCCTTTTCTTACACTTTTTTTTTACTTTAAATGAACAGCTATCATGTGACCGGGAACCGCATACAGCGGCACCCAGTGATAAATTTTTAATTTCCCAGGGCGCGAGCCCTTTTGCGCATGCGCCTGATGTATGACGTCAGATGTGCATGCGCAGAAGGCGACGTCAGGGTCGGGAAGGACCAGAATATTGCAGGTCATCGTAGAGGACAGGGTAAGTTCTTTCAGCTCCCCTCATGGATCCAATCCATGAGGGGAGCTAAATCTTCAACTTTTATTTATTTTTTTGCACTATTATGCGATTGCCGGCGATCAAATGATTGGGGGGGGGGGGCTCCTGGCGGCCCCTCATGACAGCTCCGGGTTGTCGTCTACCTCCGCTAACCAACAGCATGGGGCTGTCACATCCACAGCCCACATGGCTTTAATCCCCAGAGTGAGCGCCTTTTTACGGCCCTGGGGATTAAAACCCACTAAAGCAGGACGTAAAAAGTCAATGGCTGATCACTAAGCAGTAAATATCTGCTCAACGCGGTATGGAAACAATAACTGGTTGAATATGAGTTACATACAGCCAGATGAGTCATTGTGTCCATTGAAGTCTGAGAGCAGAGTGGAGAGAGGAGGAGAAGGAATAGCTCACAAAGATATGCTTAGAGCTAATGGTAAATGATTGCCTGCTATTAATTTACATCTACACTGCTTAGTACAGCTGTACACTGTCCTACATTAAGATTTTATATCTGTGTGTATGAGTGGGTGTGTGTTAAAGAGAGTTAGAGAGCAGAATATGCAGTCCTCTCTGTACAGTCTAAACAGCATATCAGGCTTCTCCAAACAGTTCTAAAAGAACAGAAAATCACATTTACACATTATAGAGGGGAAAAAAGGGGAAATGCAAGATACAAGTTATATAATGGACAGAAATAGTGCTATTTCTCATATACACACATTCTTAAAAGTCATCTGAAAACTTAGATATGTTTTAAATGAACATTTCCTTTAAATTAAACTCCTATATACTTGGAACTTGCATGCCTTTCACAATTAACTAAGTAAATGAAAACATTTGGTGTGTGTTACTGTATTTATCTTATGCTCCTAAAATGGACAAAACCAAATAAAAGTATTTATGAAAACAACCTCAATGCTGCTTATGCGGTATAAGAAAGTTGGCAGCCTACAGCTTTTCTTTCCCACACTCATTGAAATGCTAAACATGTATAATTATATGGGGTTATATGCTTTTGGCACAACGAACACATTCAATAAGTTTTGTGTGGATAATAATACCACTATCTGCCAATCATACGCAGCAAAATGTGTTCCTTCTGAATAAAGACATGAACTAGCTCTAAAACTGAGAACAAGCGTTATAACCGAGGGCAATAGCTTGTCTCTGACGATTAGTATTTCCTCATTATAATTAACCTCCCAATCTGTTCCAGACTCAAACACAGTTTGGTAATTCTTGCTGTTAGGATTGGTGTTGTAGAGCAGCGGTTGCCATAAAGGCGCTCATCCCCCTACTTTCACTGGAGGCCAATTAAAGGGGATGCTCCAAGATTAAATTTCATCATATATCCATAGAATAAGTAATAAAAATCACCTCTTCTCCTCACTGTGGGCTTACTGCAACAACTCACAGTGACATGGAGATTGACTGGAACGGTGGTCGCACGTGTGCCGTGCTTTTACTCCATTAATTTCATTGGGGCTGATGGCAATTGTCAAGTAAAAGCACGCGACTATCTATGGTAGTCCCATTAAAGATGAATGAAGTGGCACCTTGCACGTGCAACTGTCCCTCCTTTTAAACTCCTTCTCACTGCTGGGGGTGCAGTAAGCCCACACAGAGATGGAGAAGGGGACAGAGTACCGCAATTCCTGTTATGGGAGGGGGTTTTAGTGGTGAGACCCCAAGGATCAGACTTGTGTCATCTATCCCCTTTAAACTCTCAATATATTTTTAATGTGTGTAAGGAAACCCATGCAAGCACAGGGAGTACATACATACTTATTACAGTCCTTAGTCATATTCAAATGCAGGACCCCATTGCTATAAGGCAAAAGGGATAACAATTGAGTCACCATACTATTCATTTAGACATAAAGCTGCATTCAGATGGCTATAGTCTGAATATTTTAGCATCTGTCTTATGGCCGCAAAACTCCCTACATTTTATGTGAACTAAACCTTAGATCACCATAGAACCCTACGGTGATCTGTTTAGTTCACTTCAACTATAGGGGGATTATCTACGTCTAAGGTGGCCTTACACATTAGATTAATGCCGGACGAACCCATGAATTCTTGTGGCACTGCTTAACCATCTAATGTATATGGGGGCCTCCTAACTCTCCCCTGATGGCAGAAGTTGAAGAAAAGAAGGACTGGGCAGTTAAACTTCAACATGCTCAGTTCTTTTATTCTCAATAGATACGCCGTTGCCAGAGGAGTCTGGCAGCCACTTATTCCCCCCTCCCCATTGAAAACACATACTTTTGTGTAGAGGGGTTGTGAGAAATAGCTGTCGGTAGAGCAAGTTATTAGAATTGTTTGGCCAACTTTTCTTTTTATAGATGCTAAACTATGAGTGCACTGTGGTCATCTTAATGTGGTTTTATTTTGATCTCCAAACAGGGGTATCATATCAATGAAGACCATTTATTGTTGTCAACCAGCAATTCTTCTAGGGAGGAATATCGCAGTAATATGGCATCCAATGGAGCATGGCATCATTCCTACACAATCCAACAGAAAACTTCTCTGTCTCCATATGAAATCAGAGGCATATATAAGTACAGGAGAGCCTAATATGGTACTACGGGCACCATATTATGGCCCTGTACAGCTAGGAGGCTGTATGGGGTTGTAATACTGGAATGAAACTGTACACAGAAATTAAAATGTATATGTCATTGAGAGGCTGGGAGAAAACACCAATGAGATTGCAATAGCTGCCACTAGTGGTTGCAACTGGGAATCTGCTACCTGTGTGTGGAGTCCAAAATTACTTAGAAATCCTTGTATAGGAGAAAAGGATGACTTAGAAATGGCTGAAAAGAGTATCAAAAACTTTATACTAGCAGACAAATAAATCTGCAAGTCTGCTTTGGGATTGCGGCTGCAGGGAGGTAATGTTCATTCACATGTATCTTGACCATACGTAGAGGATTTATATACAGATCCCTATAGACATATCTCGTCCCATGGACAAGTCAGAATTACAATGTGCTTTCCTTGTAGCTTGGGGTCTGACAGTCAGGGGTTTTGTGTATGACTTTGTATAAGACTGTGCCTCCCACTATTCTAACCCTTGAATATAGATATGCTCACTCACCTGATGGTGGGTTCTTCATTTCACACATTCTTGGTGGGACGTTTTCATCACACTACTCTGCAGATTTCTTGCTTTAAGAAACTGAGCTGGAAAGGGAAGCGTCGCGACCTTTCCTCTGTTCTTCCTATTCTGGGGAGGTGATGACCACCCCCTGCAGCAGCCGTAAACTCAGTCTGAGCATCTATTGTCAGGCAGTAATTTATGACACAAACAGCCACAGTTTTCTTTCCTCCCGCTGTGAAACTCTATAAAAGGAAATACGAAAGCAGTTTAATGCAGAAATTAATTCAAGGAAAGAGAACTTATTATATATCACACAGAACAGCAGTAATAGTTCAGCTTTATATTCTATTACCAATATGTTCTATTTTGTATGGTTAATAGAATGTAAAGTTTTGTCAGATGTATTGTTAGTAGCTTTCATATCAATATTCCATGCTGTATTCTGAACTGTGATTTTTGTTCCTGGGATGTATTTTCTGGAAAGATATTTAAACTCAAATTCTGCATTTAGCAAAACTTCACAGTTTAAATCTGCATAGAAAGTTGAGAAACTTTGTCTTAGCGTTTCGACTTTAAAGGGGCACGAACTTATGCTCATGAAATAGCCTGTGTGTGTCTCATCAATCTTGTAATATACTTTCATTAAAATTTTGCTTTACCACTGCCTGTTGTTAGGTATTGAGCTTCCATAGTAACTGGGACACTGGGATGTTTTCTTAGCTGTGGGGGAGACACTGTGTAAATAGTCTCCACATTCTCTGTGATTGCTGCTGTTACAGCATGCGTGTGTATGTACATTGTATTGATTTAGAATACCTCTGAATGCCCAATTCCTACAATGATCTTGAGACAGCAGAAGGACATGTATTCAAATACTGGCTCCCTGTTGATTGGACCAGAAACATCGCAATGCAGTATGGGAAGTCAGGGCAAGGAAGTGCAGGACAGTGAACTACTGGCAGAATGCTAGGCTTGCAACACGCCCCCTCTCTAAACGTTGATTGCAAACAACAGGACAGCAGAAAAATGCGGAAGACCTCTTGAAAATCAGAACCTAAAAACAGGAATCAGGATGAAAGCAGCAAATGAGTGGGTAAGAAGAACCAGCTATATTTTAGAAAACTTACTTAAAGGGGTTGTCTCGTGCCGAAACGTTTTTTTTTTTTCCATAGGCCCCCCGTTCGGCGCAGGACAACCCCATCCCCGCTCTGCGACGTCTTCCTTCTTCCTACTTCTTCCTTCACCAAGATGGCCACCGGGATCTTCACCCACGATGCACCGCGGGTCTTCTCCCATGGTGCACCATGGGCTCTGTGCGGTCCATTGCCGATTCCAGTCTCCTGATTGGCTGGAATCGGCACACGTGACGGGGCGGAGCTACGATGACCAGCTCTCCGGCACGAGCGGCCCCATTCACCAGGAAGAAGACCGCACAGCGCAAGCGCGTCTAAAAAAACAAGAAGACATCAGAATTAGACGGATCCATGGCGACGGGGACGCTAGCAACGGAGCAGGTAAGTGAATAACTTCTGTA
The DNA here is from genome assembly GCF_035609145.1 of Eleutherodactylus coqui. Taxonomy (NCBI): domain Eukaryota; kingdom Metazoa; phylum Chordata; class Amphibia; order Anura; family Eleutherodactylidae; genus Eleutherodactylus; species Eleutherodactylus coqui. The sequence continues at coordinate 109,318,636 of NC_089837.1, forward strand.
TGGCTCATATTTAATGCACGATGTACATTACAAAGTGCATTAATATGGCCATACAGAAGTGTATAACCCCACTTGCTGCCGCGAGACAACCCCTTTAAGCCTCAGGTACGCTTTAAGCTACTGTCTCCATGTTGCCCTATTTACATATAAGACTGCTTTCAGAATACTGCTGGTTGCCTTTGGAGACAGACAACTGTCTACATTTCATCTACAACCAAATATATGACCTTCTCTCTACTGCTGGCCATATAGTAGTGATTTCAAGCAGCCAAGGCATGAAGGTTACCATTCTAGATTATATCAAAATGTCGCTTGATCTTTCTCTTGATCTGTGGAATGACTTTCTAACGACTGCACACAATAATGACCAAGAAAATCCAACACTGTAGTTCAACTTTTGTACAGATATCTGTCTTTGGTCAGTATCTGTCATGCTCATTTGTGTTACTAAAGGGCTAATAGGACAGGATTTGATCTTGACCTTTGCTATATATATGTATATCTATCTATCTATCTATCTATCTATCTATCTATCTATCTATCGTAGACATGCAAAGGGTGAAGTTGTGGATGGAGTATACCTTCCTCCCAGGCTTTTAGTCTGGACATGGTGGCGCTCCAGTCCACAGCTTCACACTAGGTCTCTGGAAGCGCAGCTGTAGGCCCTGACCTCATTACTGGAGCATAAAGGACTGCAGCTCCAGGAAGTCAGGGCCTGACTTTATGCTTGTGTGGACTGGAGCACCCTGCGCAGTGTTTATGCTACAGTGAAGGACACTGTTTGTTGCTTGCTGTGCTGAAAAAATAAAAGTTTGCCGTGATTTCATCGTTTGGTTTGCAGTCCAGTGTGTCGCTGCCGCCCCTCCCCTGGAGGACTGTTACAATGGGTGTTTTGGATGCGGGCACTTACCCTGGCTGCTGAGAGCAATGGCGCGACACCTGAATGTCCTGGATAAAGCCGTGATCATGATGCAACCGCTAACCCCGGCTATGGAGGAAATGTTGGCACGAATGGACCAGCTAACGGACGCCCTGCTCAAAAACCCAGCCTTAAAGAGGGACTGTGCCTGTTACCATGCAGGGCGGCGCTGGGTCCCGCGGCCGGCGTGCGCCGCTCCGATGTCGGCTCCGGCATCCCGGAGCTCTGCAGTCGGGGCTCTCCCGGCGGCGTGGAGCAGCCAGCGTGCGGCGGCGTGGGCGTGTCCGCCCGTAGGGTGCCGCCCGCTCTCCCCCACCTTCTATATGCAACAGTGGGAGAGTCGGCTCCTCCCACTCTCCGCCCGGGGGCAGAGGCTTGAAGTTAAAAGGCTGGCAATGACTTGAGCTCACTGCCAGTTATTGGTTCTGTTAGCCTCTAGTCAGGTCTCTCTCAATCTGCTCTAGTTGCTAGTCAGTGTCCTTTCAGTTTGCCTGTGAGCTCCGTCTCTAGCCTTGCTTTGACTTGTAAGTTCTGTTGGTTTGTTCCACCTGCCTCTTCTGTCGGCACTCTGTCCCCTGTTAGTTAGTTCCATCTAGGTAGTCGCCAGTTCCCTAGCTAGAGCAGGGACCGCCGCCCAGTTGTCCGCCTGGGGTTAGCCAGGGCTGAGGCAAGTAGGCAGGGACAGTGGGGTGCGGGAAATTCAGGGCACCCCACCTGGCGCTCGGGGGGCAGAGTGCCGTAACATAATAACTGGCCCTTAAAAACTGTTTTGTCATGGAGGCGATCAGTTCCCTTGCGAACCAGCTGCAGGCCCTAGTGCCTGTGATCCAGGATTTATCCGCCCGTATGGTGGCCCAGGAGCAGCGGGGGGTGTTGCAGGGGCCGGACGCCTCAACCAGCCCAGAACCCAAGTGCCCTCTTCCCGAGGTGTTTTCTGGGGAGAGGAACAAGTTTTTTGTTTTCCGACAGGTGTGTCGCCTGTTTTTTCGGATGCGTCCCCGTTCTTCCGGGTTGGAGGCTCAGAGGGTCGGGCTGATAATGTCCCTGCTGTGGGGCTCTGCCCAGGCCTGGGCTTTTTCCATCCCCGAGGGTTCCTCCTGCCTGCAGTCTGTGGACTCCTTTTTCCAGGAACTCGGGGGTATCTTCGACGAACCGGACCGAGCTGGGTTGGCGGTTTCGTGGTTGTTGGTGCTGCGGCAGGGGTCGTCTTGTGTGGAGGAGTATTGCTCCAACTTCAGATGCTATGCGGGGGATACGGCATGGAACGATAGCGCTCTGAAAGATGTTTTTCTGCAGGGTCTCTCGGACGCAGTTAAAGACTTGTTAATTTCCCATCCCGTTCCCGGGTCTTTAAGGGAGGCTATGGAGCTAGCGGTAAAGGCAGATAGGAGGCTCAGGTCTAGGAAGCAGGACAGGCAGACCCGTAGAGTCAGGGAGGTCGGTTGCCCTGGTCCCTCTTCCTCCTTACCAGTCTCTGTTCCCGAGCCGATGGAGGTGGACCCGCTGGACCCCAAAGAGCGAGGCCGGATCCGTTTGTTGCATCGTCTCTGCCTCTACTGCGGGAAAGCTGGACATCGGGTTATAACCTGCCCCCTGAGGGTTCAACGCTCGCAGCCGGAACCGGCGGAAAACTCAGAGTCCTAGGCGATTGTAGGGAGGATCGTCTAGGACTTCAGGTACTTCCTAAGCTTTTGGTACCGTGTCATGTTAGATTCCGGGATTTTTCCTGATCAGGGCGGGCGTTTATTGATTCCGGAGCAGCCGCTAAATTGATAAGTCTGTGTTTTGTCCGTTCCCTGATGGCGGAATGTGTGGCGCTGAAGACGCCAATTCACTTTACCAGCATTGATGCTACCCCTCTCTCTACAGGCCTGGTGCGATGGAGGACCCCACGATTGCAGTTCACGGTGGGGATTCTCCACTCGGAAGAACTGTCTTTCCTGGTTATGGAAAAAATGTCGGTTGATGTGGTGCTTGGTATGCCCTGGTTGGCACTGCACAATCCCCAATTTGATTGGTCCACCCGGGAGTTGACTCATTGGGGATCATCCTGTCATAGTCACCTGTCTACTATAGCCATGTGCTCCGCAGATACTGTGCTCATTCCGGAGTATTTGTCAGACTTTCAGGATGTGTTCTCCAAAAAACTGTCTGAGGCTCTGCCTCCGCATAGGGAGTGGGATTATGGTACTGACCTGATTCCTGACAGTCCCATCCCTAAGGGAGCCATTTTTAATTTGTCAGGCCGCGAGCACGAGGCCCTCAAGTCCTATATCTCGGAGGCTCTGGCCAACCGACATATCCGGCCGTCCAGGTCACCCGCCGGGGCAGGTCTCTTCTTTGTTGAGAAGAAGGACGGCTCACTAAGGCCTTGTGTGGATTATCGGGCCTTGAACAAAATCACAGTGAAGAACCAGTGCTCCTTGCCCCTGATCCCTGACTTGTTGAATCAGGTGGTAGGGGCCCACTGGTTCTCCAAACTGGACTTGCGGGGGGCTTACAATCGAATTCGCATTAGAGAGGGAGATGAATGGAAGACGGCGTTCAACACCCCGTTAGGACATTTTGAATGTCTGGTCATGCCCTTCGGACTCTGTAACGCCCCCGCTGTGTTTCAGGGTTTTATGAACGCGGTCTTTCACGTCTTCCTGGGGGTATATCTGGTCATCTATCTTGACGACATTCTGGTGTACTCGCCGGACTGGGACTCACATGTGCGGCACCTGAGGTTGGTCCTGACCCGTTTGCGCGAGTATCAACTTTTTGTCAAGTTAGAGAAATGTACATTTGGTTCTAAACAAGTATCCTTCCTTGGTTATGTAATCTCACCCACAGAGATTCAGATGGAGTCTGATAAAGTAGCAGCAATCTCCCAATGGGTCAGACCAGACAACCTCAAGGCTCTCCAGCGGTTCTTAGGTTTTGCAAATTTTTACAGCAAATTCATTAGGAATTACTCAGTTATTGCTCAACCTCTGACCGACCTGACTAAGAAGGGGGCCGACTTGGGTAAGTGGTCGCCTGCAGCCCTTGAGGCCTTTAGCCGTCTAAAAAGGGCATTTACGACTGCCCCGGTGCTAATACAGCCGGACGCACGACTACCCTTTTTCATTGAAGTAGATGCGTCTGAGGTGGGGACAGGAGCAGTATTGTGGCAGGAAGTCAGTGGGAGGTCTGGGTATAGCCCATGTGCGTTCTTTTCGCGGAAGTTCAATTCAGCAGAGCGCAACTACGACGTGGGTAACCGTGAATTATTGGCTATCAAATGGGCTCTGGAAGAGTGGCGACACCATCTTGAGGGTGCTAGACACCCAATTACCGTATATACAGATCACAAGAATCTGGTATATCTCGCCAATGCGAAAAGACTCACAGCGCGTCAAGCCAGGTGGGCGTTGTTCTTTGCCAGGTTTAATTTCGTCGTGACATATATCCCAGGAGAGAAGAACGTGAAGGCAGACGCCCTGTCATGGAGTTTCGGGGTACCGGATAGTGAGACCATGACTCCCGAGAATATCTTAGCCCCCGGCGTGGTGGTGGCAGCTGTAGAGTCTAACTTCGTCCCTCAACTACAGGATGCTCAGCAGGACGCTCCTTTGGGGGTGCCAGAGGGCAGATGGTTTGTGCCAGAGACCTTATGTCCTAGAGTCATGGATGAATCTCACTCGTCGGTTCTCGCAGGGCATCCAGGGTTCCAGGGGACCCAGGAGCTTTGTTCCAGACACTTCTGGTGGCCAGGCATGTCTCAGGAGATCCGCAACTTTGTGAGGGGTTGCTCTGTCTGTGCTCGCAATAAGAGTCGGCGGCGTCCTCCGGAGGGTCCTCTGAGACCGCTACCGGTTCCTTCCAGTCCATGGTCGCACTTATCAGTAGATTTCATCACTGACCTACCAGAATCCCAGAAGTGCACCACTATCTTAGTGGTGGTCGACCGGTTCTCAAAGATGGCACATTTTGTAGCGTTAAAAAAGCTACCCCCGGCAAAAGAATTCGCCACGATTTTTGTAAAGGAAATAATTCGCATACATGGGGTTCCCCAAAATATTGTATCTGATCGCGGGGTTCAGTTTGTGTCGCAGTTTTGGCATGCCTTCTGCAGAAACCTGGGAACGTCGCTTTACTTCTCTTCGGCGTTCCACCCGCAGACTAATGGTCAGACTGAGCGGAAGAACCAAGATTTAGTGCAATATCTACGGTTGTTTGCTAGTGAAAAGGCTCATCAGTGGGCAGAGTTCCTGCCGTTGGCAGAGTTTGCACTAAACAACCGCCTTTGTTCTTCCACTGGGGTGTATACAGTCAGCATCCTCGCTTCCTTACAGCAATCCCTACTCCGTCGGTCTGTCCTGCAGCTGATGTCGCCACAAATACGCTTCGGGGAGTATGGAAAGAGGTACAGAGAAACTTGGAGGCAGCGGGGGCCCGTATGCAGTTGCGTAGTGAGAAGAGTCTGTCTGTGTCTGAACCTTACAGGGTTGGACAGAAGGTATACCTGTCTTCTAAAAACCTCAAATTGCGTTCCCGTCCTTGAAGCTGGCGCCACGTTACGTAGGGCCGTTTGCCATCACACGGGTGGTGAACCCACTCGCCTACGAGCTGGGGTTGCCAGCCACATGGAGGGTTCACAGGGTGTTCCATAAGTCGCTATTGAAACCTTTTGTCCCTTCGGTGATGCCCACCTCCAGTCCCCCTCCGCTCACCCTGGTCCGGGATGAAGTTGAATACGAGGTCCAGGAGATACTGGATTCTCGTCTGTGTCGAGGAACCCTACAATATTTGGTGGCCTGGAAAGGTTTTCGACTAGAAGATCATTCCTGCGTGGCCGCACGTGATGTTCACGCTCCCGTGTTGGTACGGCGGTTCCACCGTCGTTTTCCGGATAAGCCTGGTCGAGTTTCCAGGGGCCTGGAGGTCCCCTGTCAGAGGGGGGGGGTAATGTTACCATGCAGGGGTCCCGCGGCCGGCGTGCGCCGCTCTGATGTCGGCTCCGGCGTCCCGGAGCTCTGCAGTCGGGGCTCTCCCGGCGGCGTGGGGCAGCCAGCGTGCGGCGGCGTGTCCGCCCATAGGGTGCCGCCCGCTCTCCCCCACCTTCTATATGCAACAGTGGGAGAGTCGGCTCCTCCCACTCTACGCCCCGGGGCGGGGGCTTGAAGTTAAAAGGCTGGCAGTGACTTGAGCTCACTGCCAGTTATTGGTTCTGTTAGCCTCTAGTCAGGTCTGTCTCAGTCTGCTCTAGTTGCTGGTCAGTGTCCTTTCAGTTTGCCTGTGAGCTCCATCTCCAGCCTTGCTTTGACTTGTAAGTTCTGTTGGTTTGTTCCACCTGCCTCTTCTGTCGGCACTCTGTCCCCGTTAGTTAGTTCCATCTAGGTAGTTGCCAGGTCCCCAGTTGTCCGCCTGGGGTTAGCCAGAGCCGAGGCAAGTAGGCAGGGACAGTGGGGTGCAGGAAGTTCAGGGCACCCCACCTGGTGCTCGGGGGGCAGAATGCCGTAACAGTGCCCCAGCTACAGCCAGGCCCAGGGAGACGGTGCAGAAGTTCCTGCAGAAGATGACTCCTGATGACGACGTTGAGGCCTATCTAACCATTTTTGAAAGAACTGCTGAACGAGAGAACCTCACCAGGGCCGAGTGGGTCGAGGTTCTGGCACCGTTCCTCACGGCAGAACCACAGAAGGCGTACCATGACCTCGGTGCCCACGAGGTAAGCGACTACTCCCGGTTAAAGGCAGAGATCATGGCTTGTCTGGGTGTTACAGCGGCGGTCCGGACCTTAAGGGTGCATGATTGGAGCTACGCGGCCGATCAGTCAGCCAGGTTGCCGATGTTTGACCTTTATCACCTGGTAAAAAAGTGGTTGGAGCCGAACATTTGCACACCCGCTCAGATGATTGACATGGTCATGGTGGACCGGTATACCCGTGCTCTGCCGGCAGATCTGCAGCGCTGGGTCAGCCATGGACGCAAACCAGCTGGTAGAACTGGTCGATCACTACACCGCGACAGAAAACTGCCTCCGGGACGTCCATTCCGTCCAGCCCCCTGTTACAAGTATGAGACCTGCAAGGGGTAAGAGACCACCGGTTGCCGGAGGGAAGCAATATCCTGGCGGGAAGGAGGTAGGGCCACCAGAGAGGGCTCCATTGGAGTTGAAAGGCTTGGATAGCCCCAACAAGTCTCCTAGACAGTGGAAGCCGAGGGCCTTTGAGGTGCTGGAGGTGCCAGGGGCTTGGACATGTGTTGGCTCAGTGCCCCATAACCAATGAGCCTATGGAGTGTGACAGTGCTTGGCACCGGTCCTGGTTTGCAAGGCCGAGTTGCGGTGCCTCCCAAAGACTAGAGACTGAGCTGCAACTGTGTCAGTTAAGTGTAACCCGCCATTCTCCTGAGGCGCTATTGGACTCGGGGAGCCTGGTCACCCTAGTGCATGCTAGTCTGGTAGCAGAGGGCTTCCTACCAGATAAGCACATCAGTGTGGCATGTATACACAGTGACACAAGGACATATCCTATGGCATGCTGCAACTTTGACACCCGTGTCGGAACTGTGACCTACGATGTAGGTGTGGTCAAAGGGTTAATGCACAGTGTGATTTTGGGACATGATTTTCCTGTGTTCTGGGACTTGTGGCGGGAAATGACAACCCCTTCTAAAGAGGCTGGCGCAAACCCAGCTGACCTTACACCTCCACAGATGATGCTGAAGAGGAAGACTACCCCTTGGTTCAGGATGTGTCCGATCTGGAAGATACGCCTGAGAACTTTGGGACAGCCCAATTAAAGGACCCCGCTCTTGTTAATGCAAAAGAAAAAATGCCATGATAATAAGTGGTGTCTTACAGGAACCAGGTTCTGACCAACGGTTCTCCCATTTTGCCATGAATAATAACTTGCTGTATAGAGTAACAAAAATAGGCGAGAAAGTGGTGGAACAGTTGGTCGTGCCGAAGCTGTACAGGCGCAAGGTACTAGACTTGGCACATAATCATGTATTAGGGGGACATTTAGGAACTGATAAAATGTAGGATAGAATTCTTCAAAGGTTCTTCTGGCCAGGGGTGTACAAGGACATACAAGAGTACTGTGAGTCTTGCCCCACCTGTCAGAGCACCGCTTCTGTGTCGCACTTCCGCATGTCCCTTAGTGCCTCTCCTGATTATAGAGGTTTCTTTTGAGAGAATTGGAATGAATTTAGTGGGTGCCATAGTCAAGTCGGCTAGAGGACATCAATACATTTTGATTGTGTTAGATTACGCCACCCAGAACCCTGAGGCAATTCCTTTGAGAAGCCCTACTGCTAAAAACATTGCACAAGAATTGTCCCTTATGTTCTCCAGAGTAGGTCTTCCCAAGGAAATCCTCATGGATCAGGGGACGCCGTTCATGTCCAAAGTAATGAAAGAATTGTGTCTCCTCTTTAAAATTGATCACATACGAACCTCAGTATACCACCCTCAGATGGATGGGTTGGTAGAGAGGTACAATAAGACCCTGAAACAAATGCTAAAGCGGGTAGTGGGGAAAGATGGTCGGGACTGGGACCGTCTACTACCTTATCTCATGTTTGCCATACAGGAGGTACCGCAGGCTTCCACAGGCTTCTCGCCATTTGGGTTGCTATATGGTCGTCACCCGAGAGAGTTATTGGATATAGCCAGAGAAACCTGGGAGACCGAGTCTACTCCCTGTAGGAGTGTCATAGAGCCCATGGCTCAGATGCAGGACCGCATTAATACTGTAATGCCCATTGTCAGGGAACACTTGCAGGGGGCCCAGGAGGCCCAAAGCAGAGTTTACAATCATTCTGCCAGGGTGAGAACTTTTAGTCCCGGTGACCAAGTTCTCATCTTGTTACCTATGGTAGAGAGTAAATTCCTCGCTAGGTGGCAGGGCCCCTACGAAATCGTTGAGAAAGTAGGCGACATAAACTATAGAGTGCACCAGCCAAGGAAAAGGAAGCCGTATCAAGTGTACCATGTTAATTTAATAAAACTTTGGAAGGATAAGGAAGCTTTGGCTACCTCAAGCATTAGAAGCGGTGGGCCGCAGCCCTCCGTGCCCGATATTAGAGTAGGTGCGGCCCTCTCGGTATGCCAACAGCAGGAGACAAAAGAGTTCCTGCAGAGAAACAGAGACAAATTCTCTGACCTGCCAGGTCCTACACATGTCATAAAACATGATATCGTAACTGAACCAGGGAAGAAGGTAAACTTAAAACCGTACAGGATTCCAGAAGCCCGCAGGGAATCGGTTTCTACCGAGGTTAAGCGCATGCTGGAACTAGGGGTGAGGAATCTAAAAGTGAGTGGTCAAGCCCCATTGTGTTAGTTCCCAAATCGGGCGGTGCTTGTAAGTATTGCAATGATTTCAGGAAGTTAAACGAAATCTCCAAATTTGATGCATATCCCATGCCCAGGGTTGATGAATTGAGAGGTTGGGTAATGCCAGATATATCACGACGCTTGACCTTACCAAAGGGTACTGGCAAATACCTCTAACTCACAAGGCCAAAGAGAAAACGGCCTTCTCAACCCCAGAGGGCTTGTTTCAGTACAAAGACATGCTGTCTGGGTTACATGGCGCGCCTGCTGCGTTCCAAAGGTTAATGGATCGGATTTTGAGGCCTCACCGTAATTATTCTGCCACATACCTAGACGACGTTGTAGTCTTTAGTACCGATTAGGAGAGTTACCTTGGGAAGGTACAGGCAGTCATGGAGGCCATAAAAGGGGCAGGTTTAACCTTAAACCCTGGGAAATGTCCAGTAGCCCTGGAAGAAGCCAAGTACCTTGGCTATGTTATTGGCCATGGCATCATTAAACCCCAGGTCAACAAGGTAGAGGTCATACAGGCATGGCCTAGACCTTTAACAAAAAACAGATCAGAGCCTTTTTAGGAATGACCGTAGGTTTGTGCCTAACTTTGCCTCCATGGCAGCAACACTTACGGACTTGACAAAAGGGGGCAAGTTGTTAATGGTGGCATGGACAGCCGAGGCCAAGCAGGCCTTTCAAAATTTTAAGTTGGCCCTTTGCCAACAGCCCGTGTTGATAACGGCCGACTTCTCAAAAGAGTTTATTGTGCAAACGGATGTTTCTAGTGTAGGGTTGCGTGCAGTGTTGTCCCAGTCCATAAATGGGGAAGAACATCCAGTACTGTATTTAAGCCGGAAACTGTCTCCCGCGGTGAAAAATTATGCTATTGTTGAACGAGAGTGTTTAGCGGTAAATGGGCACTAGAAACGTTAAAGTACTATCTCTTTGGGGGAGAGTTCAAGTTGGTGTGAGACCATGCGCCCTTGACCTGGATGAAGCAAAATAAAGAAAAGAATGTGAGGGTGACGAGGTGGTTTATTTCTCTTCAGAACTTCAAGTTCACCCTCGAGTATAGACCAGGCAAGTCACAAGGTAATGCTGATGCCCTGTCTAGGGTGCATTGTCTGATCACCAAGAAGACCCAGCCCTTTGGTCTGAAGAAGGGGGGTGATATGTAGACATGCAAAGGGTGAAGTTGTGGATGGAGTATATCTCCCTCCCAGGCTTTTAGTCTGGACAGGGTGGTGCTCCAGTTCACAGCTTCACCTTAGTTCTCCTGTAAGCGCAGCTGTAGGCCCTGACCTCATTACTGGAGCATAAAGGACTGCAGCTCCAGGAAGTCAGGGCCTGACAGCCTGAGGAGAGAAACCTCTGTACACTGGGTACGGCGACTGCCTTTATGCTTGTGTGGACTGGAGCACCCTGCGCGGTATTTATGCTACGGTGAAGGACACTGTTTGTTGCTTGCTGTGCTGAAAAAAGTTAAAGTTTGCCGGAATTTCATTGTTTGATTTGGAGTTCAGTGTGCCGCTGCCGCCCCTCCTCTGGAGGACTGTTACACTATATATATATATATATATATATATATATATATATATATAAAATCTCCTGCAGAAGCTTTAATATCTCAAGACCAAGCATAGTGATTTTGGATTAGCCGTTAGTCTATTTTGTGGTAGTGGTACAAATATGATGATAAAATTGAATGTATTTCAGGAATTGAAGGCTCAATCAATTCATCTCAGTTTAATTTACAGCTCAATGGGAGGCTGCATTCTAAGCATTCCTAATGCAGTAAAGAAAATTTCTCTGCTGGTTGCCTCGGCATTATCTGCCTGCTTTTTACAGATTTATGGGGTTTCTTTCTTCGTAATGTTACAGTGGCAATGAATACACAGCACTCATTCAATGCGTGTCCTTGGAAAAAATGGCCTGTGTGGCCTCTTTAATAAACCATGGACATACAGTATATTGTACTTAAAACAAATGTTGTTTAGCATTACATAAAATTATCTTGACATGTTTCAGTCACTTAACCCCCCCAACAATCACATTAAAACAAGAAAAAACCTCCAGAGAATGGCACTTTTTTTAAAGGGCCACTTCAATGAAAACATACTTTTCTATCCCTGTCCCCCTCACCTAATTGCCTGCCAGACTCAGGATGTCTCCCCCTTTCTGATTTTTATAAAGACATCATCTTGATGGTGAGATTTTTTTACTTTCGCTTTTAATCAATTCCATGATACATTAGCCCAGCATTAGGTAAGGCTATACCATTTTTTTCCATGTAGGGAGGACAGTTTAATTATCATTACTTTCCACATTCCTCTAAATAAGCTACAGACCATAAGTATACATTCAGGAGGACGAGCTGTGATCTCCTCTATTATAACTGTGTGGTGGGAGCTGTGTGATCATCATCAGTAACTGTGACAGCAGTTTGGTAAAAGCTCTGCACATTCTGCAGGAAAAATACATTACAGTTTTGGATGTAAAGTCCCTTGCTTTGAATGTACAGTAACACAATAATCAGCCCGACATTTTTTTCAGATCCTTTGTGTTTGCTTCACTATAGATCCCATTGAGGTACTGGCTAATCAGCTTGAGGCTCTTTCACTTGAGGTTGCTAATATAAAGCAAAAGACGGTTTGGTCCGTCCCTTGTAAGGAGCCCAAGTTAGATTTGCCTGATTCTTTCGCTGGCAACAGGCAGGAGTTTATAATTTTTTGTGAATCCTTCAAGTTGTATTTTAAGCTGCGTCCATTGTCCTCAGTCCCAAAGGGTCAGGATCATAATATCTCAGTTGCATGAGGACCCTCAGGCTTGGGTTTTTTATTTACCACAGTCCACTTGGCGCTCTCATCGGTAGACAATTTTTTCCTGCATTAAGCTTACTTTACGATGATCCTAATGACCCTTGCTTAAAGTAAATTTACAAAGTTGAGGCAGGGGAGATCGCCTATAGAAGACTTCTGTGCATGGTTCCGCTGATGGGCTACATAGACCCAGTGGAACGAGACAGTGCTAAAAAGTCACTTTTGTTTTGGTTTATCTTTTAAAATTTAGGACTTAATGATTTAGTATTCCATTCCTAAGACTTTTGATGAAGCTATACATTGGCCATTCGTATTGGTCGTTGAGTAAGAGAGAGAATTAGTGAGCGTTTAGAGGTCACTTTTTTGGTGACCTCTGATTCAGAGGAACTCATGCAATTGTGCACACTGTCCGGGAAGAATAAATGATGGGGGAAATGTTTGTTTGGGAGCTGCTGCTTTTTTTCTGTGACTGGATAGGTCATTACCTCTCAGCCGGAGAGACTAATTGGCTTAGAAGTTAAGGGGAAGATTCCTATGGGTACACAAATCACCTGCATGTCATCTTCCAGGGTGGTTCTTCCTGCTGACATAATTTTGAATACAGGCAATTTTCCAGTGAATGTATTTCTGGATAGTGTTGCTGGGATTAATTTGATTCACCAAGATTTGGCGAGACTGTTGGGATTGTTCTTAAAACCTTTGGATTATTATCCAGTTCGTGTTTCAGGCATCGATTCCACTCCTCTCTCTCGAAAGGATTTAAAATTTTGTGTTTCTAATGTTTGTTTGAAAATTGGAATGTTCCATTCAGAAAAAAAATTATTTGTTTGTTATGGAGACTCTCCCTACACAGGTGGTCTTGGGCTTGCCATGGTTGAGGTTACGCAATCCTGTAGTTGACTGGGAGAATGGGGATATCGTTAAGTGGAATCCTGCCAATTGTATGTCTGTAAATATAGCTACAGTACAAGCTGAAGAATTATCAGAGTTTATCAAGGATTTCTCAGATGTATTCTCAGTTTATCTACCACCTACTCTATGTGGTGGCAGATAAACTGCCACCACATAGAGTAGGTGATTGCACTATTGATCTTATTCCAGGTTCCAAATTACCAAAAAGTTGCATGTATAACTCGTCAGGTCTGGAGAAACAGGCCTTTAAAGAGTATATTGTGGACAGTCTAAAGAAGGGTCATATATGCTCATCTAACTAACCTTTAGCCGCCGGATTGTTTTTCGTGAAGAAAAGATTTGGGGGTCTATGACCTTGTCTTGATTTTAGAGAACTCAATAAGATTACCAGGGGCAATCCCTATCCGTTACCACTCATTCCTGACTTTTTTAACCAGTTAACTGGGGCCAACTGGTTTTCCAAGTTGGATTTGTGTGGGGCATATAATTTCATACAAGTCAAAGTGGGGGATGAGTGGAAAACGACATTCACTACTTCCGAAGGGGACTTTGAAAATCTGGTGATGCCTTTTGGCTTGACCAATGTTTTTGCCGTGTTATAGGCCTTTATTAATGAGGTGCTTCAAAGGTTCATTGGACATTTTGTGTCGGTCTTTGTGGATGATATCCTTATTTATTTCCCTGATTACGTCTCTCATGTATCGCATGTCCGACAGGTGTTGCAAGCAATTTGTGATCATGATTTGTTTGCTAAGAAAGAAGAAAAGTGTATATTTGCTATTCAGGAGGTTGACGAATCTTCATCCTTGTGATTTCTTTTCATGGAAGTTCTCATCGTCTGAACAGAACTATGACATTGGGGACAAAGAGCTTTTGGCTATAAAATGGGCCTTTGAGGAATGGCGTCACCTCTTAGAGGGGGCTCAACATGAGGTGGCAGTTTTAACAGACCACTATAATCTGGTGTATTTAGAGTCTGCATTGAGACCCAACCTCAAACAGGCCCAGTGGTCGTTATTCTTTTCTCGCTTTGATTTTGTTGTCACATATCATCCTGGTAGCAGGAATGTCAAAGCTGGTGCTCTTTCTAGAAGTTCTGTTCAGGTTGTTTCAGATGAACCTCCTGTGCCCATTCTGTCCGAGGGAGTAGTCCTTGTTGAAGCAATCACCCCAGTTTAGGCAGCCCTTCTGGCTGTAAGGCCTAGATTTCCCTTTTTCCACCTTAGTTGTGTTTGTTGGTGGTTTTGGTGTTTTACGTGTGATCTTCGGGTGTTTATTTGTGCAGTTTGAACATTGCCTTGCATGCGTGCTGGGCATGCTACATAAACGCTCAGCACGAACATTACACTACATTTTTGTTTTCTATATTGTTTTCTATTTTTTTTTTATTTAAATCCTTTATTTGTAAAATTAGGGAGGGTACAGAAAGGAAAAGGCAAAGGTGGGATACAAGTACTACAACACAGCAGAATTTTCGTTTCTTCCAGATTAGAGAGCACTATTGTTTCCTATTTTTATACTTGCTACTTTGATATGTGACTTGTTTACCTAACTCTGTGTATAACCTATTTCAAGATGATATAGTGAAAAAACAGACTGTTCTACTTTTTTTTATGGGAAAATTTACAAGTGAGGGGTCTGACAAGTAATGTGATCTGATTCACATGCAGCATAAATTAAATATCTTCACAGAAATACAGCACCGCTCATATATGGCACACACAATTCCAAAGAGAATGTCTCCAAAACACTAAAGAATGAAAAAGAATTTTAAAAAAATCCATGCTTATTAATCAAAATACTAACAATGACCTGTCCGTCTGTGCGTGAGTAGTGAGTGGGTTTGTGTGAGACCTACATGCTCCGCCCCTGATTACATGACGATGTTATCATCACAGGTCCTGTATTCACACAGCTGCTGTTGGGCTAGGTGTTCATTAGTATTACGTAGCAACTGAGGCCGCAGGGGGTTTGTAGTCCACCCGCAAGCTGCACAAAAATGCAGGACCTGTGATGACATCATCATCATGTGATCAGGGGCAGAGCATGTAAGTCATTCACTTGGGATGAGCATCCTCATCATGTGATCAGGGGTGGAGAATGCCAGTGATGTTGTCACAGGTCCTTCATCTACACTGCTGTGCTGCTTCTGATCCCTGTTGTATGGGGTGAACAATGTATGTAGCATTCCTGTGTGTATAACGTGCATCAAGCACAGCTGTGTGGCGCATTGCACCACCAGAACCACTAGTACTATAATTTCCTAATAATTTCTACTAATAGTAAAGGAATGAATGGTATGGTGTATGATTGGATTAAGGTTGATGGACATCAATTTCACCAGACTCCCTATTGTAACCACATATGAGAAGGGTAGTCAAACATGTGCAAAGCCTTCTCCCCTAAAATCTATGATCGTTGGGGCAGCAGTTCCCTTAGACTTAGAGAAAACTACATGCAGGTGATGACGTGCAAATGAGCAGTGTGAACACTATGCTATGTTACACTTTTCTATCCACAAAAAAAAACTTGTACACATCTAAGAGAGGTTAAACATAGTCAAAAGTATCCACTATTTAACTACTTTTGACCAATTTTACTCTATGGATGCATCAAGCAATAGATTTTAGCATGTTTTCTTGTATTGAAACATATTTTTGATGGCTGCGTGAAACATCATGGGAACAGCCCCTAATTGTTTAAATGTTAAAAAAAGAAATGTGTAAGCTGCACATTGTGTGACTTATTCACTACAGATTTCAAGTGTATAACTTAAAGGGGTTTTCCAGGCATAAATACTATTGATGACCTATCATCAGGATAGGTCATTAATAGTTAATCAGCCGGGGTCTTCCACTTGGGACTCCGACTGATCAGCTGTGCGGGCGCATGCTGTCAGCGCTGCAATAACAGAGGTCAGAGCGGAAGCCTGTGCGTCAACCTCCATGTCATAGCCAACGCTGGTAACTGCAGGCACGGCTCTCATTGAAATTAATGGGAGCCATGCCTGTAGTGACAAGCACCGGCCACTACACGAGAGGTCAGCACCGAGGTTTCTGTTCTGACCTCTGTGTATTTGGAGCAGAAGTCTCCGTGCCGACCTCCGTATAGTGGCCGGAGCTTGTCACTGCAGGTAAGACTCCTATTGAGTTCAATGAGAACTGCAGTGACAAGCGCCGGCCACTGCACAGAGGTTGGTGCAGAGGCTTCCGCTCTGACCTCTGTATTATTACAGCGCTGACAGCATGCACCCACTCAGCTGAACGGTCGGGGTCCCGAGCGACGGACCCTAGCCAATCAACTATTGATGACCTATCCTGATGATAGCTCATCAATAGTATTTATGCCTGGAAAATCCCTTTAACTGATGGGGGATGAATTTTCAGTACTGACTAAAGATTACACGAACATGATAGAAGAGTGAATGAAACAAACTAGATAGAAATGTACATAAATATATACTTTTCATTAAATGAGTGCACTTTCAATTAAAATACACTGATCAGCCATAACGTTAAAGCCACTGAAAGGTAGAGTGATTAACATTGATTATCTTGTGATTATGAGATCTGTTATGGAATGGGATATATTAGATGGCATGTGAACAGTCGATTTTTGAAGTTGATGCATTAGAGGCAGGAAAAATGAGCAAGAGTAAGGATCTGAGCTTTGACAAGGGCCAGATTATGATGGGTAGACAACTGAGTCAAAGCATCTCCAAAATAACAGGTCTTTTGCGGTGTTTCTGCTGTGCAGGGATTACTACTTACTAAAAGTGGTGTAAGACAGAGCGATTACTAGCGACAGGGTCATTACCACCCCAAAATCATTGATTCTCTTGTGGAGCCAAGGCTAGGCTGTCTGATCTGTTTGCATAGAAGAGATACTGTAGTACAAATTGCTGAAAAAGTTACTGCTACCTATGGTAAAAATGTATAAAAATACACAGCGTATCACTGCTTGCTGCTTATAGGGCTCCATAGGCACAAATCAGTCAGACCATCCATTCTGGATCCTATTTTTCCACTGAAAGCACCTACGCTAGGCACATGGGCATCAGAAATGGATAGTGGAGCAATGGAGTGCCTGGTCTGATAAATCACATTTTCTTTTACATGATGCGAACATCCAGGTGCATCTATGGGTGTTACTTATGTGGCGAAGAATTGACACCAAGATGCACTATGGGGAAAAAGGCAAACTACAGAGCTAATGTGATGCTCAGGGCAATGTTTTGCTTGGAAGCTTCGCATCCTAGTATTCATGTAAATTTTACACGTAGCACCTATCTAAACATTGTTGCAAACCAAGTGTATGGCAATATTATTTTCTAATGGCAGTGGCCTCTGGCAGCAGTATAAGGCACCCTGTCACACTGTAAGAACATGACAAAGACTTCAAGGTGTTGGCTTGGTCTTCGACTTTCACAGTTCTCAGTGCAATCAGGCATCTTTGGTATGTGTTGCAGAAACAAGTCTGATCCTTGGAGGACCCACTTCTCTCCTTACAGGACTTAGAGCTGTCCCAGGAAAAGATACGGATTACTTACCGGTATTGCCATTTCCAGGAGTCATCACGACGGCCCCATTACATATGGAGGTTGCCCTCTGACCCAGGTAGGGACAGGAAGAGTTTAAAAGCACCTCCCTTTCCACCATGCTTTAGTGACTTACAAATTATTACGGTGGACAATGTTTACTAAACCAAAATTTACCTTTATTCGGTCATATTTTCATTGAAAGAACATAAATTATTCTAAAAGGGAGGGAACTATAGGCCGTCGTGATGACTGCTGGAAATGGGACTACTGGTAAGTAATCCGTATCTTTCCAGAGTGTCATCCCGATGGCCCCATTACATATGAAGTATACCAAATTGTACGTGGCTTTAGGGCGGGACTACTGCCTGAAGGACTTTTCGTCCATAGCCTAGGTCTTTGTCGGACTGGACGTTAACCCTGTAGTGTCGGATAAATGTGTGTATGCTAGACCAGGTGGCTGCTTTGCAAATTTGCTCGGCAGACGCCTGGCCTTTTTCTGCCCAAGAGGAGGAGAGAGAGCGTGTGGAGTGGGCTGTAATTTTCCCCGGAGGATCGAGACCCCTGGCTTTATATGCCTCTTGGATGGCAGTCTTGATCCACCTCGCAATGGTGCCCTTAGATGCTGTCTTTCCTTTTGCCGGCCCCTGAAATTGGATAAAGAGGTTATTATTTTTACGGAAAGAGCGGGTAGCCTCTAAATATGCTAGAACGGCTCTCCTAACATCTAGGCTATGAAATTCTCGTTCTTTTTCATTGCGGGGATTTTGACAGAAGGAGGGCAGAGTAATTGTCTGCTCCCTATGGAATCTTGACACTACCTTCGGTAGGAAGGCTGGGTCCAGTTTAAAGGTAATTCTGTCATCTTGTATTACCATGTATGGTTCAATACAGTATAACGCTTGTAATTCCCCTATTCTCCGAGCCGAAGTTATAGCGACTAAAAGGGTAACTTTTAGTGTGAGTAGTCTCAGGGAAAGTTGGGAGGGGGGTTGGCAAAAACTATTTAGGACTATATTTAGGTCCCAGGTAGGGAAGGTTTCTCTAATAAAGGGTCAAAGTCTTTCTGCCCCTTTGAGAAATCTATGCACCCAGCGGTGTTCTGCCAAAGGGAAGTCTAGGTAGGATCCTAGTGCTGCTGTATGAACCTTAAGGGTTCTTGGGCTAAGGCCTTTCTCTAGGCCTGCCTGTAAAAATTCCAGGATTGCGGGTATGTCAATCCCTGGGATTTTTCCTGGCTCTATTTTGCAGAAGTCTGTGAACTTCCTCCATATCCTATCATAGATGGCTGTAGTGATAGGTTTACAGCTTTTTGTCAGGGTGTTAATTACATTATGGGAGAGTCCCTTCCCATGCAGTATCATGCTTTCAGCATCCATGCTGCTAGATTCAATTTTTCGACCCCCGGGTATGTTAGCGGACCTTGGAGCAGGAGATCTTCCACGGCTGGTAGTAGGAGTGGACCCCGAATAGTCAAGGTTTTAAGCAGGGGATACCAGGGTCTTTTGTCCCACATAGGGGCAACTATATGACTGACACCCGGCTGGTTTTGATTTTTCTGAGGGTGTGGGGGATCAGTGGGAAAGGGGGAAAGGCGTAGGCTAGGTCCATGTCCCAGCTTTGGTACAGGGCATCTACCCCGCACAGATTGTCTCTTGGATTCAGCGAGTAAAAGTCCCGGCACTTTGAATTTTTCCTCGTGGCAAACAGGTCTATCTGCGGTTCTCCCCACTGGCAGATTAGTTGGTCGAAGACTCGCTGGTTCAGCCCCCATTCTCCTGGAAGGATGCTCTGTCTGCTCAGGAAGTCGGCAACGACGTTTGTGGACCCTTTTAGATGGATCGCTGAGAGAGACAGCACGTTGGATTCCGCCCAGCGGAGTATCTTTATCGCCAGTTGTTGCAGGTGTGGGTGTCGCGTTCCCCCCTGGTGACGAACAAACGACAGAGCTGTCATATTATTGGTCAGAATTTTAATATGCCTTCCTCTTAAAGGGGTTCTGCTGCCTGAAGGACCTCCCAGATTGCCCTTAATTCTCTGAAATTTGATGAGCGCTTAGCTACTTGGGAGTCCCCAGATTCCCTGTAGATTTAGGTCGGCTACTTGCGCTCCCCATCCTGTTTTGCTGGCATCTGTTGTGATGGGTACAGTAGGTTCTTGCGACCAGGAGGTACCTTTGCTTAGGTTCCTCTGCGAGGTCTACCAGTGTAGGGACTCTTTGACTCGGACGGACAGGCTCACCTTCTTATCCAAGGATGTCTGCCGTTTGTCCCACTTGGCAAGGATGAATTCTTGTAGTTGTCGAGTATGGGCTTGTGCCCATGGGACTATCTGGATGCAGGCTGTTAGAATGCCCAGCACCTTCATTGTTTCTCTGATAGAAACCGTCGTAGCCTGACAGAGGGAGGTTACTCTTTGGATGAGGTCTTCCTTCCTAGATGATGGAAGCCGAGATTCCTGGATGTGGGAGTCTAGTAATACACCCAGGTATACCTTCTGTGTACCTGGGTTCAGGTCGGACTTTTGTTTGTTGACTATCCACCCTAAACTGTTCAGGGTAGACAAGACCATGGATAGGTCTATACGTATAGTCTTTTCTGTCCTTGACACTAACAAGAAGTCATCCAGATATAGGAATATACAGATTTGTTTCCGTCTGAAATAGGCTACCATCTCTATTATTATCTTGGTGAACACCCGGGGAGCGGTGGAGATTCCGAATAGAAGGGCTGTAAACTGATAATGTTGGATCCTATCCCCCTTCTGCAGAGCGAATCTCAAGTACTTGTGATGGACTGCAGCTATTGGGACGTGGTAGTATGCATCTTTGAGATCTATAGTGCACATTACACTATCCCGGTCTATTAGTGGGACGATAGACCTCACTGTTTCCATCTTAAATTTTTTTATATAAAATAAATTTATTTAGGGCTTTAAGGTAAAAGATAGTTCTAATGGAACCATTTGGTTTTTTGATTAGAAATAGGGGGGAATAGAATCTCTCACCCCTTTCATGATCAGGGACTTGTGCAATGACCCCTAAGTCCTTGAGTTCCTGTACACCTTTTATGAGGTTCCCTTGTTTCTGTAGGGACCCAGGGGAGGTTATGAGGAATCTCCTAGGGGGTAGAGAGTGGAACTCAATTCCGTACCCTGCTTCAATTATTCGGAGTACCCAGAGGTTAGATGTTATCCCCTGCCACTGACTTAGATAGCCCGCTAATCTACCCCCTGTTTGTTCAGGAGAGGGTTGAGATTCTTTACCCCGACCTCCCTTGGGGTACGACCATCTTCCAGTCTTCCCTTTTCCTTTAACTTCGGGAGGTGGCTGGCGTGTCCTCCTCGGAAAAGATGGTTTCCTGTAAGGTTGTCTGTCGGGAAGGGTCTTGCTCGTCGCCGACTTTCTCTAGGATTTTGTCCAGGACGGGCCCAAACATGTATTCCCCTTGGAAGGGGATGGCGCAGAGCTTGTTTTTAGACGTTATATCTGCGGCCCATGTCTTCAGCCATAATGCCCTTCTTGCTGAATTGCTAAGGACTCCGGTTTTTGCACCGTATCTCACTGTCTCCGCTGATGCGTCAGCCAGGAAAGCAGTAGCCATTTTTAGGAGGGGAAGACAACTGGCTAACTCCTCTCTGGGGGCCCGATCTTTGATGGAGGCTTCCAGCTTGTTTAGCCATAGGACCATGGATCTGGCCACAGAAGTTGAGGCTATGTTGGCCTCAATGGTAAGGGATGTTGCCTCCCAGGCTTTCTTCATTAATCCGTCGATCTTTTTATCCATCGGATCAGACAGCTGCGAAGTGTCCTCAAAGGGCAAGAGGGTTTTCTTGGCCACTTTTGCGATTTGTATATCCACCTTAGGGGTCTCCCTGTACAGGCGGACGTCCTCAGTAGCGAACGCGAGACGGTTTCGGATTTCTCTTGAAACCGCTATTCTTTTCTCTGGCTCCTGCCATTCATCTGCAATCACTTGTTGCAGGGTCTGATTGACCGGGAACATGGTCTTTCTCCTTGACTGGAGGCCGCCGAACATTTCATCTTGGATTGTCCTAGGCGGGTTATCCTCTTCTATTTGCATTGTCTCCCTCACCGCCTTGATGAGGTGCGCAATTTCGCTTGATGAGAAATAATATTTTTTCTAATCTTCTATAAGAACTGGCGGGTCCTCTAGTTTGCCTTCAGACAGGAGCTCCAATGATTCACCAGAGATTGAGCTCGCCAATTCGGTCTGCCTTGGCCTTTTAGGGACCTGTGACGGACCTGGCTGGGCCTGGGGAAGGGACGCCATGGAGGCCTGTAATTCTTCCCTGATCATACAGCGGATATCAGATTTAAATGCCGCTTTTTCTTCTGCAAATATCTTCCCCATGCATTCCTCGCATAGGGGCTTTTTATAATTTTCCTCGAGCCTTTTGCTGTAGAGGACACATTTATTTTACTTTTTTCTTGGGTCCGTTTTCTTTGGACCTTCCTTATCCATCTACCCATGCAAAAATGGGGGAGAGGGGAGAGAAGAAAAAGGGGAACCTATATGCATCCGACTTGGTACAAGTAGCAATTTTGCGCATTCCTTTTGGCATATAGCCTACTTACAGTTTGTAGGGTATCAGTCTCTCCCTCTCATGCTGAGCTGTCGCGGGTAGACATACTCACATGCACTGTCTGGCAGTCAGCAGGATCCTCCATGGAGCTTAGCCTGCTTATATGGGGAGGATTTTTGAATTTGGCGACCATTTCCAGGTTCTCGCCGGTAGCCACGCCCCCTACGTTGAGCGCGTGATGTCACCACGCCGGATGACGTCACCTCTATGCGTGCCGAGGACCAGGGAGGCCGCCGCTGCCGTTCCCCTGCCAGGAGGAACTATCCCATCGCGGCAGCGGCGGCCCGAACATGCAGACCGCGCGAGGGAGACCAACGCTGCTGAGGCGACTTACGGCTCCGTCGGTGGCGCAGGTCGGGGATGCAGGGACTGCGGAGGTATGCGGCCCTGACCTCTACCCCTCCAGGAGGATCGCACAGCGTGCGGTGGGTTTTCTCTTTTTCCTCCACAGACTTGCTTGGAGTTCTCTGCCCCCACCGTAGGGACAGGAAGACACTAAAGCATGGTGGAAAGGGAGGTGCTTTTAAACTCTTCCTGTCCCTACCTGGGTCAGAGGGCAACCTCCATATGTAATGAGGCCGTCGGGATGACGCTCTGGAAAATATTGTTTCTAGTTAAATCCAGACTATAATTAAAACTTTTTTTTTGTATTTAAGCACTTTAAAAACAGTTTATATCCCTAGATATTCCAAGACTAATGTCAGAACAGAATTACTTGCTATTTCTGACAAAATAAAAAGGAAAAACAATGCTTGCGCTCGCGGGAACACAGAAACAGTAACTAAATTGATTAAATATATAATCAATTTATTTTAATACACAATATACTGAGCTACGCGTTTCTGCGACTATTCTGTCACAGAAACGCGTAGCTCAGTATATTGTGTATTAAAATAAATTGATTATATATTTAATCAATTTAGTTACTGTTTCTGTGTTCCCGCGAGCGCAAGCATTGTTTTTCCTTTTTATTTTGTCATTGATTGTATAACGAGCCCCCATAATTTTGGTGGGTACTCGTATATTTGCTGTGCGGCTCTCCACGGATAAGGGACTCAGCTCTATATTTCTACACGCGATCCAGGATCATGGTGCCGGTGAGACTTGGGCATTAGTCTAGCCTCACCTGAGCACCCGGTGAGTGTTTCTTTTCATTTCACCACAACTGATTGCTGCTAATTTTTATTCTTGGCGCTCTCCTCTCACTTAATTCTCTACTTGCTATTTCTGTGTCCAACCACCTTAGTAAATGTTCCAAGGTGGTCACGCATACTTAGTCTTGCATTTCTTGCAGTATTGCTGTTTCAAATTCTTATTACTTGCTCGTGGTCTCATGTGGCATCAAAGATGCATCAACTTTAGAATTAGGCTGCTTTCACATCTGCATTGGGGGTTCCGTTTTCCGGCTCCGGGATCGCAGCAGGAAAAGGGGAATCAATGGCTGAACTGGTCTGTCTTATGGAACTGAACAACGCCGAATGGAGCACATTGACTATTATAGGGTCTGTTCGGTTTCTACTCCACTGCCAGACGTTGTACCGGAAAACAAAGACCTGCATGCAGAGCTATTTCTTCCGGTATTTTGTGCCGGAGCTCTGACAAAACCTCTAAACAGAGATTCCAGCGCCAATTTGAATCCAGCTCTAGCCCCTCCACCCTACCAAAAATCCATCTACACACCCGGGCTTGGAGAAGTACAATGCATAGTAGCATCAGTTCAATTCAGTCTTCCATCAGGCTCCAAGTGTATTATTTTCAGTCCATGCATACAAATATATGTAGCTCTTTTCACATTTATGTTACGTAATGGCCATTCATTCCAGTGTAGAATGCATTTATATACCAATATGATGTTCAGCAAGGAAACTAATCCCATAATTAGGCTGTATGGTTCTACAGCCTATGGAAGAATGGGGCTTATGATAAGTACATTTACAACCTCTAGCTAGCTCTATGCACAAAAGCTACAATTACGACTCCCTGTACAGTGGTTCACATAATAACCATTACTCTTTGGAATGCAAAGCAGTTAAAAGATCGGTTGTACCGTACCTGTTCATTTCCTCCTCATGTATTTCTGAGTCCACAGGCTGTATTGTCTGAGGTGGTTTACTTCTCGTCTTACATGCCGGATGTTGGCTAGTGTAGAATGTGATACAGGTAATGAGACAGTACAGGTGCTATTATCCCTTTCTCCCTGGCAGTAACGTCACACTGCTTGGCAACACTACGATACTATCTCATGTCTGCAAGTGCAAGGCACTGGCCCAAGAGGATGGACTCCTTAGAGTTTGATAGGTCTTGACCTTGTGGTAAAAATCAAATGACATTTTCTAACCAGCAATGTTGATGGATGAAGCTAAATACAAAAGCTGTCATCTGATGCCATTGTGTGTCTTCTGTCTAGCAGGAGCTCTTTATGGCCACCTCTAGAGGACTAAGATGTATTTTGCTGGGTAGCCAGCATTCAACTACCAAGGTTAAGGTGGTCATATACATTACATAGTAGTAGGTTGATTGTTGAATCAGTTTGCCTAGGCAGCTATACACATTATAGTCCATAATACCCATGGCAGTATTTAGACTGACCATACATGTTCAGTGACATATGGCAGAAGTTGAACAATCTTTCTGGGAACGTTCTTTTGAAGAAAGATCACTTATTGACATAAGAACTTTCATGACTTCTTTCCAGACCATGATGGCTTGTCAACAGTCTGCCAAAACGATCATTGATTGTTAAATTTCACCCAACAAATGACTGTTAGCATTTTGTAGAACAGCACAAAATGTTCTGCTGTACTACAGTCATCTGGTGCTGCTACAGCCACGTCCATGCCTCCAATACCCTATCGGGTTCAGGCCCAGTGAGCCTGACAGGAACGTGCAGTGTAGTATTACCGTAGGCTCAACTTCCCCTCAGGTTTTTTGCGGTATATAACCCATCCTAATTACATTCTAGGATGGGTTTTTGACAGGTACTATGATTGACAGCTATTTTAATTAACCACTTAAACAAAATGAGGATCTAAATCAGGGGTGTCCAACCTTTCGGCATCTCTGGGCCACTTAGGAAAAAGAGTTGTCTTGGGCCACACATTAAATGCGCAAACAATAACGATGCATGGTATTGTCCTCTACAGTCCCCCAAACAACCACCATCATCCTCCAAATACCTCCCGCTACCACCAGGCCATATGGACTCCAGACTGCTTTTGCATGCAAGCCTGGACACAGAAACCTGTAAGGGCACAAATGCAGTTCGAGGCCAGTTTCTGACACCAGGGAAGGCACACACAGCAGCAGCTGGTCAAGAAGAGACCTCTGTCTCTCGTCCTCACCTCAACACTCAATAAAAGCAGTCAGAACTTGGAAGGTCAGGAAGGAGAATTGCTGCCGCATGCTAAACCCCAAGTGACTGAGTGAGTCACGTAGTTTCAAATACACCCACTTCTGTGGCATTTGTAAATGCCACAGAAGCTCACAGCTTGCCATTGCCAGGTACCGCCTACAGCCTGGCCTCCTCCAGATTCAGCCTGCGATGGTCCCCCTCCTGTAGGCTGCCTTCATAGCCATCAGGGGCCACAGGTTGCACACTCCTTGGAGGATTGCTGGTCTCCCTCCTTCCTTTCTCTGCCTACTTGGCAGTGACACTCTCCGGAGATTCGGGGCACGAGATGATGTTTCGAACTAACAATACCTTGGATGCTAGATTCAGAAAAAAGTTTAATGGAAACATGTAGTGGTGCCCAACAACCAGTGGCTGGCCATAGGAGCCTTACGTTATGACATATTATTTTATTGCACCTCCTATAGTATGACATCCACTACCAATTATACAGACAGCCTATCCCCAGAACAATGATAATTTGGGTGTGTAATGCCGGTATATCAAATTTTGAACCAAAATAATTTTCTGCAAATTGAAATTTCATGATTTTGTGTTTGACTGCTTCACAAAGCATATAAGGCTTGCGACCTCTAAAAGAGTATATACTTTCTTACATCCACTGACCGCAAATGCAAATGGAAATAAGGCCTTATAGTACTTATGGGTTAAAAAAGAAAAAAGGACTTAGTCACTGCAACGGCTGTTAGGTGTATAACACGCCTGTGTTTTAGGAGTAATAGTTGTTCAAGTAAGTTGTAGGCAGAGAAGGACAGGCTTGTTCCGGCCCCCCTCCATTTACTGTAAACAGGCAGTCGCTTATCTATTGAATGACTCCTGTTTACACTGAGCAAGAAGCTGCTTAGCAGTGAGCTGAAACAGAACAACTAGCAACAACTGATCTAGTCTCGCTCATTTGAGCGATTTTAAGCTAGACAATAGACGTCCAAATAAGGTACCTTTAATATACAGTAAAGCCACATTGGCAAAGCTTGGATTTGCAGGAGGTTTAAGACTGAAAGCCTCAGCAATGGACAATAGAAGTAAATGACCTTTTACAAAATACCATTCACATCCTGCAGATAAAAAAATCTGCTGTTTCTCACACTGCTTTTTTCTATAAAAAGGTGCAGTTTTGAACATTCTTTTAGGACTGTTGACATTGCTTCATCTTCATATACATCATGTCAAAAATTCCTCTATAAACCGTTCAGCCTCAACCTTTATCAGGAGTTTATTTCTTGAGGAATAGAGTAGAAGGTATTATTGTCAAGTATTAATGCACCATAGCCACTTACTTCTTGCAGACGTTAATGACGGAGTTACATGGTCAAAAATAAATAAAATCAAGCCCCTAGAAGAAGTCATTTTGCTGAAAAACTCGGCATGTAGTTACATCTCAGGCAGATATGCAAATGGTTAGATTTGTGATTAGATGAATGGTCTTGTCACATAAGAAGGCTCACAGAGGCTACTTGTGCGTAGTGAACGTCTTCTTCCGCTTGCGTAGAGCTTGCTGACCACCAGACGCCTCTACAGCACAATCAGAGATTTTTCCTAGTTTACAGTTTGAGAAGGGGGCGCATTATAGGAATAGACGAATTGCCCACCACCTGGGCTGTTCGGACCCAACTATTAGGAAGTGCTGGGCCCAGTAGATGTATGAGGGCACACACAAAAGGTGACTGGACTCAGGATACCTTCGACAGACCACCACCAGAGGATTGTCTGACAAGCAGGAGACGCTCCAACAGTTTTCTTGTCTGCCATCTAGAGACATGTGGCACCATTGTTACACCCCGGTGGCTATCGGAACAATTTCTAGGCACTTGGCTGAAGGACATTAAGTTTCATGGTGCCCATTACATGTACTGCCTTGGACACCCACCCATCTCCTCCATTTGCAGTGGTGTCATGAACGATAATACTGGACTGCTGCGGCATAGCATTGGGTTGTCTTTAGGGACGAATCCAGGTTTGGTTACTGACGACTATGTTCATATCTGGAGCCCTAGGCGTGAGCGCTTAAATTCCATCTTTGCTATGGAGCGGCACACTACTCGTGTGGTCGGTCACCACTAGTAGTGGTACGAGGGACAATGACAGCTCAGCGATATGTTCAGGACTTTTTGCAGTCACATGTGTTCCTCTCATGGCAGCTTCCAAGTGGCATTTTCCAGCAAGAGAATGCTTGGCTGCACACAGCAAGGGTGGCACAGGAATGCCTCCACAACATTGAACACGTCAAGGGCCTGCCCAATTGCAAGATGTTATAGGACCATCTAGGACAACAACTTCAACAGCTTGCACATTTGCATGATCTAGATGCTCAGTTACAGCAACTGCATATTGATATGCCGCAGGACATCATATGGTACCTGTATGAAAACATAATAGTCACCTACATGGTGCTGTTCTCATCTTCCAAAAAGCCTTCTAAAAAATTAAAGTGGAATTTGTTTGGTTGCTATAGGCAACTTTCCCCCTCTTTTTTTTCTTTCCTTTGCACCAGTTTTGATACATCTCCAGTCATTTAATAAAAATTTCACCTCCACTAGTTTTCTTCCCCTGCTTGGAAACCAGAAGCAGAGTAAGTAACCCATATTGCATAGCATCAGTGCACATATTATAATGGAAGCAACAAAAATCTACTAAAATAGGATAGTAAACTTATATTATAAGTGAGGAGAGCGCCAAATAGATATAAAAGAAATGACAGATTTTTAGGTGAAGCAGGAGAGACACTCACCGGGTGCTTAGGTGAGAGAAAACCCAAGGGATATATCACACCGGGACCTTAAAGGGGTTGTCCCGCGCCGAAACAGTTTTTTTTTTTTCTTTTCAACCCCCCCCCCCCCCCCCCCCCGGTTCGGCGCGAGACAACCCCGATGCAGGGACGTAAAAAAAAAAACCGCTCAGCGCTTAGCTTAATCCCCGCGCTCCGGTGACTTCTATACTTACCGGCTGAAGATGGCCGCCGGGATCCTCTTCCTCCGTGGACCGCAGCTCTTCTGTGCGGTCCATTGCCGATTCCAGCCTCCTGATTGGCTGGAATCGGCACGTGACGGGGCGGAGCTACACGGAGCCCCATTGAAGAAAGCAGAAGACCCGGACTGCGCAAGCGCGTCTAATTTGGCCATTCGACCATTTTAGACAGCGAAAATTAGGCGGGCTCCATGGAGACGAGGACGCCAGCAGCGGAGCAGGTAAGTGAAAAACTTTTTATAACTTCTGTATGGCTCATAATTAATGCACAATGTACATTACAAAGTGCATTAATATGGCCATACAGAAGTGTATAGACCCACTTGCTGCCGCGGGACAACCCCTTTAAATCCAGCATGGCATATACAGCTGGCCAGATTCCTCATCCGAAGAGAGCCGCAAAGCTGTATAACGAGCTATACCACCCACGATAGTTCAGGATAGTGAACTTGTCTTGATATAGTTATCAGTGAGAAGTGAAGCCTTTGTCACTGGGTGTATCCTGTATTTGAAGCTTACGTAGCAGCATCCGTGTACTAAGTGCATCCCAATTCAATCTTTGATACACAGGTGTCAGGCTTCATAGTCTGGTTAAATCAGAGTTGCTTGGGAATTAATCTACACCATCGCGTTCTTAATATACGATAAACTCACAAGTTAAAAATTTTAACTTAATTGGTGCTTTTCTCACTTCAGTCTAGAACTCCACTCTCCCGTAGTATACATTTATTTTTATCCAAAATCAGGCTATATTTAACATTTTCTCTTCTTTGTATTAAAACAAACTCCTCAACCTTGATATTGTAACACCAAGAAGGAAAAGTCATGAAATTATGGAAATCACAGGATTATTTGACATGTTACATATGCAAATGATGAAAACCAGAAACAAAATATTCAAACTATCTTGATTTATTTAGTATAGCGTATGAGCACCACACACTTACATGCCATCGACAAGGTTACCAATGGTTTTCATGCCCAAGTTCATTTAGCTCAGACAATCATCAAGATGTGCTGCTGGCAGTTCCCTTTGCAATGGCCAATCAATGACGGCACAGATGTGCTGGATGGGAAACAAGTGTGGAGAGGTTGCAGGCCAGTTGTACAAGCATCATGGAGCCTGGCATTTTCATGTTGAAAACCAGCTTTCAAGACACTTCACAGAAATGGCTGTACCACTGGTTCCATGCCACGTCAACATAATGCTGAGCTATTAGTGTAACTAGGATGAAGGCTAGAGGGGTCTAGCTACTACACATTATGCTACCCCATACCAAAATGCTAAGTATGACCAGTGTGACATTCCCTTTTGAAGGCCTCTTCATGGTGTTGCACCCTGGTCTCCAGCCCAAATCTTTATCTATCATTTCATCAGAGACAGAAGTAGCACTCATCACTAAAGCTGTGAAGTGGATAGATCTCCATTCCAGCTGTCTTGCTCTACAACACGATAGCTTTTGAGTGGCATGCGGTCAATAAAACATCTATCACTGGAGATCTGGATCA
Source organism: Eleutherodactylus coqui (assembly GCF_035609145.1). NCBI lineage: Eukaryota > Metazoa > Chordata > Amphibia > Anura > Eleutherodactylidae > Eleutherodactylus > Eleutherodactylus coqui. The sequence continues at coordinate 109,348,615 of NC_089837.1, forward strand.
TAGCCCAACGTTGGGCAAGCACCTTCTGATGGTTTGTGTAGACACTGTTCGCCAGCGTCGGATGAAACAAAGTTTTGCTTGCATTACAGAATGGATCACTACTCGCCATTTTTCTAATCTGATGGTCTGTCTGTGCAGAACTTTGCCTACGTGCACTTCTTACTGTTATTTGAGTTTGTTCTCCCAACCACTGGGACATGAGCAGATATCTCAGCCTACGCGTATGGTGATCTCCCAGCCATAAACCAAGCTCATCTCCGTTCAAAGATTCTTTCCCTTATAGTTCGGAACACGTGGTGAAAACTGGCACATCAACAAACATCCCATAAATCATACGACAAGCCTTTATCCAATTGTTGATTTCTCACGTGGCTGAAAAGACTATCTGGCTTTTGTGCCATTGAAGCCTCTCCCACATGGCACAGTTTAGAGTTAGCTGCTTGAAAATGTGAACATTTGCATATATCTTCGTGACACTTTCAACTTCCTCAAATTTGCATGACCTTACGTTTTTTCCTTCTTGGTGTTGCAGTTCTAATGTTGAAGAGTGTACATTTCCTCTTCTGGTACAGAATTTTCTATATGGGAGAGCGAACAGTAAGAAGGCAACATAAAAACAAACATTATAAAAAAGTGCGCTAAATGTATGAGACATCACAATTTTTAAAAACAATCCTTAGTAGTAAGACTACTTGTATAGTTCTTTGTGCTAGAATGAAGGAACGAGAAACACACTTGTAATCTGGCACAGTTCACATAGCAGGTTCCTTTATTTTAAGGCTATATAAAAATATTAAATCACTTGTAGTGACAAAACAGATACTAGAAGAAAATAAAAACGTTACAGAGTAGACCCTATATGGAAAACAAAATTACAACGTGTGGTTTGCAGAAGTACAATACGGTCTGATAGCGCTTGTGTAATAAGAACCTACTGGCATTTTAATTAGCCACACAGAATAAAAGTAAATGGATTGGCAATTAAAAAGCTGTAAATTAAAGTCAGATCCAGTCAGGGGTCATGAACAATAAAACAAACCGAATACATCGAGTGGTGGCAATTACGATCCATTAATAATCATCAATCCTGAAAGGACTAGCAATGGTGCAGGCGGAGCCATGGAGCATGTGTGGCGATAGATAGCGGTACACAGGCTCCATCAGACTCCCGCTGTACAGAAATGGTCTAGGAGAGAGATCCTCTATACATCGATAACCATTTGATAGACTTGTATGGAATCCAATAAAACCTTTGTATGATAAGGGTGGCATAGTAAAGGGACCATGCATCTTTATGGTGGCCCTATAACCATGGGCATAAGCCCATTGGCAGAGCTCTTTTTTGCCAACAAGAAGAGCTGGTCTTAAATATGGATCACATCGGGGCAAAACTGCCCATTGGGGAGGAAAATGTAAAAAGAAAAAAAAAAGTCCACAAAGATGTGCCGATTGTCAGGAGTAATGATACCAAGTTCACAGCAGTCAGATATTAAAGCCCCTGACAAGGCATTATTTCTACAGCAGTGATGTTTCAGGAGAAATGAGCATCGTGTACAGCTTTAGTTATACTAGTTAGACCTCTTACACACCAACTAGATTTCATCCATATGCCAAAAGGTATTAAAGGTTGTCAGAAAGGCAAATAAGTTTTAACGTTGACCTTACTTTGGCTTGAAGTTCATTAAGCACACGTAACAAAACATGCATGAAAACACAAAAGGCAATAGCAATTTAATAGATTTCCTGCATACTACTTTTGGTGTGATCATTATCAATGCTCTCCATGTGTGAACACAGTCCTAGGCAAAGACATCTCCATTTACTTTACAACAGGGAACAAATTACTGTAGACGTGGCTGTTTAAGTGGCCCTACAGGTCTATTTATCACTAAATCACAGTGGAGATGTTGGAGTGTTCTAAGCAGATTCCGCACTGAAAATCATAATTTAATCTTTAGAGAACTGCCCTAACACACCCAGATAAATAGGGGAGAGGAAGATTGGGTGACAAACCTGAAACCCATGAGGGATCATGGACTTCTACAATAACCTCACACCGACTGCAGCACAAGGTCTTCACTCACATGTGGCCTTGTGCCCATCACTACACTTTAGGATTGCACCTTTAGGACAGCTTACTTGCGCTGTATTATGCAGTGAGGCTAGGTTACCATCTGTGATGGAGCCTCTGTTACCACATCTGGAAAGGGGGATGCAGACATGAACCCAGCCTAAGAGTATCTATACTAAAAAGAAATAGAAAAAAAACCAAACATGCTCCAACAGATAGTGTATATGGGAATATTCTTCCCTAGAATCAGTTATAGTCATTGACCGAGCACGGTACAGTGGTGCACTGAGACACAGGGACCCTGCAGAAGATTCCATAAGGTACCCATACATACTGGAGAAAAGTCAGATACACATTTCAGCGGCACTAGCCAACCATCTAATATGCATGTTGCCCTGATTCATTCTCATCTCGCCTACTGTACCCACTACTGGCTGGGCTTCCACTCACACAGCAGTCATCTTTTTATCCAACCACTATACTGGTGCTTCCACCCAGTGCCAGTCATTGTACTAGTTACCCATCGATTATAGAACAGCATCTGAACCCCCTTACTCTCATTGATAAAGCTCTCCACAGTGCGGTGCCGCCATATATCTCCTCTCATCTATCCACCATCTTAGTCCATCTCCACTCTGTTCATGACCTCAAAACTAATGGCCCTTTTACACCAGCCAAGCAGCTCATAAATCTCGTTTGCCCAAGTGGATGAGCTGATGACGTCATCACCAGCTCGCCTGCATTTGTGCAGCGCTCGTACGCTAATCAGTGCTTCACATTCCTATGTGCTTAAACTGCACAATAAAGGTCCGAGCCAGTGCCAATTTTTATGCCAGCTGAAACTGGACGATATAGTTTAGTTTTTAAATGTGGACAAACGAATGAGAATCGTGAGGCTCTCTAATTGTTCCATCTGAACAGGGCATAAGTTCTACTGTAGTTCAAACCTAATACTCCCGTATACAAAGACTTTCCCCGAGCTGCACCATTTCTCTGCAATGTGCTACCCCTCAGGCCAACAGGTTAATCTCCAAAACAAACAAATTTTAGAATTCCCTAAGAACACATTTGAGGCATAGCATTTCTCCCAATCTAAATCATCCTCTATTTATCCCGCTTCCACTGATCAGAATATCCCACACCCTAATGGACTTCATATCTGTACATTTATAGGTACTGGCTCATACAGCTTTATGTATACTATCCTATTTGTATAAAAGATGGGATGCCCATTGTACAGAACTAGGATTTACACCTTGTGTCACCCCTATTTCCTCGGTCTATAAGCTTTTTGAACAGTAGCAATGTGGGTGGTACTCTGTTTAATACGGTATGAAAGGTCTGATTTTGGCTGTTCATATACCTCCTGATCTGTCAAGTGCTGCAGAGTATATTGACGTTCTATAAAGATAATTCACATTATTTAGTAGTAGTTTTTCCAATGCTGAAAATATATCCTGTGTGGATGTACCCTTAAAGGGTGGGGTGGGAACCTCATTTTGTAGATCTTCGTGTACAGTGATGGGCACATTCGCGGCTTGCGGACTGCATATAATTTTCAGCTGCAAGCTGTTTGACGACAGCAGGAAATAGAATTTGGTGGTTATACATAGGTTGGCCACACAGGCGCAACTTGACGTTTCTGGACCCCAATGCAAAAATAATGTAACAGGACCCCTAACTATAATGCTTTATTCGTAGCACTGGTCTCCATATATGAAGAGAGGCCTTATGTGCCCCCTAAAGGCTCTTGGGGCCAACCAGGGGGCGTAACTATAGGGGATGCGGTTGGGCCTGGCCCAATTCTTTAGGACTACATTTAATAAAATTGATCAAAATTATGGATCCACGTTGTGCCTTGACCCCAGTCTTCTTTACAAGCTATAAACAAGTATGGATGATTATTGCATGGCTACAGAATAAAAAGGAATATAATGCACTTCTTATATTTGACAATTATTCAAAGTCTGCTTCGGGCCAAACAACGTTTAGTCAATATGACTCCTCATTTTATTGTAGACCCCACTTAATACAAACTCCATGAACAGAAAATACATGCAAAAAAAAACAAAAAAAAAAAACTTTGAAAAATCACTTGCAAGTTTCCAGTGCTGTTACTTACTAATATGACAAAAGTGATAAAATGCACCGCTACAAAATAAAGTTCGTTTTCATCTATTTTGGTTTGGAGGCTCAGTTTCATTATTGAACGCATAAATAAAACAATATACATAAAATAGTACAAATGAACCCTTTAGTGTGACACGTCAGCTAATACACTAAACCAGGAAAACCCTAGACTAGTTTTTTTTTTTTGTTTTATTTTCTTACTTTTAACTTTCAAGTTATACAAAATTATAGAAACCGCAAGTCGAGAATGTTACACCTCTTTATTCCCCCCAGAAATTTGTATTGCAATGTAAACATGGAAGAGTAAAAACCCTGTTTATTGCAAATTTGCAGGCTATTACCATAAATGTATAGCATAAAATGGTCTTTTAAAAGAATATAGTAAACAAGTAAAATGTTATTTACAACTGCAAACACTGGAACATTTTCTTACGTCTGTGGGTCGGAACAGAACAAGACTTGCCAAGAGTCTGTCCAATTGAGCGGTTGATGGGCAACTTTCACGTTTATGTGGAACATAAATACCCCCGAGGGGAAAATTAAATTCTTATTGAGTACGAACATGGTGCAGATTAATATCCGTTCCTAGCTGTAAAAGAAACATAAAATGCTCAGGACAATGGATTTCAACTTGCAATGTCAACAATGGCACTCAACGCTCAACATGCATATTGGTACATTGGGCTTATTTCTAGAACCGTGATAAAGGAAGATCTGCCCCCCATATATGCTGTCGAAAGAGGAGACAAGAAGCGGTGAGTAATGCGCGAGTGAGAAGTCATGTAGAAAAGGCATCGCTTTAGGAAAATACAGTGGTTATATACACTATATGCATAGCAGGTTCTACAGGGGTTTCACTCTTTAGCAGTAAGCAGTTCTCTGCATGTCATAAGCAAACTGACAGAAGTTCACAGGCCGTCGTGAGATTGGTGTCTTGAGCATAGGCTTGAATAAATAGGGTTAAACATACACCAAATAAATACTCCTGCCTTTACAATTTTTAAAAAAATTGCCAAAAAAACAGAATATATTACTTTACAGCTGCTTTTCCAGCGTTGTGATGAAGTGGAAATCCTGGATCTTCCTCCAGGTCTTTGTATGAAAAAAAAAAGTCAACACAGTATTGATCTCCATTGGGTGCTGATGGTCCAGAGAGGAAGTGGGAAAACTTACATAAAAAGGTAGACTAAAGACTTCATCTTAAAGACAAAGGCATTCACGAGTATTAACTTTTATGTTTATGTGCAAAGATCAAAATAAACAGCAGCCCAACACCCAAGCTGGCATTGTAAAGGATGTTCCTGTTGACTACTACAAATAACTTATTCCCATAACCGGAACTGCAACAAAGAACTCAGCATTTCCATTGATATACCCTTAAAGAAAAGCATTAGATTCAGCAGATGAACATAAACACCACCACTAACATTTGGGGTCAGGGAGTAAGTTCCCCAATATTTTATTAACTTGACTTGTATTTTCTAAATTAGTTTTTTTTATTCTTTATTCATTTTTTTCCTCCTTTTTTGGCGTTTCCCGTTCTTTCCATACATTATCGAGAGAAAGAGAAATCTGGGTGTCAACAATTCCACAAAGGAACTGTATAATCGATATCTACAAAGGCCCCCCAAGGGAAATCAGATGTCGTAAAATCTTGTAGGCTGGTCGTGCATGTTCTAGAACACGTACTGGAATTTAATAGATGACGCTCGTAACCATGTAATGATTTAAAAGAACTTCCCAGTCCATGCGAAGGGGTATGAAGTCCGAGAGTAAATCAATTAGCAGGGCGCATTTTCTATGCTACGTAGGTGTATACTTTGCGATCCTCAGGTGTTCGTGCTAAATATTCACGTTCAATAAGTCCTTCAATACGTTTTTTAATAACAACTGGACTTGGAAGGAATCGGGCCTTCAATTGCTGTGTTACCTGGAGAGGGGAAAAAAACGAAACATTAAAAAGTTGTGCAAGTAGATTATGTACAAAATAATATATATATAATGAATTGAGATCTACAGTAGTGTGCAAATTAATTGGGACAAAATACAAAAAGGTAAGATGTAATGGTATAAAGTTTAGTTTATTTCACATTTTACTATGTGTCCTCCCCTTGGCTGCGATTAGTTGCTTCATCCTCTTAGGCATTGATTCCACTAGTCTTCTGCACATAATTTACTTCTTGATCCTGGAACCAAACGGATTAAACTTGCAATCATTGTTTTTGTTGTACAATGTATCCTTTTCATGTCTTCACAATAATCCACCGTTTTTCTATGAGGGATCAAATTCGGCACGTTTCCAGGTCACTCCAATACTGGAAGTTTGTGCTGCATCAAATAATCCTTGGTATACCCGAAATTGTGGCAGGGTACCAGGTCCTGCCAGAAAGTGCCATCACCAGCAGTTTCGACTTATTTTCCCTGTTCTTCATGCCTTGAATAGAATGGAGTGTCTGGTCTAGCAGCTATACGCACTCTCCCAGAAATTTACTTTGGGTATTTTGGGGCTTTAGGATGTATTCAGGTTCAAGAGGTTCTCCAGGTCAGAAAAACTCTGATCTATGCCCTGGCACTTCAAAGTAAGAAAGAAAAAAAAAAAAAAAAAATGCACCACACTTGTCCACAGTCCAGTCTTGATAGTTCTTTGCCCACAAGCCCTTTCCTTACTGTGCTAGTTAAAAATGGCTTCATAACAGATTGCCTAGCGCTGCGGCCACATTCCAGAGGTCGGCAAAGCATTGTTGTGCATAAATACTCTTGATATCTCTCACTTCTTTCCAGAGTTGATGACGATTATTCTCAGAATTAAAAGCATCCTCTTGTGGAGTGTTTCCCTTTTCCTTCCACATTCTCTTCAGAAAGTTTGTTGAACTTGATACTTCATGTAGTTTCACAAATCTTGAAAAACTATTCCAAATACCCTACACTGGATTGGATTTCCTCAATCATTGCAGTATTGTCTTTTAAAGTAATAGTCTTGTAACGGTTTCAAGGAGTGACGGCCATCTTTACACCAAGTAGAAAAAGTGTGGAAAATACAACATTCCAAGGGCCCGACCCTTTTACACTGGACAACAGAAATGCACTTTAACTCATTTGAGATAGAAGAAAAAAAGAAAACAAAAACACTTCAAACCACCTAATTTTGAGTCGAGAAACACGAATATGACATTAGATTTGTTTATTAGCTCTGATTTTTAGGAGATCTACAAATCTAAAAACAAAATACGCTTTGAGGTTTTCTTGTCTCAAAATAACTAAACTGCCCTAATTTTGGGTTGAGGAAAATGAATGTGACATTCTAGAACCAGAGTTAGGCCTACTAAACACAATATCGATACACTGACGACAAATAAAAGGGCTTAATCACATGGATGGATTCTCTTTGATAGTCGCTTATCCTCCTGTTCTGGGGCGTCTCTTGTCACTGTCCAGCAGTGCTGCTTTCTCACAGCCCTGAACAACTTGGTCTAAGTTTTAATCTTTAAGATGATGTATCTGCGAGCCAATGAAGATGCCTTCTTTAACTGAAAAGTTTCTCCACCCCGGTTCATCCCCTTTATAAAGTTCTTCATGAGTCCAAGTGTTGTGTGAGGGGGCAAAAGAATTTTGGTTTCTTTCTACCAGAGGATCACGCTAGACATTTTTCTCTCCGGGGAAGAGATTTTTCCTTGGGGGACAGACTTCTGTTGTAGTGAGAGTGAATGAATGAATGAATGAATGTAACGTAAATGGGCTACAAAGTTATCAATGTCATTTTCGTTTCTTCCATGATGAAAGGATTAGGAAATATCCTTTTTTAAGTTGGAAAGATTCACTGCTGACGAGTGTCATCGTTGAGTTCCTCGCTGGATTGTGCGAAATTGAGTGAAAAGCCGATAACTTGTTCGCTGATTGTTCCTATTTTTAAGCCTGCATAAACTGACCGATCGGCCTGTGTGAACTGCTGTGCAGTAGATTGTGTGAGAGTGACAATGCAAATTGGGCATATAGAAAAAGTGAATCCTTCCAATGGAATGCATTACAGTTTTATACACCATGGGGTAGTTGTCAGGGTTGTGTTACTATATCTGACAAATGATCAAAATTTCCTAGAAACGCAATGCCAATTTAGACATCAAATATTAACTATAAACCATTCCTATAAATAAAAATATTAGTAGTCGATAAAAAGTTAGCATTACCTCTGCTACTAATACATTGTGCTGCATTTTCTTTCTAGATTTCATAATCCGAACTATAGCCGCTTCTATCTCATGTTTTCTATCATCGTCGACTTTCTGTCGAGTCTCTTTTCTTTCCGGGTCAGATTCACCTTGTTTGGCTGCCACTGAAGAGAGTAAAAACACTTTAGTCAAATCTGATAGGCCAGACAGGAGTACAGTTTATATGAAGTGTGTTTTAGTAATCTCACTGATATTAAAAGTTACTAGATATATTAACCATTTCAAGACCTGACATTTTTCATTTTTCTTCTTGCCTTCCTTGTGGCACATACACTGATATTTTTATATAGTGTGGGATTTTATGGACAACTCTAGAGATGAGCGAACGTACTCGGTAAGGGCGATTTCGCAATCGAGCACCGCGATTTTCGAGTACTTCACTACTCGGGTGAAAAGTACTCGGGTGCGCTGTGGGGCGGGGGGTTGCAGCGGGAGAAAGAGAGGGCTCGCCCCTGTTCCCCGCTGCTACCCCTCACTCCCATCTGCAACCCCCCGCCCCACAGCGCACCCGAGTACTTTTCACCCGAGTAGTGAAGTACTCGAAAATCGCGGTGCTTGATTGCGAAATCGCCCTCACCGAGTACGTTCGCTCAGCTCTAGTCAACTCTAGAATATTTATTTAAAAAAAAAAAAAGAAAAAATTGGTATTTTTACCCCTTAATAACTTTTCCCATTTTTGTTTTTTCCTCCCCCCCCCCCCCTTAAAAAAAAAAAAATCGTAACTCCATCATCGTAGCTGTATGAGGGCTTGTTTTTTGTGGAACAAGTTATATTTTTCAATGGTGCTATTTAATGTATTGAAAAAGCTTTTAAAAATATTTACGTGGAATAAAATGGAAATAAAAAAAATATATAAATTTCCGCCATCTTTCAGTGCGTCTTGTTTCTACGGCGCACACACTGCAGCAAAAATGACCTGATAACTTTATTCTATGGGTCATTACGATTACTACCATTCGAAAACATAGGGGCTTTTTTTGCTGTACTTTTTTTTAAGACTTTAAAAATTCAGCCGCCATCTTCTGCGCGCAATAACTTTGTTTCCATCGACATAGTTGTGCGCTGGCTCATTTTTTGCGGGACGTCCTGTAGTTTGCATTGGTATCTTTTCACAATACATGACTTTTTAATTGCTTTTTATTGCATTTTTCCTTGGAGACAGGCATTTTATTTTAATTTTTTTTTTTTGTTTGTTTTTTTTTTAATTTTCAGACAACATTCACCATGCGAGGTAAATAATGCTTTTTTTGCTAGATCAAACTTTTACAGCTGCAGCGATATCAAATAGGTTTTTGTTTTAGAATTTAGATTTTTATTGTAAATATGGTAAGGGTTATTTATGTATTTATTTTTTTTAACTTATTACTTTCCCCCCCCCAACAATTAGTAAAACTTTATTATCATTTGTACTCTTTTTAGTCCCCACAGGGGACAACAACTAGCGATGCTTTAGTTGCTCCCGCAGTATGATGTAATGCCATAGCATTACATCATACTGCGATCGGGCAGGCAGTCTATCAAGCCAACCCACAGACATGGCTTGACAGATATTCTGCAAAGACAGCCCTGGGGCCTTTCAGTAGGCACCCGGCTGCCATGATGCAATCTGGGCATTTAAAGGGTTAACCACGCAGCCGAGTGGAGCTGTTGTTCCCAGGTGTCAGCTGTAATAAACAGCCAGCTCCTGCACTGCATGAAGGAAGGTCACCCCACGATCTCCCTTAATACATACCCCGAAGGAAGTAAATGTACGCCCTATAGTGGGGAAGGTGTTAAAATACACAGATGACTACACACACACCTTTAAACTATTCAAGACAGCACTTACTGGGAACAACCAATGCTAAAAAAAAACCCCACACAAAACAAAAAGCACTCCATTCTCCACTGAGACTTAAGCACAGTATACAACATATTGCAGCAGCATTGAATGATATATTATAGATGGCTTAGTGCCCCCAGGTTTGCTGGGCAGGTGTTGGTATTTTTAATTCTTATGCCTCTTAGTATTTTAATTTCATTCAATAAAAGTTAGATATTAATGAGGGTATTCAAATTTCAGCGTTTCTTGTCCTGTGGGTGATTTTGGTGTTAATGATTCTTAATGAGCCTGATGTAAACCAATTGCCCGTCTGCAGGAATTAAAAAAAAAAAAAAAAAAAAAAGGGTATTGCGCATGTGTGCCACCGGCACTTTTGCACCATCTGCAGTACAGAAAAAAAAAAAAAAAAAAAAAAGACCCAGACAGGTACGCAGGGTCGGATTCTACAGTGGGCTCCCACATGCGGAATCTGACGCAGCCATGGACATTAGGCCCAAGTCTACCTACTTTACAATTTTGTAAGGAAAAAGGACAGGTAAAATGGGTTTATGTGGATAGGTGGTTAATTGCTAACAGTAATGTTGCCACGTGTTCTATGGCACATTGAATGGACCCTATGAGGGCCTAGCTAATACGCCAAGTTACAAAACTGCCCAAAGACATCACTCTACGCCCTGTTAGATGTGTCAAGCACCTGGAGAGTAGCCCATGCCAAACTAAATGGTAGTCCCAACACACGGTCACCCAAAACCCCACTTCGGCTTAACCCACATTATCCCTTCATCTGTATGATTATTAAGGAATAGGATAACTGGGCATTGCATTGTGTTAAGTATATTGATCACACTTTCCACCACCCCTCTGTAATTCTGGAAAGGAAAGGGCCCAGAGAATCAAATACATGATTCAGGCTTTTTCCAGGTACATACAGCTTTGCCAAGCCATACAATTAGAACCTGAATGACTACAAGTTTCACTTTTCAGCTCTCTACACATCATTAGTGGCGAATCACCATTTGACAAAGTCCTCCGTAGGTGGACACTAGATATCCCAGGACATAAGATGGTGAGGAAGTAGATAGTTTCCCCCACAATAGTGGTCAATGGTACCATAATCCAATACAATTCCTCTACAGAGCTTACTATATAAAGCATGGCTGCAGTTAGGAGTCAGCAGTTTCCCACTTAGTGAATACATACTTGGATTTTCCTAGGGTCTTGTCACATCAGCTATGCCTCTTGCGGATAATCAACTAGTTTTCTAATTTTGTGCTCATGAAATCATAATTATGTATGTCCTACACATTCCCCCTCTCTACATCACTGGCTCAAGCTGGGAGACTCCTGCACTACATTCTATAAAGTCCTGTAAATGAGCCAGAAAAATCCAGAGAAATTTGAAGAAACTTGAAGAAAAAAAAAATCTGGCCAGACTGGCTAAATACTTCAAGTCACGCAAGATCACCCATGTGCACACAAGACAAGTACAGATACCAAGACATCTCCCACCATCCCTCCGGGAATTAATTCCCAAGCAGGGATAGGGATGGTGGGAGCCAGGTCTTCGTATCTGTATTTGTCTCGTGTGCACATGGGTGAGCTGGCCTTTTGTCTCTATGTGCAGACTCTGAATAAAAGGAGAACAAAAACTTCTTGTGACTGATCTCTGCCAATCTGATACAAAATGTATACGCATTCGACGGCCCGGACTTTGTTCCGGTTATCTGGTGTATTACTGCTAGTCTTTGTTTCCTTAATTACTTCTTTTAAAATGCAGAATTACAACTTTTCAAAAAAACATAAGTGAACATCCAAGGCCACATTTGAAACCTATTTTTTGTGGGGGGGGGGGACATAAGCCCCCAGTATGCCAGCATTAATCATTCCTGTATTGTTGTACCCACCTGTTTGGATTTTAACTCTATGAAGTTTGGAAGTAAACTGATCATTTACAGTGAACATGTGCCCACTCTCTATTTCTTTAGATTTGGGTTCTTTTGTAAGGACTCGTTGGGTTGGCTTTCCACAGGCCAGAGACTGAAGTGCCCTCACAAGCTCCCGCTCTGGGATGTCCGTCTCTTGTTGAATTTCCTAAATAAATAAAGCAGGGTTTTAAAAAGTGCTTCTCGTACACAAATTGTACTAGACAGACGAATCACAGCTAACTAGTGATATCCAACACGTCCCCAAACCATAAAAACAAATAAAGGAGAAGGAACTGCATCAGGCTAGTGGCACACTGTCATAACCCAAGGGAGCTCAAGGGATTCTGGTGCAATTCACATCCGACAGCACACGGACAATGCCCATCCACTGAATGTCCTAGGTCTCACCTATCAAACGGACAGGAAACGCTATTAGCTTTCCCACATCAGAACTGGTTGGTAACAGGAAACAATAGTCTGAAATACCCGGTCCTACAGTCTTGATCCAAACTAAATGGCTGATAACCAGGGTAGACATATTACTAGGATTGCTCCCCACACATTAAAATAGTTTTGGTATACTTTTTATCATACAAATTTTTTTTTTCTGTCTTGGAGTACAAAGCGGACATCCCCATTTAGGTCCTCCAGGGGCGGAGTCAACTGACTTGTGTCAGTTCCTCCAGGGGCAAGGTCTCTGCCCAAAGTGCCAAGTCCTCCATTTATGATCTCGCAGAAGTTCCTTCTCCTGTGTACAGCACAGGCTGACTAAGATGAAACACAACTCACTCCATCAAGAGGTTCTTCAGAACATAAGGTCTGCAGTATCTGCGGGATACGTATTGTTTGTGAAGAAATATGGGCATTTCATATCAATGGTGAACATAGAGGGCCCTCTTACTTCACAAAACGGTTCTGCAGCAACTGATAGAAGTTGCATTCTTCCTTATGGTTCATAGATTATAAACTCTCAATTTTTGAAGTCACCTGTTCTGCATGATTAAAGAACCACCACAGTGTAAAGTCTCATTCTGGAATATTAACCCTTTCCAATCCAATTTGTATCCTGGTTTTCCTAGGGGGCTTACTATTTTTCGGCCATTATACAACGGCGCCATCTGTTGGCTAAAGCCAGTACTGCATGACGTGATACGTTAGATAAGCCTCCTCAGCAGAGGGGCTGGCAATATACAGTAAGAGAACCCAGAGGGATGTCTTACATCAGAGCTGTACAGCCTTAAACCATAAGGTCTTTAACCCTTTCCAATCCACTGTCTGACGTCTAAAGGGGTTGCTTTCTTCTAAGAATAGCACCACATCTGCCCCCAGGTTGTGGGTGGTATTGCAGCTCTACTCCACTGAAGTGAATGGGGCTGAGCTTCAATACCAGACAACTTCTGGACAGGAGGTGGCGCAACTTTCAGCAGAAGTCTTTTTTTGCTGTAGCTAACAAACTGCCTTGAAAGGGAACATAATTTATGTCCCGTATAGAAACTTAAACTTAACCACAAGTGAATGTCACCTGTATACAGAGCATCACTGGGGCTACAGATCACGAGTTCATAGTAACAAATTTGGTAGTGGGATATGCCATTTCATCCAGGCTTTTAGGACGGCTCTATGCTGGAAGTCCCGAATTGAGCCTCTAGTGCAGATCTGAACAAGTCCCAAAACTTAAATCTTCCGATTCTGTGATTAACAATGCCATATGTGTAAACAGGACGTTGCTATGGCACTGAGAACAAAGACACCATTTTTTTAAGCAAGTTTTCCTAGTTTTACATGTAATCTCTGCACATGGATAATTTAAAAAAAGCAATACAAATGAGTAATGGAATAATTCTTCACAGCACCACCTATTGGTCAGATCCAACATTAACAGCCCTTGTAATATGAAAAAAAAAAAAAAGCAAAAACCAAACTAAAAAGACAGAGCTGCCAGAGGGCTAATGCCTATGGACAGATTATCGCTGTGGAATTTGCAGTCAGACGCGCCCCACCCCTCCCCCCCATCCATTCCCCGCAAATGTGGAATCTGACCTGACCGTGGGCATGAGCCCATATACTTACTGATAAACCGGTACAAGAGGGCAGGCATATACACCACTTAATCCCCAACATGCAGACAGCCAGAATGCTAAATGGAGGAGAAAGTTAAACATGTGCTGGACACTGATGAACCACTCACAAGCCCTCCTTATACTGAACCACACGCCGGCGTGGTTCACCTGTGGGGTGCAGGGCAACCTACTGGATTCTAATATGGCATCATTAATAGGTTGCAAGCCTGCATGGTGCACTACACGTATCATGTACTAATCTGTGCTGGAATAGCTAGGGGTTAAGTGGTGTATATGCCCACCCTCTTGTATCGGTGTATCAGTAAGTATATGGCCCTGTAATATAAATTAGGCTGTAAGCCAAAGCAGAATGTCCGTGTATATACAAGTGGTTTCAGGGTTCTTGCACCTTATCAGTGTACTGGAGGATTCTGGTTGGCCAGGTGAGAGGCTTTCAAGTCTGTATGTGAACAGTTATTCTGGTTTGCCTTACACTACTAGTTATATTGCAAGGCCTGTTAAAATTGGATTTTTCTTTTATTTAGTTTTTTACTCCTAGGTTAGCTGCCTTCCAATAGGTGGCGCTGTGGAGGATCATGCACTCATTTGCATGACTGTCACATTATCCCACTACAGCTGCTATCTTTGAAAGACATCTAGATCCGCCACCATAATGTCAAAGATTTAGCTTCTTAAAAAAAAAACAAACAAAAAAAAAACACAATATTAAATGGCTTAACTCTCATTTAGCTTTTAAGGGCAACAGCCTCAAATTCACCTTAGGTTTTTTAATAACTTACCTCAAAAGTATACTTTTCTCTGTTGTTGAAGAGCATTAATATAGTCATTTGGAAGGTGGAGACTTGCAGTATGTGTTTTCTTGTGTTAGATCCAGTAACCTGAGCGCCTCCTACCCCGACCTCTGAGCCATCCTCCTAGGACAACGAGCAGACAACCCTATAAAATCTAAACATACCAATTCCTACGTCATGTGAAATAGCGGCACATCCCTGCCACACGGGAAGATTACTTTACCTTCTTTACAGGCCCATAGAACGTAGCATTGAGATCTGCTGAGCCCATGTGGTGCTGCAATGTTAGCTGTCGGCCACTGTGCTTAGCAAGGTAAAACCTTCAGGGGCAAGGAAGACAAAAATAGAAAATTATGTACAACCGGCCAAAAGTCAAACACTAATTACAGTAAATATAATTGTACAGAACATAATGAAACAAGTATTCATCTGCAGAATCTGGTTACACTGGGGTGGATAAGATACTGTAGACTTTCTAGTCCCGTGAAACCCTTCAGGAAGCAATTTGACATTTGGGCACTGTAATGGGCTCCTAGATATCTCTAGCCCCGAGTTATATACAAAGTTAACGAAATTGCATTTCCCCAACTCAGAGGCGCCTGCAAGGTGTTCCGCAGCTCCAAATGAGACGGAAAATCAAACAACGGCCACTACAGGCGATAGGCTTGGCATTAAAAAAAATAAATACAATTGTAAAAATCGCAGATAGGTGGCGCTGTAGCTTTGTAAATCACACTACAAAATGTTCAATATGTCCATCTTGGCTTTCAACAACGTTCTCCATTCACAAAAGCATGCTTTCCACCACTGAATGCAGTCACTTGTAATAGCTATAACATGCTAACGAATGCGGTCCTTCAGATCTGACACTAATGCAGATCAGTCCACTACAGAGCTACCCGTCTGCAACTTAGCTACATTTTTATCTATTCTTTCACAAATGGCAAATGCACTGTCTGAAGTGGCCTTAGTTTGAATTTAGTCTCATTTGGAGCAGCAGAGCGCCTTCCAGAGGCCTTTGACTTGAGAAAGTTTAATTTCTCCAACCCTGTATTTTCTATTCAAAACCCAGATCTGAAGTATCATCAGTGAAGAGATAGTGATCTTTGGTTGTGCAATCTATCGCGGAGCTAAGCCCACTAAACCCCATTTACACGGCAAGATGATCGCTCACAATTCGTCAAAAACGGACATTTTTGAGCGCTCATTTTGCATTAGCTAATTGCTTCATTTGCATGTATTTAGAGAACAGCTGGTAGTTCTTTAAATACATCTGCTTTGCTCTGCTGCATATAATGCCATCAGTGCTGCTCACAGAGAACACAGCATGCCGTCCCTGTTATCAGGGACAAGGCTTTTATGCTGACTTGAAGTCAGCAATGAACGAAGAGTGCACAGTAAGTGCGCGATGGGCGCGCATGTACACACAGCAGCTATCACTCAAAAGCAGTCGCTTGGACAAATTTTGAGCGATAATCATTGCGTGTAAATCCGCCTTAAACGCAGCAGTCTGCACCATGCTCTTGAGACCGTACTGTAAAACATGCCAAAACCTTCTTGTAATGGCATATATGGATGTTGACTACCTATGCAAGCAGAATGAGTACCAGCATGTTGTCTTCTGGGTGCTCAAGTTAGACTGTGGCTGGTGAGGATGCACATAGGTACAATGCCAAAGTTAGAGTGGAAGGTTCTTAAAAACTCTAGTGGGAAAGGGGACTTATTTGTATAGCGCCAAATGCCTTCAGGTAATCTGAACTGCTTTGTAATAGGTCGCTCAGAAGGATGGAAGGTCGTATCAGGTAGTCTTGAGCCGGCTACCTGAACCAAGTGGGGATTGAACTCGCAACCTTCAGGTCGTGAGCGAGAGTTTAGGACTGCATTCTGCTGCCTTAACTCTCTGTGCCACACAAAGCATATATAATATTGCTCTATAGAAATCTGAACCGCTTTATAATAGGTCACTATGGATAATGGAGTTCTTCTGTAAGACATTTATCTGCTTTTAAGCTACATGAAGCCCTTTAAAAAAAAGTGTAAACTCCAACTTCTATACATACCTTCTAAATATTTCAAAAGCATGCCTAGGAGCTGGTGGGATGTTGCATTTTGGTGTAGCAGATTGTGTGGGCCAATAGCCAGTGGTAAGTACTCTGACTGTGAGATCTACACCCCCTAAGGAAACCTGGAACATAAGATCAGAATACACCGATATGAAGCACACAGTCGGGACTGCAGAAATAAAACATAACATCGATAATATGTATATACTCTTTCATACCCCTGTGGTCTGTAAATGTTGCCGGAATTCATCCATAGTGGTGTTTGAGATGCTCATGTCTCTGAACATGCCTTCCAACTTTGATGTAAATTGGCAACCGCACTCCGTCTGAAAGAAAATAAGTGCTTTTTATGTCACCTTAAGCAATTTATTTCCCCCAAGCTGCTGTAAGTTGCTTTCCGATTTTTTTGTCTTTCTATGCCATTGTCTTCCAACCTTTTAAGTCTTTATCCCCACTTCCCTGTAATGCTAATCAACAGCAGCTACATAACGTTAATGTGGTTAATTCTCACTCATAGTGCTGTGGCACTGCAGTTGGGAAGCATCGTCCTATGCGCTTCAGGGCTCCTTCACGCTGGCGAGAAAAATCACACTATCTTCTTGCGATGCGAGAGTGAGTGAAAACGCATGATTATAAAACCAATGGTTTCATTCTCATTTGCGATGTTTTCACTCCTGCGATGCTGCGTGATAGAAAAAAAAATAAATAAATAAAAAAAAAAAATCGCAGCAGCTCCTTTTTTTGCGATATTGCGATAATGGGCCGGCCCCATTGAAGACAGTGGGAGAACGTCGCAATTTCCTGCCACAGCTGTGACAGCCGCGCCAGAGATGAAGGGAACCCCAGCAGGAATGGGAGGCCGCTTCCATGTGAATACGTCTCACATCCAGAGGTTTTCAGAAGGATTGTGAGGGCGATATTGGGCCGTGAATCACAGCCTGTTACCGCTCTCACCAGTGTGCAGGAGCCCTTAGACAAGCAACTTTCTATCATAACAAGTAAGCAGACAATGTCCAGACTAACACTTCTTTTTTTTAAATACATAAAAGCTTGATTTAGGTCGGTGTCACATCTGCGTTAGGCAGCTAAGCAGAAACCAAATGACCCCATTATAGTCAATAGGATCCATTTGGCGCTGTTCGGTTTTGTCCTGAGACTGAGCTGTTTGGTCACAAATAGAGCAAGCAGCCTGAACCTGTGGCGCAGGTGTAAATCCATCCTTAATCTCCTTTACTGATGACACATTCCCTTTAAGTTTCCATGCCACTAGGATTTAAGAAGAAAAAAAAAAAAGCTAGCATCTTGCAGTTTTCACTCGAGCCACTAAGTGTTGTAGTCTGACACTTCCTTTTTAACAGCAGCCTCATGGAGCATACAAAAAAAGTAGACTGGAAGGAATTCTGACTTCTGAGGTCATTGTGCAGAGAAGGGGAGGAGGTGAACCGTGACCATCACCTATTGCGACTGATGGATTCTGTGTTATCAACTTGTAGGTGTTACCCATCATTGTAATTCTGCCTGTGATTACTGTGAAGTGAATGCTGTAGAACAGGAAGCTTCATACTACTAGGCTTAAGGCCCATTTACACAAAACTATTAACGCTCAAAACCTGTGTAGACGAATCTGTGCAATAATAGTTCTGTCTAAATGCGAAGCCATCTAATCATTCGTCGTCGAGTTTCAGCCTGCATAAAAATAGTCGTTCGTTGCCTTTCACGTCATTTAAATAGCATTTGTTCAGTCTTTGAAAGACTGGACAACTTGAGGGGAGGAGTGTTTGCTGTGCTTACGCAATCTTGATTTAAATAAAAAGAGATCATCATCCTATGAAATAACCCCTTAGGCTTCCTGCCCACAGCCAGGTTGAAATCTCGCAGCGGAATCCGACCAGACGCTCCCCAGAGACCCCATACTCGCCTCTCTGGATCTGCTGTGAGTCTCAGCTGGCGCAAATGCGCAGTGTAGCGCATGACATGCTGGGCTGCGACATGACTTCCT
Source organism: Eleutherodactylus coqui (assembly GCF_035609145.1). NCBI lineage: Eukaryota > Metazoa > Chordata > Amphibia > Anura > Eleutherodactylidae > Eleutherodactylus > Eleutherodactylus coqui. The sequence goes on from NC_089837.1 coordinate 109,367,723, forward strand.
GCAGTGCTCACAGCAGAAGTATCGTGGGACGGACAGCTTCCATTGACTGCAATGGAAGCCATCCGCTTGATTTTGCACACAGATTAGAACATGCTGCGATTCTCCCCCGCTCGTGGGCAGGGGAGAATAATTTACCATTGCATGTCTATGGACGGACATTGCTGCAGGCGCCTGGCCGTGAATTCCACTGCGATAATCTGCCTGCAGGCATTCAGTCAAAGACAAACAGAACTGCTATTGTGCAACAGCTACAGATCTATGGAATTATGGCAGAGTACTGGCTTCAAAAGTAAACCGCGAAGGCTAATACCAACTGGGCTAATGCCACTGTATATTAACGTATACCTGTATTTAGGCTCTACTGCTTGCATCATACAGATGCTTTCACAGTCAAAATATGAAGACCTCAATATCTTGAAATGTACAGCACCCCATCTGAATCCTACTAAATCCCGGGGAGCGTACACTTACTGTGTATCAGGATGAATTACGCTGTAGCATTACATTATGACACATGAGGATATTCTTACCTTCAGCTTAGAGATCATGTTCTTTTCGGAGTCATCAGACACACTCTTGTTGGTGAGAAGTCGTCGGGCCAAATGTTGCTTGTAGTAACGTTCAAATACATCTTTTTCTTGCATAAATCTAAATAAGACCATCGCCTTGTCCAGTATGGATTCTACTTCTTGTTCTGTCAGCTTTTAAAGAGAACACAGGTTACATCAGCATTCAGGTATTAGGAGCACAGGAACAACCCACCAATCACGTGACCCTCATGATTTACCCTTCCACCCCCCCTAGACATGGCGAGTCTTCTCTAACCTATAGAGGGTATGGAAACCACGAGGATGCCACTGTTGCTATCATTCTTTAGCCCACTTCTATCTACTAACATAAGGGAAATAACAGGCCTGTTGCTAGCAGGCAAGGAGACCATTCAGAGTTTCTTCCCAAGATTTCCATGTGTCTCCAGTCACTCAGGGCATGCCATTCTATCCCCCCACAACATATATCCATCAGTATCAGATGATCTACTGCACTTACTCCTTTGACTCCTTTTTTCAGCTTGTCATCGATAAATAAGGAAAGGTATTCGGGGGACCTGGAGTTCAGATTAAGAAAATACTCAAAGTCACCAGCAATGGTTTGCTTGAAAAGACGATCATTACTAAAGGATTCTTGAAGGAACCGGTCAAATCTGCTTTTCAGGTCAAGAAGACCCTGTAGAAAAAGGAAGGAGATTTAAAAAAAAAAAAGGGGATGAATTTACACAAAGCAGTAGATTTCATGATTTTTAAAACTAAAGACATGTGGGTGTTCAGACAGCTTTTCTGATCGGAGGTCCAGCAGCCTTTTCTGTCTCACAGCAAGTTCAGTCATTCGTACAAGACAACATTGTGCACAAGTATCGAGGGGGTCAGTCTCTGATCGGACAGTTACGGTTTTTATTTTCAGATGTATAAAATCCCCAATATATACGTAGGGGCCAATTGTTAGTAACCAGTCACTAGATGCTGGTGTGCATTAGGCTAGCTTCACATCTGCATTTATCCCTCAGTATAAGGTTGGCTGTCTACGGGCAATTTGACATAGCGTGATCCGTGGTGATAAAACGCACACGGAGCACGCATGGCATGCTTTCCATATGATAACTATGGACAGCGCAGCCCAACGTACACGAGCGGGGGGAAAAAAAGTCGTGATTTTATACTCTGTTTAAAAGTTGTGGCATGCCGCGATTCTCCGCAATGAACCCATCATTAAGATGGGCTCATCGCGGAAGATCACGTTGACATTAGTGCTCCCCCGCAGCGGAATATCCTTTGCGATATTCCATCCCGCCCGTGGACACTCAACCTTCACTTTCAATTTTCTTTTTCTAAAAAGAACAAAAATTAAGTGGCCCCAGAGTAATACACGTTTTCGCTTTCAGTTTGGGTTTAGTTCAACCGCCTTCAGTTCTTCCCCCCCATTCAGAAAAACAAAAGGTGCAGCTTGAAGCATTATTGTTCCAGTTCATAAACTGAAAGCACCTATCCGTTTTGCATTATAGTCAATGACAGAGGGAAGTAAGCTGAACATCTATTCTCTGCCATCAGCGTTGAAGGGATCCTTTATCAGTACACTGCAAAGCAAAATAGTTGCCCTCAGGAAGGACAGGGAAGAGGAGAGAGAGGGTGAAGCCCAGCCACCATCCACCAGCCAAGAGTGCATGGCCTCCTGCACACAGCTGGAAATTTTGTGGCAGGATTTCCCCGCAGAATTTCTGCCCATGCCCGCCCCCATTAGATAATGCAATCTTATGCAGACAGCCGCAATTTGACCACGTGAAAACAGGTGCAGTAAACAAGGCCCGCACAGAAACGTCACTAGTGACGCGCCGGCTCTGCTCTGTGCATGTGCCGGCTGGACGGCAGCCGGCACAGAGCGGAGTAGATGCTGGGAGGAGGTGAGCTACGGTGGTCACTGCAGGGGCACAACTTGCATCCCGCTGTAAGAATTCTTACACTGGGATCCGACCCGGCTGTCTGCCGAAGGCCTATTGTGTGTTGTGCTGGCTTGGAGGAACCCCTCTGGCAGACCTTATAAATGCTTCAGCAATATTAGCAATTCTTTGAGATTTTGGGAACGTTTTGGGAGCCATTTTCTTGTCTAAACACATGACAAAAAACAAACAAACCAAAAACCTGAAAAACATACCCATCTATCAAGTTAGTGAGCAAACCATACCAATAAGACATAACCTACAAATACTGTAGTTCTCCCTCCAGCAAATGTTTTGAAACTAGAAACCATCTCAGCAGATATGAGGCTGCCAGACAAGGATCCGCCTCAATCCCCTGGTGGCATTACTGTAACTAGTCAATGAATGAAGCCCGGAGGATCTGTGCACCCGCAGGTCAGGTTTCTACTACTGCTTCTATCCCGATACACTGCAGGGAAGCCGTGGGAGAATTAGGACCACAGTCCATACCTTGGACGCACTGGTGTAGTTCAATAAGCCTTTAACCCCTTAAAGACCAGACACGTTTTAGGGATTTTACCCATGTGGTGGTTTTACTGCCCTATTTTTTTTCAGCTACAAAAAATTATTTTTGCTGTTTTTTTTCTCCCACGACATATAGGGATATTTTTTTTCTTTTCAGTTTAGTTTTACTGGGGGTAAATTATATACTATAATATATGTATTGTTCTGGTTTACAGGGCGCATACAGCGACGGTTTGGGTTGGCGTCGAATATGGGTTATTTTCTTTATGCATATATTGTTTCATTCTGCAATTTTGTTTTACTGATGTATGTAATTACGTGTTTTTTTTTTACTATCTATGTCCCCCATGACGTCATACAAGACATTTTTCCACTGTAGCTGGAGCATCCATAGCAGCCCCAGTTACAGGGGAAAACATCCGGTGTAGTGACAAGTCACTGGCAGAGCTATAGCAGGGAATCCTGGAGGTCACGTTCTAGTACAGAGCACTCATTGAGCACTGTGTACTCAAGAAAGGAGGAGGTAGAAAGGGTTAAAAACTCACTTCTCCCTCCTCCTCCAGGTTATCAGCTGTGACTAACAGCTGACAACCCGTTCTGCTTCTGATTGCTTGCAGAAGCAGGAGGCTTTAATCCCTGCCGTAATTTTACAAATGGCTGGGCTTTAAGCCCGTAAATTTACATTGCTTGGTTCTTAATGGGTTAAAGGGAAATGCATTCTTTTAAAATGATAGCATATTGCTGGGACAGGCCGTCCCTTTACTCTCAGAATCATGGGAGTCTGTGGTCCCACTTCCAATGACCATAGAGGGGCTATAGGGTCTTTCCCTGCCCAACAGTGAAATAGCCAGCAGTTGTGTCCAGAACAGCAGCACCAATGTGAATGGGACCAGCTTCATTGCCAGCACAGTCAGTTGGCTGGGGACTGCTGTGCCAACTGCACCAGTCTTAGCAGGGTCTGCAAATTCCACCTCACACAGTACTGCCAGTGTGTTGTCAATATGGGGACTATAGAAGACTACAGAATGCACTTATCCTAATACATGGTCCCATCCAGGCTCACATACACAAGGCTTGCTTCTCTTCAGAGAACTACTGTATTTCTTCAAACAGCAGCTTTGCATTTAACAATAGTGAAAACAGATGGTATACCAACCTGTATATAATCAACTGGATTCTTCCCCTCGCCTTCTTCAGACACCAGAGCTTTGCCCTGCTCCCGTAGATATAGGCTCATGCACTCGCACATTGTCTTCAGGCCATTCGGGACTCGACTGAACAACTTGTACATACACGCTAGATCTGAAAGTAAATGTCAGACAGACAAAGTGGAGGAAAAACATCAACATCTTTTATGCATTTTACTAGAGGGAAAATACTTTGATTTTACAAGTCAGTTTCCCCAGAAGTCAACTTTCTAACCCGTGCCAAGAGATTCTTCAATAGAAGATTCCTCAGTTTTGCAGTCCTCACAGAACCTTTGCTGGCGGGCCCATTAGCTTCTGGTGGGAGCTGCCAACTATTAGGATGTACGGGCAGCAGCAAGTCCATTTCTTAGGAAACAGACATTTACCTGTGCTTTTACAGCTCATGCTAGGTTTTGTATGGGATAAGCAGTACTGGAAGTGTTCAGCAGCAATCACCTCTCTGCCTATGTCAATATTGCAAGGCTGTGTGCTCTTATGTCCGCTCTTTTGCCCCCTCCGGTGTTGAGGTGCAATACCAGAGGGAAATGGGGGGGGGGGGGGGGGGGGGTGTCACGACTAATCCCAATGTTTTCCATAGGAAAGTTCAAAGCATCCTTCACATTTGAGGTCTGATGCCTTCCTGCAGACAGAACTGTGTATGCGACCTTTTCCTGTCTGACTATGGATGTGAGACTGGACCAAAAAAAAACAAAAACACGAGAATGGCATCAGTTGTGTCTGATTTTAAAATGAAACCACTTACCAAACACAGCGGATATATATGAACCCAATCTTCAAGCTTATCAAACTAATAGTTTCTAATCACAGGAAATGACCACTAGAGGGCTCACCTGCACTTACATACACTCCATAGGCATCACATCAAGGACAAAGCTGCCTCTACAATTTGGTGACCATTATAAAAAGTTTGTATTATACAAGTAGCCATTTCTTATAGACCGATTTGAATCTAGTTGGAACTATATGGGGGTTAAAACTAAAATCTCCCGACTTATTGCAAATCTCTTCTCCATACATCATTTCTAGACAAACTTAGCAAAGTGTCCCGTGGAATAAAAGCTTTAAGAGTCAGGACCCTTGTTCAGACAGTGGTATAGTGATAGACCCGCAGACTTCAGCAGCCTGTCACTAATAGGGATCTGTTCAGCAGTTTGGGAAAATGGAACATATGCAGAGAGTTCGATATGGCTCATTCATATATTCACGGCTCACCCCCCTCCCAGCAGCCGCTGAGTAACAAATCCCTGCTTATGCGCAGTAACAGACCTGTCAAGCATCTGGTGGGCGGACGAGGGGAGCACTGAATACATGAGTATGAATAAACCATACTAGACACAATGCAAGTGTTAAACCGTCCAAATCAGCTGAACAGATTAGCATTAAATGACAAACTGCTGAAATCAGCGTTTTTCATCACTAAACAGTGCCGCCCACAGATAGGGACCTCACGGGTCCCTGACAGGTTCTTTTTAATGTCTGTCGGCTTTCATTGTCTGTTGCAGAAGACAAACTCCTGCATGACTAGACTCCTACATAAGGCCTGTAGAAACCGGAAGGGATCTTTTATTTTAGCCGATGCGCTTACTAGATTTTAAGTACTAACTTTCACCTGAAAAACTGCATTTTCCACAAGCTTTTACTTTTAGCATTGAGAGGAGACTAAGAGGATATGCAAAGAAAGCATGATCCAGCTCAGGGAGAATGTAAATTACTGAAGTAAAGTGCATCTGTAGAAGTGAATACCTAGGCTCTAAAATTTAGCAGATGTGAACAAAGCCCGTTACCCACTACGTCATACTTGCCGGAAAAAAATATAAAACCTGTTTCTCTCCCAATGTGGATCCCCCACCCTCCTCTTTCCTCCTTATCATGACACTTGCAACCTGGGAAATGGTTTGTGAAGAACTTTTCAGAGGTGCCTGATTTGGGGTGGGAGTTCCCAAAGTAGACCAGTGCATATAGACAGAGTTGCTCAGTTGGCACAACTAAGTTACTTAGAACGATGTGGTATACCTTCTGTCTTCCCATTCTTCAACATATGAACTAGTCCGGAGTTCTCCATCTCCACTATAGTTTTCATGTGCTTGGAGATGAGCTCCCGCTCCACCACCTTCACAATGGGTTCTTCTGTAGATTTATCTAGGCAGTGCATGACTCGTTCTATTTCTTCATTAATTCTAGCCTCCACTTTCTTTATATACACTGAGGCACTGTTTTCTGCTAAAAACTTCTGGCTTTCCATCTGTGTACAAAAACAAAGTCTTGGTTAGGATATGACGACTTCAAAGACAAACAGCTTATTTTAAAGCCACCTTCACATGGGCGACAAATTTGTGCGATTTTGTCCCGTTGCTACAAATCGCATGTATGAGAAGCCTATGCTTTCTGGGTTCCTTCACACATGCAATGTTTTGTAGCATGCAACAAGCAGACACGAAAACCTTGCAGATCTGGAAATATGCCCGTAACTCGTGAGGTTTTGTAGCCCATATTTTCCTATGGAGCCTTACTCTGTTGCATCGCACGAAAACACGATTTGCGTGTGGTGAGATGCAACTTTGACAGTAGGAAATCCTACTATCAAAGCACTAAACTAAGCTCCGGCTGCAGAAAAAAATAAAACACCTACATCACCTTAAAAGCGCTGCTGCAGCATCCTCTCAGTCCCTGGCATAGTTTCTCTTCATCTCTTCTGGCCGGAGATTCAAAATTCCCCGCCTCCTAGAGGCGCTGGCTGTGATTGGCTAAGCGGCAGCCAATCACAGCCACTCGAGCATTGGCTGTGATTGGCTAAGCGGCAGCCAATCACAGGCACCGCTTCCAAGAGGCGGGGATTTTTCAATCCCCGGCGAGAAGAGATGAAGACGACGGCAACTGCTGGGGACCAAGAAGAAGCCGCAACACAACCGAGGATAGTGCTTCTAGGTGATGTATACTATTTTTTCTTCTGCAGTTATGGCATACTTTCAGGGTAGGGCTTATATTTCAAGCCCCTCCCCCCCGTTAAAATGACAGAACCCATTGACTACAAACATAATACACAGGCAACATATGCCCCATGTGAGCAATTCCCAAGAGCCAGAGCAATAAGTTAGAATCGTAAATATATGCAATGCTAAAATTTGATGACTTAAGGGCCCTTTACACGGGTTGATTATCGCACAATGTTCATTGAAACACTAAATTGAGTAATAAGTCTTGTGTAAATGCAAAGAAAGAATGAAAAAAAAAAAAGTTACTATTCGTTTGCTTCTTGTTATCCATGACTTTCAGTCAGCATAAAAACCATCACCAGATCACAGGATTCTCAGTGCGCTGTAAACTCTCCCCACGTAGAAGGTGAAGTGCTAAGCAAGAAGCCCGCGATCCGGCGGTGATCTCTGCCCATCTACATGCTCTGCATGAGCGCCAACAACCTTAGTGGTTATGTCAGCACTCGTGCAGTCGTTTAGAGGACTGTAACCTCCTAATGTCCCATTTAGTCGGGACCAAAGATCTGAAGTCAGTGCTGGAGATGTGAAGAGTCCATGTAATGGGTCATAAACTAGGTATTAGATGATTGAAAAGTTCTTATCAGCTTGAATTCCCCCACTTCTCCATCTTTCTAGAAGTGACCTTTAAATCTATATGTGGTTTGGTCCAGAGAAGGTATTCCCCCACAAGTATGCCTAGCTCTATTATATGTTTGTGTTAATCCATCTTGGACTGTAGTCTCTACTTAGTTTCCCAATACAGATTCCATCAGGGTACCTTGTAGACCACAATGCAGGCTGTACATACAGTCATGTGTTAGAGATGTAGGAACCTGCTTTGCTGAAAATGCAAAATGACAAGTAGTGACTGGATAGCCAACAACAAGACGACGCTCAAGAAGTGAACGGCTATGCAAGCAGTGGCCGCAGACAACTACTCTCCCCTATCCTTCCTGATTGTGATCTAGTTTTGCTAGTGTCCTTGTCACTACTGCTAACATGAGGCGAAACCTGCAGCCCAAACATGTTGTACAGGTAGTCCTACTTCTCCACGATAGCAAAGCTTCTTGCAATGCCTTGTATGAATGTGCTGTGTCTCCCAACAGTCTCAGCCACATGAAGCAGCTACCAGGACACAGGCCATTACACAAGGAGAGCTGGATAAAGCCGTAGAAGGATCTAAACCCAGGATGAGCACTGGTATCCACTATGTGAGAAAGACCAGGAGGAGCACTGACAGAGGCCTATAAAAGGACTTTCAGTGGGATACTGTTCTGACTGCTCTACATGTTTGACTAGACTGTCAAATAGACTACATGAGAGTGACATAAGGGCCTAATATATTGCAGTGGGATATGTGTGCACAGCCCAGCACTTTGCACGAGAAGTCACAGAAAAATCGGAGAAAGGCAAATGTCCCCATCTTCAAATAAAGGGAAGGTAGTGAACCCAGGACACTACAGGCCTGTGAGCCTGACTTCTATGCCAGAAAAGCTCTCAAAGGAAGTTCGTTTAGTCTGGCATGACTTGTTTGTTACAATCCCATGCTAGCTCTGGTTAATTACTCCATTCTCAACCAAGTACTTGCATACATGCTGTTTAATAATTTGTTCAATGACAGAATCTCCAACTGGGTTGATCAGAGGAATTCAGTATAGTATATCTTCCCCACCTTGCCCCAAGCATGCGCAGACACTGCTGGGAGTGCATGCTGGCATGTGGAGGCCATATACACTACTGAATCACATTAAGATTTGTGTTGGTACATTTTCTCATTAATTTGAATTTCACCCCTCAACTGGTTGAGTATTTTGCCTTCTACCGATGCATCATTTTGTTCTCAATAAATTACACAATTTATTAAACAAGTAAAGGATTTCCAACATCAACCTTTCAATCATTGAGATCCGATGTACAATGTAAGTGTTGCCTTAATTTTTCTTAGCATTGTATTTGGATGAAAATACACAACATGAGGTTTGAAATCACAGAAGAAACCTGAAAAATGCTGTGCAGTCACACCGATCACATACCTGGAAGAACTCTGCAGACATTTCCAAAAACGGCGCTTCAAAATCTTCTTCGTACACAGACCTTCCTTCCAAACCAAGGATCATAAGCATCTGACAGGCATTTCTTATGGCGCCTCTGTAAGAATAAGAACGTATCAGCATGATGTACAAAGATCCCACCTTTGCTGACTATATAGCCAATGAACCAAAAAAAGCCCCACATGGAAGAGAAACTACTGGAAATAGGGCTCCCCTGCCCACCCAGGACACTAGTCTATGTCTATAGTAACAAAGGGTTGTGCTAAAATATAGGCGTTACTACAATGCCAGAGATTACCTATTAGAAAACCCTAAGTAAGCTTCCCACCGCTACAAATAGTCAATAGTTTGTGATCAGAATTGGAAAGGACTAAATCTGTGTGATAATCCATGGCCATCCATTAGTGTAGTTGTGGCAGATATTCACATGCAAAAATCCATATCAGATTCCATAATGCGAACATTACACCAGGCCCATTGAGTAAACATCCACATGTACTTGGGAGCCATACCCCCATGTGCTTCCATCTGCATGAGCCATAGAACAGAGGGCTCTTCCCATCGCAGAAGCTTCTGCTCTACTCACAGGATGAATTAACATCTGGGGACTGAATAGAAGTCTCCCAAGCCCTATACTACCTGGTGAGGTAGTTGCACCCAAGCAGAATGCGGTGCGTGGATATGCCATACGTGTCTCAGTTGGGAATACTACTTTTTAAGAGCAAAATGTTAAAATATCAAGTATATCCAATGGCCGTGCAGATATTTAAGATATTAAAGGATTTTCTAGGCAAAGTCTATTGATAGTCACCAGGGACCCATCACTCACGATCCCTGCCGATCGGCTGATGGTCCAGTTATTGATGTCGGAGGTGGAAGAATCAAAGGTTTTCACTTCCATTGAAATCAATGGGACCTGAAGCCTCCTATAACAGTTTTCGGCATTTCTGCCTCTGACACCAGTGGTTGGATGCAGAAGTGTAATAGAAAGCAGCACTACCATTAATTTCAATGGGATTGAAGCCCTACATAACTCTTCCACCTCTGACATCGATAATGTCCGGCCCCACTACTTTAACAGTGGGCCGAATGATCATCTGATCACTGGGGATCCCGAGAGGAAGGTCCCAGGTGATTCACTACTGATGATCCCCCCTGAAGATGGGTCATCAATAGAATTTGCCACCAAAACCTCTTTAAAAATGAGAAAAAAAAAAGGAGTAGGGACTCGAATGTAAGCTCTAAATATATAAAAACTAACTGAAGGAGAAATGTGGAGCAGTTGTCCATAGCAGCTAATGAGCAGTCAGTATTTGTAGACTTTAGATCTGAGCAACAACTCCCATTTCTCCTGTTGAAGTAAGCCGGCCTGCACACGAATGGCTTTTGCTGCGGAATCCACAGGTAGCATCTGCACCAGGATCGGCAGCAAATACTGTCCAGAGCAGTTTCTGCAAGCGAAGGAAGGGAGAAAAAAAAAATGTATATTATATACATATATATAAATCATCGCAGCATGCTTCACTTTTGTGTAGATTCTGTGCAGACTGCTTCCATTGAAGTTAATGGAGCCATCTGACCCACAGTCCGTCCACAATTAACATCGCGGACAAGTCTGCGTCATCGCCTAGTGACAGCGCGAAAAAGATAAACATTTTCAAAAAAAAAAATAAAACTGCACTGCGCATGTCAGTCAGCGGCTCACTGCAACCATCCGCAATACAGATGAAGAGGAGGAGAGAGGTACGTGCAGATGCTGGCTGCTGTCAGTGTCGGATTCTGCTATGGGCTCCTACATGCAGAACCTGGCACTGCCGTGTGCAGGCAGCCCAAGTCTCAAGTATTACCAGTGTTTAATAAGCTACTTGGAAGATCGCTATCGCTGCTCCAGTCCCACCGTGTGAGGAGGAACATGGGGACTATAGAAGGTTATGGCAGCCTGGTACGGCATGGATAGTGGTCATGTCTCATTAGTGCCCACAACAACCCGGTCCACTCCTCATGCTTCTGCTTTAATGCACTAGATTGCTATACTCAGAATTAAACCATTTTGTGCAATATTCCCAATGCCATAACTACTTCAAACCCCGGACACGGATAAAGGGAGAATGACATGATGGGAGCTGGCTTACCTGTCCACTACTTCTCCTTTCCGCTCTCTGGCAATCATGTCTAATAACGTCTGCCGTAGATGATCCCTTATGCAGCCGTAGCGGACAACTTGATCACGAAATATTATCAAGCCCAAATTATAGACATTTTCAACATTGTTTTGCTGGACATAGACTCTGTCCTAGAAACAAAGACATTAATATTGCTTAGTGTGACCCCGAGTGTTCATCTGTGTGGATAAATAACCCTTTCCCCACAGCGTCCCATGTACACGGCCTCCGTACAGCGGCTGCCGCGGCTATTAGTACGCCATAGTATAGAGCTGCCGCGTCTCCATGAGGTGTCCTGCATGCCGTGGACATTCTGTCCTACAAACAATCATACAGAAACGGACAGAAAAAGCCAGAAAATCAGAGATCTACTCCATTATGGGCCAGCCGCATCACGTTATAACCGTCCATCAACAATTATATACTTTTTTCCCATTAAAAAGTGTAAGTGTGTTGCTTGACGTACCCACTGACTGGTGAAGGGGCATTCAAAATGGCAAACGACTGCATTTAGCCTTTTTTGTTTTTGTGGGAGAGAAAAGTGTGGGCTCAGAACAGTCACACTGGGCATGAGATATGCGGGCATGCGCATTACACTCACTGCCCATATACGGCCTCTGCCGGCATCACAATCACCATGGAGAGACCTGCACAGTCTTACCGAAATGCCCATGGACATAAGGTGAAGATAAAGACTTCAGTGTATAGTTTGTTTTAGCATATATGTAGTCAATTTAAAAACAAAGTATAAGAATAGGCTCGCCATTTTGATATATAATGTGCAACATCGGATTAGTGGGCGGATATGGAGTTTGTTGGCATGGGTGATGGGTCTTTTGAAATTTTTTTATTCTGAAGTTTTATTTTTTTTATACCTTTCTGTAACTTTTTCCCTTAACATCTATGTCCCCCATGGTGTCATAAGACCTCTCTGGGACACTTCTTTCACATTCTTACACTAACTGGGGTATCAATCTTCTTAAAATGACAGTCACCAACACAGCTGGGCTGGATTCTGCATCATGCTGGGGGTCGCTGTCGATCACGTAATCGCCGTGTCCCACGTAGCAAACCGTACTGCCACGTCCTGCATTCTACACGTAGTGCTCATTGCCCACTGTGCATTGGTATAAGACACCACACCTGCTTTGACTAAAGCAGTGCTGCCCACATGAGCCGTGCTGGCCAGTCAGAGCAGCATGTAGTGTCAGACTAGTGATGCATACTATGCACCGTGGGCATGAGATAGAAGCGGGTCAGCCATCCTTTTTTACAGCCATGGAGAGGAAGTGGCCACAGTTACAGGTTGTCACGAGGACAGCGACATTAACTTACTGACAGTGTGGGAAGGGATGGCTGTAGACATAGATGGTAAGGCTATTGAATATCCCGATATGAGATCAGGACCATCGTTAGCGGTATACATTATAACATGGTATGGATGACCATGAAGCACATTTTCTGCTCACCTGTGGAGCCACTTACCATGTACATGAGAATATCTCTAATCATTACCATGGCGGTCTGGTGGTCATTCCAAGCCTGGTTAAGCGTCTGCAAAAAGTTGTTATTTAATGAATTTAAGACATCATCTCGAACCTACAAGTGAAGAGAAGAAAAACTGTATGAAAATTCATAACCATATATCAGACCTTGCTTCACGTTACAGAACATCTAAGTGCACACAAAAATGCGTCTTTGCAAAACCAGATTTTCTAGCTTTATGCATTTAAAGAAGCTCTTATGAAGACCACCCCTGTTCACAGGCAGTACCAGGGCATCACAGGGGGTCCACCGCTTGGGTCTCCCTCCATGGGCAGGAAGGTTCTGCTATACACAAGCCATCCTTGTGTTACTGGAATGGCCATTATATACTACATGGAAGGGAAAGGTCTGGCCGGCCTTGGCAACATCTGCTGTATGCCGAGAGTTGGAAGTGGGACTCAGCATTTCGAATGAGGTTGTGTCCAATAAGATAATCCCTTTAACCCTTAATGACACAAGACATAGTTACATCCTGTGTTCGGGGTTTTTATGAAGGGGGATCAGGAGCCAATCCAGCCCAATACAATGCAGGTGCTGGCAGCATGGCTATATTTGGGAAAAGGTAGTGGGAACTCGGATTTGTTCAACTAAACTACTTTATCCAATCTGTAGACCCTTTTTGGCAGGCAAGAAAAAAAAATTATATGATATGATGCCCGTGTTAATTCAGCCGCATTCAGACATGCATGGTTTGGCTGCATTTTAGCACCTATATTACATCAGTGAAAGCAGCCTAGTGATATGTGACCATTGTCCTCTGGCGACCGGCTCAAGTCCATACTCCACCCTATTAATCACCAACGCCCACATTTTCTGGAAGTAGACGCCCGTCACATTGTAAAGATGCCATCAAGTACTCAAAGGGGCCATCTGGGCATTTAAATTTCTTACTGTCAGCTCAGGGGTGGAGCAAGCCACTTCCAGCTGGGTTCTGACATGGCGTCATGTGGTAGAGGCCGCCTGGTGTTGGCGGCTCCATAGCCGAGCGACTGGCTGTCGGCTCATTAGAAGACATTGAGTTTCCCCATTGTTGGATTACTCCCAGGGTAATCTGTGACATCAGAGTGACTCATGTGACCCGCCGGAGCGCTCATGGACTAGCTGATGCCATCATAAACAGTCTGTAGATAGGGTAACTGTTTCCCCCAAAATAAGACCCTGTCATTAATTTCTGCCCCAAAAGAGGCACAGGGTCTTCTTTTCGGGGGGAGGGAATGTCTTGTACTTTCGTAGCAGGCGTCATCCGGGTCCCTCCCACTGGGGCTGCGGCACTCTGGCAGGCTTCCATGCAGTCCTCAATGCCAATGGAGCATCTCTTGCTGGTGATGAGGATTAAATACCCAGCCTCCAGCAAGCGATTGCTCCAATTGGCTGAGGCGGTACTCCTGAACCAATCAAAGCCGGAGCCTGATGAACCAAATCACAGCCATTCAATGAATTGGTTCAGGAGCGCCGCCTGAGCCAAAGCAATAGCTTGCTGCAGGCTGGGTATTCAGGCCCCGTCGGCACTGAGGACTACACGGAAGCCTGCATGAACACCACAGCCCCAGCGGGAGGGACCTGAATGGTGCCTGCTACGCGAGTGTATTTTTTTAACATTTTTTCTTACCCCCGCCCCCTGAAAATCACGGTAGGTCCCATTTTCTGGGAGACACTGTACTTCTCCAGTATATCCTTCCAGCTTTTGCATCCATTTCTAAGCTTCACAATTATCCATCAGGGATAAATTGTATAAGTCTTTGCACTGGGCGCTGCCATCTTGATGCTCCGCTTTCAACCCCGCTTTCAGACGGCGCACAGTCCGACTGTGCTACATGGGAGGTGCTCCAGTAATAGCTAGGGAATGTGCTCAAGAGATGCTCCCGGCAATGATTAACAGCCAGAGCATGGGCTCTACACCGAGCATGCTTGGAATGTACAAATTAATATGCCTAGAATGAAAGCAAGCCCCTCTATACATTACCGCTGATGTAGGGACAGAGGCTTGTCCAATAGGATAATGAGCCAACAGTCCAATAGGGTAATGCGCCAACAGCCCAATAGGGTAATGAGCCAACAGCCCAATAGGGTAATGAGCCAACAGCCCAATAGGGTAATGAGCCAACAGCCCAATAGGGTAATGAGCCAACAGCCCAATAGGGTAATGAGCCAACAGCCCAATAGGGTAATGAGCCAACAGCCCAATAGGGTAATGAGCCAACAGCCCAATAGGGTAATGAGCCAACAGCCCAATAGGGTAATGAGCCAACAGCCCAATAGGGTAATGAGCCAACAGCCCAACGCTCCATCGTGACGTCACAGATACCAGACTGCCTGTATACCACGCAAGGCCTTGTCAGAACGCAGACGGAAGTTTGTGGTCCGACTCAGAGCTGCCGGTAAGAAACTTAAAATCCCCGGGTAGCCCCTTTAATACAAGTCGCTTTTATGTGGTTTTGCAAATCTAATTATATGCAAATTTATGCTTACAAAGGCTGATGTTTAGATGCACAGTAAATGCTGTAAATAGAGGTTTGTGGCGTGCAGCACTCACATCTGCACAGTATCGCCAAGACAGTTTATAAACGGACTGCTTTTAGAAGGCGGTGGACACCAATGGGGACATTTTTTTCATTACTTAAACGCATATATTTTGAGGTGAAAAAGCTTTTTTTTGCAAATAGAATTTAAACATTTTGCATCTTGGCTTCTGCAGTTTCTACATATCACTGCATATAACAAGCTGCAGAAAACATCCCCCCTCAGATCTGTCAGTGCGCTGGACTGATGGCTTAGGGCTCTTTTACACTGAACGATCATCCCAAGTTCAGTCTTTTCCTGCACATTCCTGCAATGTTCCTTATGGCCGACCTACAGCCTCCTACTGTCTTCCGTCATTCTGGGACTGGGAGGGAAGTTAGAGCCCCCTCATATGTCCTAGCAGGTGAACGATAATACAGTAAAAGCTTATTCAGACAGGCATATAGCGGTCAGGTTTTCACGGCCGGATGATATACGCTGCCGTGGGATCCCGAATGCAGAAACCAACACAGCCGTGTGCATTCGCCTTAACTGTAAGAATTCACAAAACCTGCATGTGGAATTACCAACACGATTCCACTCAGATCCTCTCTTTAGTCTAAAAGCCGGCCAGGTGAGTGGACCCCATTCTAGTCAATGGGGTCTGTTCAGTAATGTTCAGTTCAAACCCGAGACAGCAGTGCGGCTGCAGGGCTTCCCCCTTTCCTGCTTCCCCAAACAGAGCAAGAAAGCAGAACCCCGACACAGATGTGAAGCCACCCCAAGTGTTGTACTGTATAAGCAGCTTGAAATTAAAAAAAAAAAAAACATTTTAAAGACCAAAATATTAAAAGGAAGCCATATTTGAACGATGAAGCATAAAAAGTTTGAAAAATGTAAACCTAAACTCCTTTAACCCCTGAAGGACCATGCACGGTACGTATACAGCACCTGATCCTGGGCTTTAAAAAAAAAAAAAAAAATAGCCCTATGTCACATGGAAGGGAAGAAAAAAAAACCAAACCAAACACACAGATGCAAAAATAAGGCCGTATGAACACTGCCAGGTTCGATTCCGACTGAGACCCTGTGGTCCGGCGATGACCTCCACGTATGTCTGCGATGTCTTCTGTGCTGCGGATGTGCCGGCTGGCACTCCACCGCACCTACGCAGTGCAGAGAATGATGCGCCTTTGACGACAAGATCTGCAGCGAATCGCCACGGGACGGCCGGCTTCCTTTGACTGCACTAAAATAAAACACTGCGATTTTCCCCACACGAGCGGGGAAATCGCAGTTGGTTTCCGCTCGTGGGCATGGAAAAGCATTTTGCATAGCATGTCTATGGGCATTTGCTGCGGGATCCGGAGGCGAACGCCCGCTGCAGATCCTGCAGTGCAAATACGCCTGTGTGTATTGGGCATAATTTTGGTAACTGAAGAAAAAAACCTAGGGCAGTAGAATCCCTAAAAGGTGTCTGGTCCTTTAAGACCAAAGCACCCTGGTCCTTAGGGAGTTAATATTCCAAGCAAGACAAAAACAAAAAGTTACAATAGCACACAACACGTAGAAGACCTGCAGTTATAAATGACTTGGCATCTGCACATGACGGGGGCTCGGGCGCTGACCGGCCGCAGCAAAATAGTAATCTGAAATCTGCATATTCCAAACTGTGGCGGAAGGAAGAGTGTGAAATCCATGGCAGCAGCTGAAGAGGTGACAGCGGCAGGGCACTGCCAACGATGATGTCATGGAGTCAGAGGGCATCTGTTACTTGGCAGCCTGTGATGCAGAAGACTTATTGGTGCATGAACTTGTATGCCAGCAGCAGGTTAACCGTTCTGCTTGCTCAGCCATGATGTAACCAGCTTCCAGGTCACGCTGGTGGTACCATGTCCAGGCCAGAGCTCAGTGATCACAATGATCCATAGGGCAATGCAGGCGGAAGCACCCATGCCAGTAAGGTCTATGGGGAGAAATGACCCACTAGCAGCGCCTGACCCATAATGGCAGGCTGCTAAACAGTGCCTGTTCCCCATGTTGGGAGCGACTGAACCTATATACCTGGCTGCAGATGTACAAGCACCCCCACTGCAGGGGAGATAATTAGGGTACTAACACGTTCACAAGCCCATAACGGCTGGTATAATGGGCAGGAAACAATGACGGACCGCAGCCTGAGCCGTCACGGACAGCATGAGTTTACAGATTTCTATAGTCATCTACGCCATCACTGTGGAAAATTTGGGGCATCTTTCTGCCCTTCATTCTGCCCCTTATGTGAAAACCACAGCAATATCTTACAATCATGTCAGTGTGGCACAATTATTAGCCCTGTGATGCCACGCACATTGTGGCAGCTTCAAGATATACTCTAGCCATATACTGGGTAAAGCACGACCACCTTGTCGTGTTCCCGGGTTCAAGGACAACATCTGCATGGAGTTTATGTCCTTCCTAGATTTCTGTGACTTCTCCCCCATGCCAAATTCATACCAGTAGTTAATAGTGTTTGTCCCCAAAATAGGCCCTAGCTACATGGAAAACCAAACAAACCCCACACACCACATTACCCAACAGGCGCTGTCTGCTTCGCCACACTTCTCGTCCCGAAGCTCCGCCACACTTGCCTCTAGTTTTCAGCCAGCGCTTCCTGGTCAGGGGGTTCATAAATCCCGCCACCAGGAAGCGCCAGTGATGGGCTGAGTTGTGGCACTTGAGAACCAAATCACAGCCATTGCATTTAATAGCTGTAATTGGCTGAGCCGTGGCACTTCAGAGCCAGAGACAGTGCTTCCTGGAGGCCGGATGTTTTAGCCCCCTCACCAGGAAATGCTGACTGAAGATTACAAAGTGTGCCAGAGCATGTAGCCAGGGCTTATTTTCAGGGTACGGCTTATATTTTAAGCCCCGATCCCAGGCAAAAGAGCACTACTATAAAGTCGCCCGGCTTTGTAGGGCAACAAAAAAATGCTGTGATATCGCATGAAACAGCTGTGATATCACTGCAATTTTTTAACACCAATATCCCTGTCGCCCGTGTGAAATAGGACTAGTGATACATGCTAATACAGTGTACACCAGGTAGTCCGAGAAGCACTGTGGCCATCTTAGTCTGTCCAGCACTGGAGGGTTGCTTTACAGCGACCCTACAGGCCTGGAGGAACAAAGACTGCCACAACTGCTGACTACCTGGTGTACACTGTGTATTAGCATGTATCAGTCAGACCCTGCACCAGCTTTATTAACCAGTAATGGGTATTCAGAGCACATGTAGCCTTACAACTACCGATGCCTACTAGGCACGTTGTGCACCAGGCAGCCAGAGAAGCAGTTCAGCCATCTTTATATTAAAAGGGACCCTCCAGGCCTGGAGAGACAGAGTTGGGCTCCTCTCTGCACCTATAAATGCCTCTCCTCTTTCCACAAGCTTTTGTAGAGTCTGTGGGAATTCTCACCCATTAAAAGCGTATTCCAACGACCTTAAAGGGGTTGTCTCACGAAAGCAAGTGGGGTTCAGCACTTCTGTATGGCCATATAAATGCACTTTGTAATATACATCGTGCATTAAATATGAGCCATACAGAAGTTACACACTTACCCCCTCTGGTGTTGGCGTCCCCATCTCCATGGCGCCGACCGAAGCCTTCTTGTGCCCTGATTAGACGCGCTTGCGCAGTCTGCCCTCTTCCGTCCGGCTCCGGTGTGCTTGCGCCGCAGAGGTCTTCTGCACATGCAAGAGAAGACCTCTGCGGCGCGAGCACGCCGGAGCTGGACAGAAGAAGGCAGACTGCGCAAGCGCGTCTAATCCGGGCAGAAGAAGGCTTCGGTCGGCGTCGGGGACGCCAACACCGGAGGGGGTAAGTGTATAACTTCTGTATGGCAAATATTTAATGCACAATGTATATTACAAAGTGCATTAATATGGCCATACAGAAATGCTTAACCCCACTTGCTTTCGCGGGACAACCCCTTTAAGGATCCCCCCATTCACAGGATAGGGGACAACTAGGTTATCTGTCTAACTGCTGGGATCCCCACAATTACCACAATGAGGACCTCATGTTATCCTAGATACTGTCAAAATTAATGACGCGGCAGCACACATGCTCAGCCACCACTCCATTTCAGTGTGAGCGCCGGGGATTGTCAAGCACTCAAATTCCACTATTCTCAGCACTCCCAAATGAATGGACAGGTGACCGAGCATGTGCACTGCCAAGCCATTCATTTTGCCAGTCCCTGTGGTTCCTTACAGGCATGGATGGTACACACACACACACACACACACACACACACACACACACACACCTGTACCCCTCCTAACCCACATCATAGGCCTCTTATCCAGCTAGCAACAACAATGTGGGGCAAAAATGCCAGAACCGCTGCTGTCTATACAAGCTTATCTTTCTTCTTGAGACAATACTGACTTTGGTTTATTATTCCCAGTCGGTATTAGTGCATCTTGACACCACCAAAAGCTAGGTGTTTGACAGGGCTTCCATGGAGGAACGCCCCTGTCCCACCCCTAGCTCCCGATTGCCGTAATAGGGGAAGGTCCTGGAGCGCTCCATGTGTGTTACATGCTGATACTCCGCTGAAAGCCATCTATGTATAACAGTACCGAGTGTCCCGTGGCGCTGTGGAATCCCTACAGTGTGCGGCCGCTGGCTGTCATGGATTTTTCCTCCACCGCTTCAGTCTACCCTCTGTTGTGCTTGCGCAGTGGGATTCCAGGACCGTGCAGCCGCCGGCTCTGACAGTTGTGTTTCCTTGGGCACTGTCGGCTCCATGCTGGTGGTGGCGATGTGCAACGTACATTGGGGTCGCTGCCCATTGTGGCCATCCCCTGCTGCAGTGATCCTAGTGTCCCAATCCTTTCCATCTCCTGCAGCCGCCTGTCAGTCTGTTGCCCCAGCACTGCATTCTCCATGCTGCCGGCGGCTATGCCTTGCAGCCCTCCGCCATAAAACATTCTTGAGGCCGCTGTGGCCTCTCTGCTGCCGAGGCCGCTCACAGCTTCTCCAGTGAGGGGTTTGTGGCCCTGTAGAACGCCATCAGGGAAGGCACTTTCAGCTGGGGATGTGTGGCAGCAGCAGGGGCCGCGGGATGCAGGTCTCATATTTAACAGCCTGCCAGGACCGGAGGACCAGCCATATATGCAGCCATTCAGGTACAGGGGGCGTCACCCCTGTCAATTTTGGCTCCACCAGGAGTTCCTGGTGGCGTCAAGATACACTAATACCTTCCCAGTCTTGTTAATAAGACATCGGATTTGTAGGAAAACCTACCATCTAATAGGTGGCGCTGCTGAGTCACTGTACCATCTTTTATTTTTATCAAAATACTAATGACCACCTGTCTGTGAGTGACTGTTACACGTGATGAGGTCACCATTGTATGATCAGTCACCGGGCCTCTGAGCTTCACCCCTGATAACATGACAGTGACATCACCACAGGTCCTTCATCCCTGTGCATTGAATGAGGCATTTCATGTGATCAGTCACCAAGGCGCTATGCAGCTGCTGTCCAGCTCTGCTGGTTTAGCACCTGTGATAACGTCACCATCATGTGATCAAGGGCGGAGCTCAGAGCCCCAGTGACTCATCACATAAGGGTGACCTCATCAGAGGTCCTGTAAGCACACGGTGCTGTCCAGCTCTGCTGGTTTAGGACCTGTGACCAACTCCAATCCCTTTCACTATATTATATTAGTAAGTGGCGCATTGCACCGACAAACACTGGTACTAGAATTTCCTAATAATTACTAGTATCTATATTTAGATACAGGATCCACCTTTCACAACCAATGATCACAGCTCACCACCTCCTCCTTGCACAGGTCACAGAGCATGCCCACACCTCTCCCCCACGGAAGGTCAATTAACATCCCTTCTGTCTACAGGTTCCTATGGTCCATGTGGCTCTGTCAGCGGTGATAGAAAAAAGTCCTTGCTTATTTTAATAAGCCAACAAATAGTTGTTCTCTGTCACAGACAATGGAGGCTGCGATGCCACATGACCCTTTATGGAACGCAACCGAAGTGGCGGGTCCAACTGTGTTCTGGTAGGAATTAAGTCAGCGGATAACCCCTGTAACATCAGCTCAGGCAAGATGCCAGCCCTCAATCGTATACAGAAACTTAAAAAGCTTAAATGGCTATAAAATCAGGGGGAAAAAAAAACACACACCCTCTTTAAGGCCGGCTGCACACGGCCGTGACCGGCTCCGCCGCGTGAATTCCGCAGCGGAGCCCGTCACGGCGCCCCCCCCAGAGACCCCAAACTTAGCTGCAGATCCGGCGGCCTCTCTCTCACATGACGCTTCGGCGTAACGCGCCGCTGAGTCATGTGACACGCCGGCCACATCACATGACACGTCCACCATGTCACATGACGCGGCGGCAAGTGGAGAGGCGATTTCACGCTATCTTCCGCTGTGCTACAATGGAAGCCTTCCGCGCGTACACCTGCGGCAAATAGAGCATGCCGCGGGTGAGGACGGGAGATTTTACGGTGCGGAATTCCACACCGTGAGCCCTGAGCTATTAGGTTCAATAGAACCTAATAGCTGCGGGCAACGCGGCGGAAATCCGTTCGTGGGAAGGAGCCCTAATAGTGTCAGTATTCGATATTAGTTAAAACCCAGATTATAAATTCCTTATTCTCAGTAGATGTTTATTCTGTAACCAGTCCAGGGTAAACACTTTATTTTTATATGTAATAATGGCAATTTTTAATTTGGCCACCAAAAATATCATTTGTCTTCTAAATTTTTTTAGGCTTTGGAGCCATTTTTTAGGCTGCAGCTCTTAATTATGATTGGTGGGAGACACCTGCCAATTCTGAGAAAGAAGGGACAGGAGGTCCCTTTTTTCCTTTCTACTGCAAAGTGATGCTCACTGTTTAGGGAACTTAAAGGTTTGTCTGGTACTTTACTATCGATGATCCATCCTCATGACAGGTCATCAATAGTTGATTGCCGAATCCACCGCACTGGATCCCAGCTGAGCAGATATCATCGGCAGAGCCAGTAGCAGACAGCTCTGTATGTAGTACAGTGGCCTGGGTTGGTACTGCAGGCCCAGCTCCCACTGAATTCAAAAGCTGTGCCTACAATACTAAACTGGTTCCCAGCTCTATGGACAGAGCAGTCTGCTTTCAGCTCTGTTCTTAATGACCCCGAGTGGCAGAACACTGATGATCAACTATTGATGACCTATGCGGAAGCTAGATCATCAATAGTAAAGCCCCATTTAAGTGAAGTAGCACTGAACAGACAAAAGAAGCTAAAGCACTTTAAGTAGCGCTGCACGCCCTTCATTACAGCTATCAGGTGGCTCCTGGGACCCCCACTAGAAGTGATGGCAAACCCATGTGACACTCACTTTACTAGGAAACCCCTTTAAAATAGTTCACTTCAATAGACATGCATGTAGTGGAACATATTGTGCATTTGAAGCCCCCACAAGCACTTTCCCCAGACAATAATAATGTTATCAGACCCGTGTCTTGTCTGATACAGCAGCTATGCATTGGTTGCAACAGATTGTTTTTGGACCAAGCTTATCAGTGTGGACAAGTGTATGTCCTGTTTCCTATTGCTATTCTCTACTACGTTTACTGTTCCTTCAAGAAGGTGTAGCAGGAAATTTTCCTAAAAATGCTATGGAAAAAATTATATACACATACATATTATACACACACACACACACACACACACACACACACACACACACACACACTTTATTTTTTTTTAAATCTCAGTTCTGCAGTTTGCTTCCACAGCTGTCAAAACTGGGATGCAGGTCTTAACTTTTACAAGTTTTTAAAAGTTGTGTTGACTCCATTACTTTTGGCCACATCACTGACTGTACAGAGAAGCACAGGCCATCCGAGTATAGCAGGAAAACATCCAAGGTCACGTCAGTTCTTAGTTCTGTTATCGACAAAAACAAATAAAGACAAGGATCTCCCCTGTCCGCTCTGGGAACAGCCCGCAGCTACGTGTATACATTCATTTACAGCTGCCTAAACTTAAATAACCCAGGCGTTCCTCCCTTCAATACACTCAATCATTGGAGGGGGTTTTCCCCAAATGATCGGACAGCACAGTTTTATAGTAGGAGTTTAGCTTAGGTTAAAAAGGGCCCAAATATCAACCAAAACAAACTGCTAAAACTTTATTATTTTTTACTCTACTTTATACAAGTATACTGAGATCTAACTGTTTAATGGCCAAACATGCCAGGACTCCTTTTGGCATGACAATCCAATTTAACAGAACACCTTTCTTTCTGAGGTGGTGTACCCGGTGCATTGGTAGGTTCATTTATGGGATAACTTGATTGGTGGGGGTCTCACCGCCACTCCCCCCCCCCCATCGATCTCGAGAACAGGGATCCCACGCCCCTCAACCTCCACACCCCAGGGTTACTGCACAGCAGTGACAGGCAGAGAGGGACACAAGAACCCATTCTTGACATCAGCAGGGGATCTCAGCAGTGACACCCCCACTGAATAGCAAGTTATCCCCTAACCTGCTTATAGGAATAACTTGCGATCTTGACATAACCCCATTAAAAAGGAGTATATTCATCTTGGTCAAACCCGGCCGTGGTGGGAATTCTCTGCTGTACAAGGCGGCTGGGAGAACAGAAACAGCCGAGTGGCCCTTTCCATAACTCTCTTAAAAGTTAATGGGCATTAAGGCAAACAGTAGCATTAATTACTTTAGAAGGGTCAGTGATCCGGCGATTATTCCAATTGCCAGATTGGAGTCCAGAAGAAAGGTTTTCCCTTAAATGGGGAAAATTGGCTTCTACCTCTTTTTTTTTTGCCTTTCTCTGGATCAACATTGAGGGGTGGGGGTGTAAGAGGCTGAACTGGAAGGACAATGTCTTTTTTTCGGCCTAACTACATGACAGTTGCTGTAATTGCCATTCACTATGGAAAATGCATAGCGCTGTCCAATCAGCTGGGCCAGAACAAGAGACAAAAGGTGCCAGGCAGGGCCCCTGCATCCGTCAGACTCATGCATATGCCGTGATGGTTCACATGGGACGCCCCTTTAAACAGCCCTGCCACATCCAGTTATATGGAGTTACCTCTAAAAATCAAACAGACACCCATTTACAGAATCCTGGTCGGTACTGTGAATAGTTACACAAACTCTACAATGTATAGTACCCCTTTTCATACTAGTCCAGATACCTTTTGGTTTGAATGCATATGTTTTGTAAAGTTGTTGCAAATTTTTGGTTGCATTTTTAAGAAAATACAAATTTGTACAACGGACACCAATTATTCCTCTATACTAGTATAATACACGTTTCAGAAACAAGCTGATCTAATTATTATGGGAAGGGGTATACAAGTGGCTATAGGGGCATATGAACATCATGAAGGACAGGTTCCTGCTCCGCACAAGTTAGAGCGGCGATCACAAGGCGCATCCTCCGATTTGGCTGAACTGGCCCATTCACGTATTACATGTTTGGCCCTTCATCTGAATGTCTGGCATTTAATGCTACAGTTCCCCAGCAGGGGAAATGAATAGTTGGCGGACTTTGAGGATTCTTGCAGTATACATGTTACTAGTCCCCCATGCTTTGCACTGCGACGTCTATCACTGACAGTAATTTATAAAGCATCCGCCGTAGCAACGGGTCCTCTTTAAGCACTTTATCAGAAACGAACGACCATAAAAAAAATGCTCCGCAGAGATATTTTCCCAAATCCAAGAGCCTTACCCAATTCATTCCAAAATACCTGAAGGAATTTGCAGTTCTTGCTGTGGAAAGTAAATCCTTTAGTCTGATTACAGCTCAGCTGCAAAGTCCACTTAATATTAACTAGGTACATTCTTTCACAGGCAGTTACCTTATTTATGAGATGCTCCGTCACCACTTCTCGGAGCCCCGTGTATAGCTTCTCCCCGTGTTTGTGGAGCACCATGGTATAAGCATTTCTATACAGTTCTTCAAAACTTAATCCACTATTGTTCTTGCGCTGAATTTCTTGAATTGCGTTCTTTAGCAGATCCCAAATGCTGTTCACGTACTTTTCATCCATAGTCATCTGGAACAGATTAATACAGGTCATTAAAAACTAGCAATCACCACATACGCAAAACCCCCAAATCCTTCTGGCTGACATGTGAACCTGCCGCCGGGTCAGTCGCGGCACACTTCTGTTGTCAGTCTGTGATACACTATAGTACGCCATGTGTGGATAGAGCTTTTAATAGGGAAAAAAGGGTGACATTCACGGTGTGTCGTGGAAGCGCCACAGATGTCACACGGTGCCATGTCTACCGCTATGAATTGATTCTTCCAAAGCTGAATGGTGGCCCCGCCACCCCTTGCGTTCTGTAGGGCTTCAGGTTTTTTCCCTTTCTTCTCCTTACAATGGGTCTTACCAGTGGACAAGTTAATTACATTTCAGCTCAATTTATCTTAATATGTGTCTCCTGAACCCAGGGGAACATTTAGCTTAAAGCGGCACTTCCACAAGACCACAGACCGCCTGCGGACCAGACTCCAGAGGTAATGATGTACTCTGTTCTGGCTACCTGCGGCTGTATACGGTTATACATAGTACTCACTAATAAGGCGCCCCCCCCCCCATACACAGACCAGAGTTGGTGAAAATGGAGGATTTCAGGCACAATTTAACAATCAATCATTTCAGCCAACCGATGTTAAGAGGTCAGAAGAAAAAAAAAAAAAAAAAGTCTCACGTTAGAAACTTTTGGCCAATAAGTAGTTTGTTCCTTCGAAAGATCTTTCATAATAGGTTTGTCCCGTCACATGACCTCTAATGTCACCCGCTGCTCTGCCCGCAGTTTGTAAAGGCTTCCTGTATCTGTCACTGACCGATAATAGCCAGATGAAAGTGCTATTACAGGGGGAAAAAAATTAAAAAAAACATGTTGCCTAGTAAAAGTTTTCCAGCACTACTACTTCTGGTTCTCCTGATCAGCGTGTAAAGATCCCCTTCTCTCCGCACTTGCCGTTTTGTCATGGTGGCTCCTGCTAGTTTGTCGGGTCTTCTAGCTTGTGGCGCCCCGCACAACCACATCAGGTCACCCCATTCCTAACCCTGGCTTTCCATTTTACCATCATGCTACACTATGGAGCACTTTATCCCTTTAATGTAATTACTGAATCTGTATGGCGGCCCCCCAGCAGCCGACGTGGACTAAAGAGCATACGATTGGGATGGTGCAACGATCGTTCATCAGATCATAGTTTGTTCAGTTACCCTCTACCTAATGTGTGTGGCCAACTTAAGGGTGCGTCCACACATCGGGGGATGTCTGTGCAGCTCACATTTCACCTTTAATTTTAATTAGCACTGACGAGCTTGGCCCTATAGAAACTTGTAAGGCCGCAGTTTCATCTCACAAGATCTGTCAATCTTTTATGAAATCAATTTATGAGGTTATCCCACGTCTAGCCGGGTCTTTGCCGGAAGCAGATGGCTTCGTACATTGCACAGTCCCAGGTTGCTTCCCTTCATGAGGTCAACGCAGGCTACCGTGTAATGTACCGAGTCGTTGGCTTTAAGCAGCAAGAAGTGGGACAACCCTTTATTGAAGTTTAGTGCTCATACACTGAATATGCATCATCATATACAGCAGATCTGAGAAAGGAGCAGTCACAGCCACCTTCAGTCCCAAATCTATATATTTATCCAAGAACAGGAATAAGTCACATTTCAACAAAGTAGAGACACCTTTCTCAAATGATTTTGTTGAAAAGTCTTAATTGAATGTGTCAGATACACTTTAATGAGGTTGTTACCAAAAACATTCATTTCCAGGATTGTGAAGGTCTGAACTTTTGCATTCCTGATGATCACCGGGTAAGCTTAGCATGGCACAGCTTCCAGGACACGAGGCTACCGATCATGCTACGTCATCAGTATAGATGGAGCACGTCTATTTCTGCCCTCTTAAGCACTAAAGAAACCAATCTAAAGACTCCGGGAGGAAATCAGAAGAGGGGGGGGGGGGGTCTGCAATCCCATTTACAACAGTATGACATATTAGAACGCTCAATAAGAGAAGGACAACAAGCCATGGGAGTGAATGAGGGAAGTCAGGGATGTGTGGGCATGGTGGCACGGGTTTCTGCCAGCCGAGTGCTCATCTCCCTCCCCTCAGCGCTCTGCAATTTGTAGAACTCATCAGAACAGATGGCTCGTTCCCATTCAGACTGTCATAGACAGCAACCGCTTCCACAATAACTTGTCTGAGACACATTGTACAAACCCAAACCGGCAGAAACCCACACCAGCTCCTGCAGATTAACCGAGCGTTCATACACCGGCCCAACCCAAACCTAGTCAGAGGTGGGGGAATGGGGCTTCTAAAGGGGAACGTATTACACAAACATCTCAGGTAATCAGAAAATAAAATGTACACACATTTCCCTTGGGTCAATTGTTTTGCTATAGGCCTATAAAAAAAAAAGGGCCGCCTGCACATGGGCATATTTGCATTGCAGAACAGGAATAGGACAGAGGTTGTGCAGGCGCACTGCGGCTGCATTCATTTCAATGCGGGCGCTGGAGATAGCCAAGCGCTTGAACGGTGCTCCCTTGGGGACCAACTGGACCCCTTTTCTCATGATTGTAGTCAAATACACCGTCAGCTATCCAGACGTGTCCCCCCAACGATCACTGAGGAAGAGGCCCATGTACCTCGAAACACAAATACATGCTAGTTTTATAAACTAGAGATTCTTTTGGCAATTATCCAAGTTCGGTAACTTCTGTCTGACGGTTGCACCACTTCCACCCCTATGAAAGATTTTTCTCTTTCTTGTATGCCTGTAGGCAGAGATGGTACTGGATCTGGTTGATCATGCAAATCTGTGCTGAAGTATCTTTTAAAAAAGCTAGCAAAACAGGAGAAATCTCTGCATCAAGATGATGCCTGATAAGCATCAGACAGGAGGCTGCACTGCATGAAAGCAACTGCAAAATATGTAGGAGACATTCAAAGTGTGACAATCAGGTGAGGTGAGCCGGGATGGAAATAGGTGTTAGCTAGGTTGGGTTTTTATAAATCTACAGCAAGGCAAGTTAGGACCACAGAGCATGAACGCAGTTTCCTAAAATCCCATCTACAATGCTTGTAGTATAAATGCTAGTTTTTCTTAGCCAATTCTGCTGCAAAAAAAAATAAAATAAAGCAGCATTTCGGACCTTCGTGAACACAGCCAACCTGTGTGGAGCACACACATAAGTGACATGGAGGAAACAAGAGAAGTACTGAGCAGTGGAGATGCAATTCCAGTGGCTTTAACATAGTAAGGCTTCGTTCACACTAGCATATTGGTTTCCATTTTCCTGCTCAGGGCTCCTGTGCATGGACGATAAAAATCGCCAGCAAAGCACTGTCTGAAGCTTTCCATAGCGTTGCTATGGAAAGCGCAGCACCGGCGTCCACAAGTGGAGAATTATAGCAATTCTCTGCTCGCTGGATTTAAATTGCGGCATGCTGCGATTCTCCGCCGTGAGCCTATTAGAATCCTTGTCCGCTGAACACCACAGTGGTGTCCGAGTACTGACAGGGAATGGTTCAGTTAAGGGGTTCTATGGCACCTGTGATGGAACCCCAAGATTGAATCCCATAGGATAGTAAAAACCGCAGTCTGTAGCGAGCAGACAGACCGCTCAGGGCGGCAATCTATGGATAACAGTAATTCATAAAATTGTATTTTCGTTTGTTTTCGGAAACCAGGCAGAGAAAGGGTAGGCATATTTGTACGGCACCGTGCCGAAATAACTCGTTTCTATAGAAACAGATTGATCCCGAGGCTTCTGATCTAACATTAGAAAGTATGAAAACACCCTTTAAAGAGGATCTGTCAGCTCTCCTGACAAGGCCACACACTACAAAAGATGGAGTGGCTC
Source organism: Eleutherodactylus coqui (assembly GCF_035609145.1). Classification (NCBI taxonomy): domain Eukaryota; kingdom Metazoa; phylum Chordata; class Amphibia; order Anura; family Eleutherodactylidae; genus Eleutherodactylus; species Eleutherodactylus coqui. The sequence continues at coordinate 109,397,083 of NC_089837.1, forward strand.
TGCCAGTATATGGCATTACTCACACACATCTCTAAGGCCATTATGCCGAGTAGAAAGGTAAAAAAAAAAAAAAAAAAGAAAAAAAAAAGCACCAAGGTCATCGTGACTCATGAAAAGTTTACTACCTGTTAACAAGTTGAAAAGTTTCTCTAACTGAAAGCAATAATAGTTCTTCTTTCACAGTGACTCATAAAATGGGTATTAATCTCTGCTTATGCAAACCAAGACAAACAGGGCATGTCCCCACCTGTCCACGGCAGCAGAAGCTGCACCAAATGTGGCTTTGTAGCCAATTTCCTCCAAATTTCACTCTTTGCATAACAAAGGACCAAATCCACAGCAAACAATTGACACACCTCTACTGGACATGTGTTAGTCTCATCCACATAGGCCATATGCTAAATGCTGCAGCACTTACACCATGTGGAGACTTACCCTAGAGGGCATGTTCACAAGCAGATGCCAGGGCAGATCTGCAGCTACATGTCTGTCCATCAGACCTGATACACCAAAATGCATGCAAAACCACAGCCAACATCATGCAAAAACCTGCAGCAGATACACATACGCTCGTGTGACAAGTTTCAATGTTCTGAGCCACTTGGGCCGCCTGCACACGGATGGGTTAGATTCCGCATGCGGGATCGCGGAGCGGAGTCCAATCCTATGCCAGCCGGTGACCCAGCGTACCTGTATTTTGTAGTACAGATAATGCCACGCCGGCACTAGGCAATGACGTACATCCCACAATGATGATTGCGGAAGGGCCGTGGGTCAGGTGGCTTCTGTTGGCTACAATTGAAGCCATTCACGCGAAGTCCGCCTAGGAATAGAGTACGCTGCGCTCCCCCCGTGAAATGACAGCAGGTTTCGGTGCATGAGGGATTCAGAGGCGGATGTCAGCTCCCGATTCCGCAATGCAAATCCATCCGTGCGCAGCCGGCTTCAGTTATCACTTTGGAGGACGGGGAAGCGCTGCTCTGCGTCATCTTAAGGCAGTTGGAGCCATTGTCTGGTAGCTGGACAGCCCCTTTAAGGATGCACAAGGTTGACAAGTTTGATGCAATATGTGCAGGGAAAGGGGGGGGGGGGGACAGAGTCACATAAAAGTTCCTCTAAATTCCGCCTAGGTACCTCAGTGCATGCAGGATATTACTGCAAAGTCATAAAGGGTGGAAAAACCATGTGATTTGGTAATTAAAAGGAAGTTCATTATTATTCAACTGCAAAACGGACTGAAGGGTTTGGCTATAAAAGCTGTTGGAGCGCGAAAACTTGTTCTGGAGCGTTCCAACTGCGGTTGGTTCTTTCCTGCAGCAGCAATGGCGGCCGTTCTGCTCCAGGGAACGCTAGCTGATACATTAGTGGATGCGGATGTCACACAAGGCAGAGAGCTGGCTGCAGATAAGTGTAATGGTGGGGCGAGAGGGTTTAGGATGCAGCCTCACATCTTGTATCACCATGTGCATGGTCAGCAACAAGGCCACCCAAACCTGGAGACTTCTGTGCCAACTATTACCAGGTAGATGGGGAACCCGGAGGTCTTCATTTCATAAGGCTGTAGTCACACGAGGCCAGGGCCATTTTTGGTGGCAATTGGGATGTGTCTTGTGAGAATAAAGGCATCACTGCATTCATGCATGTTGGGGGAAAAAAAAATTTAAGAAAAAAAAAAAAAAAAGAAAAAAATTATATAAATCAACCTCAGGACGGTCTCACATGACTGGACTTTAATTATGGATCCTGTGATTCTATGATCAGCTGTAATAGTGTTCAATCAAATACAGGGGTTTACACTATTTTGCTCACATTAGCGGGTTGGAATTGCATAATCGAATGCAGCAGATTTATTTTACCATGGATACCCGGGACGGAGCCCGTTGTGCTCTATGGTCGCAAAAATGCCCGCAGCTCATATGCAATTACATCGCAAAAGGGCTGCAGGTACCGCGGCACCGCTAAGTGACGGTGCGGGCCTGCGCGAGTACCCGGTCATATGCATTACCGAAGTCTTCATGCTGTTAGCAGCTGGCGGCCTCTAGTAAGTGCCACTGATCAGGCAACGGCACTTCCGCATCACCTGACCAGCAGTGCAATGCAGCGCCCACTACAGGTCACCTGGTCCAGAGATGCGCTAACAGCATGAAGACTTCGGAGGCGAGGAGCAGCCCCTTATTTTCTGATACACCGTTTCCCTGAAAATAAGAATTTCCCTGAAAATAAGCCCTAGCATGTTTTCAGGATTCTTAAACTATTAGCCATACTCCAAAATTAAACCCTAGTTAGTTAATTGAAAAAATTAATTTAAATAGAGTCCAGGCAGCTATACATGTAAAAAAGTGAAATCTTTTGGAGCAAAAATATATATAGGACACTGTTTTATTTGGGGGAAACAGGGTATCAGCTGCAGATAAGCACGCGATTGTGAGTAAAAATCAGCACTAATGGTGTGGATTCTGACTGTTTGCGGAAATGCTGCTGAATTTTTCACTGCATTTCCATCCTGTGGGAATGTAGAAGAGGGGCCCGGACGCCTTTCTGGGGCGTTACATGTTATAGTCGCTAATTACTTTAGAGGGGTCGTTGATCCAGGGATTATTCTGGTGGTCAGATTTAGAGTCTAGAAGATGAAAAAAAGGTGACCCCAGCAGCAGAGATGGTACAGCCTCTAGCTGCTCATGTAATGCTGTGCTGATGCATCATGGAACTGATAGCATAGAATAGTGAATGCAGAAATTGAAGCATCAAGATGAGCATCAGACAGCGGGCTGCGCTACATGGAAGTGACTGCAATACACAGAGTGTGACAAGCAGTCAGGTGAAAGGCACAAGGGATGAAAAAAAAAAAAAGTGTTAGCCCAAGCAGCCCTTTAACTTAGTGATTTACAAAACAAAATGAGTTATATGTCCTGGTTGTGAAAAGTCTACAAGAGTAGGAAAGGTATCAATTTTCTGAACTTGGCAATAATTCAAAGGGGTTTTCCAGGCAAAAACTATTGATGACCTATCCCCAGGATAGCTCATCAATAATGCATCGCTGGGGGCCCACTGTTCAACTGATCGCCCGACATGCTGTCAGGGCAGAGGGCTGCAGGTCATAGTGGCTGGGCACCAGTCCCATTGAAAGGAGTAGGAGCTGAGGCCAGCTATTACCCTTCCACCGCTGTCATCTGGGTCGGACGTGAAGTGTAATAGCCACTTCACCTCCCATTGATGCAAAACACAGATTTCCCTTATTTTTTGCCTTCAGTCCCCGCCTCCCAAGAACCACAACTTGTATATTGCCATCAGTGAAGCCGTATTGGGGCTTGTTTTTGCAGAAGAGTTGTACTTTAATGGTATCATTTAGTGAACTGAAGACCATTCACAAATTGTTTGCATCAGTAGATGACCTCGGCTCTTATATACGGCGTATGGAAGAGCCCGGGTGATGTGGATATCTGCATGTAATGGGAGGAAAAGGCAAAAAGTAGAGCAGCCATGATTAACCGCAGCTAATTAGCTGTAGATGAGACGACATGTCACTAGTCAGCCGCACTTCAGCTTTCTTTTAATTCCCACAATGCTGCTCATTAAAATTGTATTAGCTAGTCCTCGCTTGTATCACTTCAGCTCTGTGATTTCATACAAGCCAGCTGTTCTACCAGCTCCGACAATCTACTACAAGGATTAAAGCAGACCTGCAGGCCCCCGGGTACTTGGGGCCGATCCCCGCCGCACTTCATCTTACTGGGGTTTTAGGATCACTCTGCCCTTGCTGTGATAGACTTGTGTTATACACAGCAGCCAATCCCAGGAGGCAGAGCTGGAGGGGGAGGGACCAAGCAGCAGCCTGCACAAATGAGAAGGGGGTGTGCCTCAGACTCCTACAGAGACCCAAGCTAGTGTCACTGATCACATTTCCACCTTAATGAAGTAAAGCTAAAATTTAGTGAGAACTAAGGAAAATAAGCTATATATAAACTACATACTTTTGAGCTTATAGGTGGGAAGTCACTTTAACCCCTTCATGACATGGCCTATTTTGGGCTTAAAGACGCAACAATTTTTGGCGGATTTTCTTCTCCGTTTATCAAAAGTCGACGCGGCCGTATAAGGGCTTGTTTTTTGCGTGGCGAACTGTAGTTTTTATCGGTGCCACTTTTGGGTAGACTATATTGTAAAACTTTTTTTTTTTTTTTTTTTTTTAATGATTGATTAGCAGGGAGAGAAAACGCATCAATTCTGCCATAGATTTTTTAATTTATTTTTTACAGCGTTAATCATGCAGCATAAATAAGACATTCGATTTTTTCTGCGGACCGGTACGGTTACAACGATACCAAAATTCTTACTTTTTTTAGGTTTTTCCACTTTTCTGCAATAAAAACCCTTTATCTGGGTAATTTTTTTTTTTTCTAAATCGCTGCATTCAAAGTCCTGTAACTTTTTTATTTTTTGATGTACAGAGCTCTATGAGGGCTTATTTTTTGCGAGACGAGCTGTAGATTTTATTGGTACCATTTTGGGGTACATACAGCTTTTTTGATCACTTTTATTGCGTTTTTAGTGAGGCAAAATGCTAAAAATTAGCATTTTGCCTCAGTTTAGCGTTTTTTTCCGCGCACAGTCAAAAGCATGTGCAACTTATTGTACGCGTCGTTATGGACGCGACAATACCAAATATGTGGGATTTTATTTTTTTTTTTACCTTTTTTTATGCTAATCTGAGAAAAAGCATAAAAAAATGGGTTTTTATACTTTTTTAAATTCTTTTTTTAATCTTTGTTTTTTTTTTTTTTACACTGTTTGTGTCCCTCTGAGGGACTTTAACCACTGCCCTGATGATCGCTGGTATAAGGCATGGCAGAGCTACTGCTCTCCCATGCCTTATCGCTTGTACAGCGATTATAGGCATAGGCAATACAGAACGCCAGTGTCTGGCATCCTGTTGTCATGGTGACAGGCCAGGCTCTCGCGATGACATCGCGAGTTCCGGCCGGAGACACAGAGGGAGCCGCGCTCCCTCTGTGAACTCTTTCCCAGCCGCGATCTACTTAGATCGCGGCAGGGAAGGGGTTAACAGCGGGGGCACATCTCCGATGACCCTCCGCTGTTGCAGCGGGACGCCGGCTGTGACTGACAGCCGGCTCCCGCTGCGGGATCATATGTGATCCTGCGCTATCTCCAGGACGTAAGTTTACGTCCTGTTGCGGGAAGTACCAGGCTGCCAGGACGTAAACTTACGCCCTGCAGCGGGAAGGGGTTAAAGAGATTCTGTCAACAGAATATGGAAAGTTAGCAGGCACCATAGCGCCATGTGTGACTTGGCATACAATGTACATGTGTAAAGGAGAAACTGTATAATAAAACTTTAAAAACTCACATTTAAGCATTGGCGCCCTGTATGCAAAATAACCCAGCTCGAGTCATGGATATGGGCCACCGGCATCCTGAGTCACATAGTCCCACCTTTGTTCCCGCTTGGCCTCATCCTCCGGCCGCTGACATAAGCGCAAGCAGTTGTGAAATCCCATGTTTGCACTGTGTAGCCGTCCCTAGCGCTCTATGCCGGAGGGCCCGACACATGCACAATGCGGCACTGAAGTCAAGGCAATGCACATGTCCATCTGACTACGGCTGAGTGCCACACAGTGCAAGTGCGGGATTTCACCCCCGCTTTCACCGCCGTCAGCAGCTTTCCTAATCCAACAGGACGCCTATAGTTTGCAATCTGAAAGTTTAAAATCCAGCACTGATTTTGAGATCCATGATAGAAGGTAATGGACTATATTGTAAGAAGACAATACATGGTCCAACTACCATCGTTCAGCTCCATACTCTGGACAGCACCCAACATACCCCATTGACTAGAGTGGGATCTGTCCGGCTTCCCGCACATAGGACCAGCGCGCTACGTGCAGAGCCCCCCCAGACGTGTCGCTCCCCCTCCATGCTAATGATGCTAAATCCGTCAGATCATCCAGTTGGGCTCAGATACTACATGAAGGACAGTGCAGGAGGAGATCCTACAATGCCGCACTCTGCGCTCCGGTGAGTGGGCCCGGACCACCATACATTGTTTGCATTTGGCGCACATTATTCTGATCCATTTCGGCACTCAGAAAACAAGTCGAAGCTGAAATGTTTGCATCTAGGCCCAATGTGTCACAAAGCGGAAAGTCAGCGAGGGATTCTAACGTCCTGCGAATGGAGTTTAAGAAAGAAAAAGGTATTTGTGGATTTAACTTAACCCCTTCATGAGCGGCCTATTGTGTGGCTTAAGGAACGAGCGATTTTCATTGTGGCATTGCAAGAGTCATAGCTTTTTAGGCATAGCCGTATGAGGGCTGTTTTTTGGAGGAGTAGTATACATTAGTGGCAGCACTCTGGGGTACATATATGCTGTATAACTTACTACAATGAGAGGAGGGGGGGGGGGGGGTTGGGGTTCATCATGATCACATGTTTCCATTTTCTTTAATACTTTGTGCGCAATAAAGACAGTTAAAAACAATTTGACTGCTTCGTCACATTCTTAGGACGCTCTCAAGTTCAGAAAACGCTGCATTTTTACCAGTTTTGAGTTGTGTTTTTGATCACATGGTACAGCAATTGACCGCGCTTTTTAAAATGTACCCCATCATTGTGATGGATGATAAGGTGCATCAAAAAGCACGGCATTAGAAGCTACATCAATGGGAGTGTTGTACGGCGGCGCTCAGGACGCTGCGCTAATTGCAGTAAATAGTGGTATGTGTGAGTGGCCTACGACCCATAACTTATTTTCATAGAAACGGAGCTCTGCGAGGTCTTTTTTGTGGGAAGGGTTGTAGCTTCTATCGGCACCATTTGGAGGGACATGTAACTTTTGGAGTGTTTTGTTAATTTTTTGGGGAGGCAAGCAAAAGAAAACCAGCTATTCCAGCATGACTTTAGTGTATTTTTACAGTCGTCAAGATTAATTAAATGCCATAGTCTTCATTTGTTAGCCAACTTCTTGGGGCATTTTATCCATGTAAAACTTTTTTCAGGGGGATAAAAGTGCATATTTTTTAATTGTATTTTATTTCAATTAAACTTTATTGGCTATTTTTGACACTACTGTTTAGTCCTTGAAGGGGACATGAAGATGCGATTGAGTGCTAGGAGAGTACACTGCATTACTTATGTAGTGCATTCTACTAAGCCTATGACAGCAGCCAATGAGACTGTGGAAAACTGGGCCTAATAAGCCGAGTTACATGGCAAACATGGACGCCTTTCTCAGGCTTCCGGCTGCCTTAGGAACCCATTGGGACCTTACATTTGCACTACAGAGTGCAGATGGGCAACAGAAAGTGCCTCTCCCCCTTGTCATCTACTTACATGCCACCGTTGCTATTGAATGTGGCATCAGAGGGGTTAAACTGCCAGGATCTGAGGTTTCTCACCACTAGCTGTTAGAGCAGGAGCCTGGCTGTCAGTCAAGGCACTGCCTTAAAGGGGTTTTGTCATTAAAAAAAAAACAATAATTCTATACTTACTCATTTCTTCCTGGTCAGTCTCCTTACCAAATCTTCTCATCTCTGATCTTCTGCAGTGCCCTGGGTCACCTCCCCACACGCTGGCCGGCTTGTAATGAAGCTGACATTCCTTCCGGATGAGTCAGTGAAGATCACGTCCCTGTGCTGTAGCGTTCACTGGCTTGGAAGGGAGGCTGATCTATTGCTGAGACAGCTCGCATAAGCAGTAAATGAAGTAGAGCGGCACTCCGCCTGCGGGCCAGTGACATAACGTACATTGGCTGGCAGAAAACTGCCGGCAATGTATGTAACCTCACAGGAAGGAGAGGAATTAGGCAGCTGGAGGTGAAGTGATCCAGGGGAACTGCAGGAGAAGATAGGTGAGGTGAAGATCTGGCAAGTAGACTGACACGGGAGGAATAGGCAAGTTTAGAATTTCTTTTTTTTTTTTTTTTTAAATGGTAGAACCCCTTTAGGAAGATGTATGTGCAGGTTTAAAGCCCATTAATGGTCGGTAAAAAGGTGTATTGCAGTCAAAGTGGTTAAGGAAACTGCATTTCCAGTTTATTAATAAAATCAGTAAAAAAAAAAGGAACAAAATTCCCACACCGGGTCAGCTGCTCAAAGCGTTAACTGTTCATGTACACATGTCAGCTTATTCTGAAGAATACCACCATATCCAGTCATTCCACTGGCATCTCACATTCATCACCAGTTTTCCCTCTGCAGTATGTATATCTAGTTTTCAGTTCTCTCTGAGCTGGTGGATGTAGACTAGCTGCAATGTATACTGGAGAAGACAGCAGATTCTGTTCTTTCTCCCTCTGTAGCACATACATAGGTGCATCATGGAGGACAGTGTACAGCAATGCTGAGCAGCAGAGGAGTAAATAACTCCCCATAGACTTCTAGGAGCAGCAAGTCATCACCCTCATGCATTCCCTGTTCTCGGTCTTATTTCTGTTACTAGAGACAGATTTCACTTTACAAAAACACGTAATGGACAGAAAGTTGCTATAGTGAAGAGTGCAGCAGCTTTCTGACATACGTCATACTGTGATTATGCACCATTTATTAGTGAACACAGTGACAGCTATGTGTTCTAGTTCCCCGGCCCCCTCTGCTGCCATGAGCTCTGCAGCGCTCTATCAGGATACGTCTGTATCCTAAAGGATATGTTCACGATAGACGCCAATGCGGATTTTTCTACCTCTAAAACAAGGATAGAAATCCACAGCAATGCCTATGAACAGGTAACAGCCGCGTGCAGAACTTCCAACACCCAACCGCCTTAACTAGCGATGTGGCACTTCTGTGATGTGGATTTCCACCTTGGGTTTCCACAGCATGCAGACAGCGGCTCCGGTCGTATGGATTTTCATGCGGAATCTGTGCCGAAATCTGCGGTGTGAACCTACCCAACAGCATTTATTGCCGCGTTCTGTCCTGCTCGCGTCCGACTGATACAAAGACGCGACAAAAGATCTGTGAGACCAAGGGGCCACACGGAACAATTATCGCTCAGATTCTCCCGGGATTAAGAAAAACTGAACAGTAATGGATCCATGCAAATACTGAGCGATGGAACAACAAAATATGATTTCTTTGATTTTTATGCCAGCATAAACGGAACAACGAATGATAAGCAAACGACGATCGGCCTGTGTAAGAAGGCAATTCTATGAAGGACTGCCTGTTCACTGAGAATGGAGGTGGGCGGCTGAAGTGATCCGAGGTTCGCTCAGCCTCCATTCACTGACTGATCATTGCTGCTGTGTGAAAGCACGGGAGCCAAAATCATTGGGCGACCAGCAGTCATCCCATCTAAAAGGATCATCTCATGCAGGTTACAGTACAAGCCAAGAGGAGGGGGATTTTTAAAAAAAAACAAAAAAAAACACCTTCACGCGGTGCGGTTATTTTCCGTCACAATCCCGCAGTGTTTTTGCAGATCACAGTGGATTCCGATTAGGCAGCGGAAATGAACCCTGGAGATACAAAGGTTGGATTCTGCGGCTGCTGGTGTTTAGGTGCAGATTGGGCCACTGCAGGATTGTTACGGGTATTCACTGTGGAACGCCTGCAGCGATTCTGCCATGTGAGAAGGTCTTAGGGTAGGTTTCACACTGCGCCAAAAATCAGTGGTGTGACCATACCCTAAAGGCACTAGTATACGGATGGCAGCGGACTAACTCATTATGGCAATAATTGCAGGGCTGAAGTTGCAGCTGAGGTGTCAGGAGGGTTTGTTCACAGCGCTTTGCTCCCCATTTTTGCAGGTACAGGTAGATCTGCCGTATCCAGATCTGGAATGGCGAGGGCTGCCGGTGACTACTCACATATCAGAGGAAGTCACAGCGCTTTTTTGCTTGATGTGACGTTTATCATCATTGGCAGTTCTACGTTGGCGGCCGTAGGTAGGGTGATGTTTCGGTCATAGCCGACCTTCTTCTGTTCGTTGCAGAGTGCTGGCTATTGTGGTACGGAAAGAGGTGTGTAGCGCTCAGGTAGGGGATGGGCGCCGTCTGGGCTAAATGCAGATTTCACCCCTTCAATTTGAATTCAATAGAAATGGAGAAATCCGCAGCAAATCTGCACCAAACTCCGCAGCAAATCAGCGGCGTGTGATCACACCTTAACACTGAACCAGACAGAAGCCAGAGGGTTTGGTTAATGGATCCCCCCCCCCCCCAATCATCAGTTTAAGTTAGCTATGTTGAAATCTTCAGTTGGAGGTTCTGCAGCAGATCTAGCACAAAATACCAGAAGAGAAAGCGCTGCACGCAGCAGTCCTCCTCCTGGGAAGCTGAGCAAAAAGTCAACTCACCCCATTGTAGTCCTAAGAGAGGGATTCCCCTTTCCTGCTCCCCGAATGAAGCAGTAGAGTGGAATCCCTGATGCAGATGTGAGCCCCCTTCTTGTTTTAGCTCCATTCTTAACAGGTCAGTTTGTATCTTTGTCTTTCTTCCCCTCTTTACAAGCTCATTTAACCCCTTAAATCCCAGGCTGTTTTGGTCATACAGGATTGGACACTTTAGGGATTTTAACTCTGCGGTGGTTTTACTGGCTTATTTTTTTTGCTTCAGCTACCAAAATTAATTTATGCTGTGTTTTTTTTGTCTCGTGACCTATAGGGCTATTTTTTTTTTTTTTTTTTTAGATCTTTTCGCTGGCTTTCCCCCACGCTTTTGTTTTCTTAGGGGTATAAAACTAATGTTTTAATTTAAGTTATAGTTTTTAAAATTAGTACATTTATGCTAAAATAAAGGACGGAATGGGTTCATTGTGTTTTGGACCTTTTGATATACAGTATGTATGGTTTTGGATTACAGGTCACATACGGTGACGGTTTTGGTTGGCGTTGGCTTTTGGTAATTTTCTTTTTTTTATGTATATATTTTATAATCTTTACTTATTTTTGTAACTTTTTTTTTTTTTCCATCTATGACCGCCATGACGTCATCTGAAACCTCTGTGGGACAGTCACATGGTCTTTTCGTTTTTTTAATCTCACTTTTCCCCTGTAGCTGGGGCATCCATAGGAGCCCCAGTTACAGGGGAAACATCCCCCTGTAGTGACAATAGTCACTGGCAGAGCTGATCAGGGTCTTCTAGGACCCTGCAGCTCTGCTCTAACAGGGAGCACCCAGTGGTCACGTGATCTCTTGGTCACACAGTGGAAGTTATACTTTCACTTCTTAGTACATAGCACTCATTGAGCCCTATCTACCAAGGAAAGTAGAAGGCAGAAGAGTTTAAAAAACTCCCCCCTTGTCCTCTGGATCCTTTGCTGTGACTAACCTGACCTGCTCGATTACAGAAGCAGGGGCTTAAATCCCACACCGTCCTTCTGCTATCGGCCAGGATTAGAGCCCAGGACCAATCGTACTATATTTACTTGGTCCTTAATGGGTTCAAACTGGATCTGTTAATTGGACGACAAATAAAGTGGAAGCCTCCATGTTCAGTCTCCGCTGACTACAATGTAAGCCTGCGTATAGAGGAAACAAGCCTCCAGCCTCCCATCACAGGGACAGCAGTGCAGCAGACCGCGCCATTGTTTGCACTTGCAGAACGTAAATCAAACGGAGCGGACCCGACGATGACAACGGGGTTCAGAGCAGAGCCGCGCCGGGTCCCTTTTTTGCAGCTCCTACGATGGAAATGCAATACAGGAAACAAGAGTGCAGCTAGGGAGGAGCTATGGGCGAGCGGTACGGCGCGGTCACATCTGCGGTACGGCGCGGTCACATCTGCGGGACGGATCCCATCTGTCCCATTTTGGGAGAAGAATAAAAAAATAAACAAAACACGAGATTCAGGCAGAATTCAGCATTTCCTGTTTTTGCCATTGATATCAAAAAGATATAAAATGCTCTCAGCCCGACGGTTCCAGAAAACAGAGGAATCACAAAACACTGAAAACATCCAATTTGAGATGTTTTCAAACAGAAAACCCCGGGGCAGACGCCAGCGAGGGGGTCATGCGTCTCACTCGGACGTAAACAATGTTCACTGACAGCAAGCAGTGGTCTTGTGAAGGGTTAGTAATAGCAGCGGTGACATCACGACCTGGGTGACATCACACTGAGGGCACACCGCTCCGGACTTCCTGGTCCAGCTGTCACTGCACAAGCAGTGGCTGACAGCAGGGAACAATAGCTGCCCCCGAGCTTGGTGGTGCCGGCAGGCGGCGCTGCTCCCGGCGGGCCCCGTCATTGTGCTCCCCGCCCTCCGCCTCTCTTACCGGGAAGGCCCGGATCCGCATCTTGGTGTCCTTCCTGCTGCCGGTGCCTTTGCTGAGGTTGGACATGTCGGCGGCTCGTCGTCGTCCTCTCTCGGCCCCGGGGCCCCTCCTTGTCTCCCCCCGGCGTGCGTCGCTGTGAGGAGGCCCCGGGCCCGGCCTAGGGGAGAGCTAGCTCCTCCTGTGGCGTCCTCTGCCAAGGCCTGAGTCCCAGCAGCGCGGCTGGAAGAACGCGCTCTTCTGCACCGGAACTCGTCTACTCGGCGCTGACTAAACCCCTCCGCGATGGCGGACAAGCATCCCTCACTCAGCTAGCTCGGCCGGTGGGAGGAGCGTAGGGGACGGGGAGGATCTCGCGAGACTTCACACCTCACCCTCCCTTCTTCACCCTATGGTGTGAAATGTAAATGACTAGAGCTGAAGCCAACGAGCAGCCATGTTTGAGCTCTTATTTCCGCTGCAATGCAAGACGAAATCTGATTGGCCGAAACGCGCTCTATGAGTTTGACAGCTTGGCTCCGCCCACTTGCGTGATGATGCCGACACGCCTACTCGACGTCTCCGCTGCTATTTGTAATCTTTCAACAGCTTTATTAACATGTGCGGCAGCGAACATTCTGACATTTAGCATTTCATGACCTGGCGGTTGCTGTCATGCAGGGCTGGTGGCTTATATAGGTTTAGAGCAGTTCAGTCCTTCCTGCCCCACATGGCAGCTGCTCTCACAGTAACAAACATTGTACTAGACACTTCACCATGGAGTCACAGATGGCAGCCATTGAAATACTCTGATGAATTGTCTGCAAAAAAATAAAGTGACCCAACAGTAGCAGACAAACCAAGATGGCTGCGCTGCGTCTTTGCACGCTACGCACTGGTAGTCGAAGAAACTATACACTGCGCTGATTGGCTGGGGCTGCGCCAAAGTCCAGTCCAGCTTCACACGGGTGTATTTGCGCACGCTATACGCAGAGAATAGAACATTCATTTCATAATTCCGTATTTTGCATGTGCATTTAAGCTGCACAAAAAATTAGAACATGCCCTATTTCTGCAGATTTGCGCAAGTCCTCATAGAAGTTAATGGCGGTTGCGCAAATGTGTGCGCACAATACGCAAGGAGATGCCTGAAACACTGCTCAATTACACATGGAAAAAGAACACGTGGAACTCCACCATCAATCACTACCATCGATTTTAATGGGGCTTCTCAGACGAGCGTTAAAACGCAGCGTCTGTTCTATTTTCTGCATTTAAAACGTGATTAGAGATGAGCGAACATGCTCGTTTAGGACAATTACTCGATCGAGCATCGCTTTTTTCGAGTAGCTGCCTAATCGGGCGAAAAGATTCGGTGGGCACCGGGGGTTGCGGTGGGGAGTGGGGCGGGGAAGAGAGAGAGCTCCCCCCTGTTCCCTCCCCCCCCCCCACTCCATCCCGCCACCCCCCGAATCTTTTCGCCCGAGTAGGCAGTTACTCGAAAAAAGCGATGCTCGATCAAGTAATTGTCCTAAACGAGCACGTTCGCTCATCTCTAAACGTGATGCTTTGCCCATTGAAATGAATGGGGATAGAATGTGGTTACCGCATTTTTGGCTGCATTTTTTCAGTTCTGGCGTTATCAGCTTGCTTGGCTGCGTTTTTTAACTGTGCTGAAAACGCAGTCAAACGCTGCAAAAAAAAACGCATGTCAGTGCAGCTAAAAACTCAGTAAACGCTGCGTTAAAAAAAAAAACGAGTTTTTTCTCCTGTCTGAGAGTGGCCTGAGGCTGAAAAAAGACAGATGTCCATCTAGTTCAGCTTATTACCCCCCACTATGTTGATCCAGAGGAAGGCAAAAAAAACTAATAGGTTAGAAGCTAAATTTCCTCATTTAAAAAAATAAAAATAAAAAAAAATCCTTCCCGACTCAAAGTCTGGAAATCGGTATAATCCCTGGATCACCGACCCTTCTAAAGTAATTAGTGACTATAACATGTAATATTGTATCTCTCAAGAAAGACGTCGAGGCCCCTCTTGCATTCTTTTATCGAGTTCACCATCATCATGTCCTCAGGCACAGAGTTCCATAGTCTCACTGCTCTTACAGTAAAGAAGCCCTTTCTATATCAGTGTAGAAACCTTCTTTCCACTGGACGTAGAGGGCGCCCCCTTGTCACAGTATAACTAGGTGATGGGAGAGACCTCTGTATTGTCCCCTGATATATTTATACAATTAACCATAGGAACGTGCAAACATGTTATTTGCTGTCATGCGACTTCTGTTTACACGCGCAGATAATCATTTCAATTTTTTCCGTCATAGCTTGTTCAGTCTATCCTTGGTCTGCAAGAGGAGTCTGGAAATGCTGGGAACAGTCTGCGAACGACTGAACCATCACTCTTAACACAAGACATCTGGCAACTGGCAAATGGGTTTTAGGCCTGTATAAAATGAGCGACGAATGATAAGCGGACAAATTCAATCGGTGGCCATGTTTACACTGAACAATTATTTTCATTTCTGCACGATTCAACGGTTATTTGAATGACAATTCAAAGGGCCCTTAGAATACCAATGCACAGTGGTGCCGCCATCTTGGTTTGTCCACGACTGAAGGGGCTCTTTAATTGGTATATAATATTTGGATAAAGTCTATATTGATCATCAATGAGAAATGTGACATAACGGGTAGTACGGTTTGAGGATCCAAGTTGGTCAGGTCCACCATTGGTGCAGGTCATATGCGCTTAGAAGTAGATCATGAAGGCCTGGTTTCTGGAGGGACCCAAGGATCCCACTGCAAGATAAAAAGGCCCAAACATTAAAAGGGTGAAACCCTCCCCAAAATGTCACTTTTGTAATTGTAGATTTTGAACTCGTCTCATGTAAATATATGCTACTGGTGCTAATATAGAGGGTCACTATTATTACTAGGGCCAATATAAGGGACACTATTATCACTGGGATCACTATTACTACTGGGGACGATATAGGGGACACTATTATTACTGCGGCCAATATAGGGAACACAATTATTCATGGGCCGATATAGGGGACACTATTACTACTGAGGCTACTGTGTGGGTCACTATTACTAATGGGGCAAATATAGGGGACACTATTACTACTGAGGCCACTGTGGGAGTCACTACTACTAGTGGGGCCAATATAGAGGACACTATTACTACTGAGACCACAATTACTACTGAAGCCACTGTCGGGGTCACTATTACAACTAGGGCCAATATAGGGGACACTATTATCACTGGGGCCACTATGGGAGCCACTATTATTACTGGGGCCAATATAGGGGACACTATTACTACTGGGCCAATATAGGGGACACTATTACTAGTGAGGCTACTGTGGAGGTCACTTTTACCACTGGAGCAAATATAGGGGACACTATTACTACTGGGGCCACTGTGGGGGTCAATATTACTACTGAGGCCATTGTGGGAGTCACTATAACTAGTGGGGCCAATATAGGGGACACTTACTACTGGGGCACCATTATCAACTGTCCAACTGTGTTAACTCTGTGTCGGCTGGTGGAAACCAAAGTGGCTAACCTACCTGTTAGAAAAGGTCAGTGGTGGCAGCAAAGTGTGTTGGGGAATGCTAGGGCACTGTTCTCTGATTGGCCAGAGTGCTGATCATATGAGCAGGTCTGACCAATTAGAGAGTAGATATATTGCATTGGTAGCAATTAGGTAGTCTGAAGATTGTGTCAGCCATTTTTGGCAACAAAAAACAGAACTTGGAACCAGTGGATTGGAGGGATGGCAGAGAAGAACAGCTGGAGGGTCGCTTTAATAAAAGGTATATGAAGCAGAGACTCTGCCACTCCAAGGACTGCAGTGTAAAAACAGCTTTATTAAACAATGTGGAATAACAGCATGTTACAAAAAACACTTATGTGCTTACCTTGTTTGAAACACATAAGAGGGTTTTGTAAGATTCTTTTATTCCACATTGTTCAGTAAAGCTGTTTTTACACTGGAGTCCTTGGAGCGCTGGAGTCTCTGCTTCATAAGCTATCATCGGTGTCCATGCGCCTGTCAGAAATCTGTCCATGCAGTCACCAACAGTTGGGTTTTGAATTAACCCATTAGGGACCAGGCATCGTAAATTTAAGGCGCCTGGTCCTGGGCTTAAAACCCCGCCGATAGTAAAATTACGTCGGCGCTTTAAGCCTCCTTCCTCTGCAATCAATCAGAGTGACAGCGGATAACCCTGAGGAGAAGGCAGGAGGGGGTTTTAACCCTTTGTGCCTTTACATTTGCCAAGTACACAGTGCTCATTGAGCACTGTGTACTAGAAAGTGAAAGTGGAAGGGTTTCTTCCACTGCCGGAGCCGGGGGGTCATGTGACTGCCGGGGTTTCCCGCTACAGCAGAGCTGGAGGGTCATACTAGACACTGGCAAGCTCTGCCAGTGGCTAATGTCACTACAGGGTTTTTTCCCCCTGTAACTGGGGCTCCTATGGATGCCCCAGCTACAGTGGGAAAGTGTCAAATAAAAAAAAAATGTGAATGTCCCCCAGAGGTCTTATACGACGTCATGGGGTACATAGAAAGTAAAAAACATGATTACATACATCAGTAAATAAAAATAACAGAATAAAACAACAATATATACATAAGGGTGAAGTCACACGAACGTATATCGGCTCGGTTTTAACGCCGAGCCGATATACGTTGTTCTCCTCTGCAGGGGGGGAGGATGGAAGAGCCAGGAGAAGGAACTGAGCTCCCGCCCCCCTCTCTGCCTCCTCTCCGCCCCTCTGCACTATTTGCAATGGGGAGAGGTGGGACGGGGGCGGGGATAATTCTCGGAACTTAGCCCCGCCCCCGTTCCACCTCTTCCCATTGCAAATAGTGCAGAGGGGCGGAGAGGGGGGGGGCGGGAGCTCAGTTCCTTCTCCTGGCTCTTCCATCCTCCCCCCCCCCCCTGCACACGAGGACAACGTATATCAGCTCGGCGTAAAAACCGAGCCGATATACGTTCGTGTGACTTCACCCTCAGAAAGAGAATAACCCAAAGCCAACGCCAACCAAGCTGTTGCCGTATGCGCCCTGTACACTTATCGCACAAGCCATTCCTTTTTGTTTGTTTTTTTAATCAGATCATTTTTATTGAAGTTTTGTAGAATTGACCCTTAATTCCTATATATTTAATATATATTATACATATGATTTCCACGACCAAGCAATACATTTAAATGTAGCTATACAGAAATAAATCATATTCTCCCCCATCCCAACAAAACCTATTAAACATATACAGGAAAAAGAAACAAAAAACATTAAAGACTAATTCTTCTCCGCCTTCTCACTCTCCTCATCACTTCCTCTACATCCCAGCAACATTCATGAAATCAATGGGTTCTAATCACCGCATATTACGTGCACAAAAATTACACACATAATACGTTGCACAAATACGCTCATGTGAACGAGTCCTTACTATACAATTACAATCGGCCCTATGAAGGCAACCATTAGGCTGATGTGGCTCTTGGTGAAAATGAGTTTGACACTCCTGGCATAGAGCTAGGTCTTCTAATAGGTGTGTGAAAGCAATTGTGGAAGGAGAAACCACTAGAGGGCCTTTATTAAATCTATTCAAACAGGGAACCAGAATTATTAAAATCACCCAGAATTAATGTAGGAACAGCAGGAGATGCAGCCATAAATTTCATCATCTTTTAATACATTCGCTGGAGTACGGAGGGGATATGTATTGCCACTAAAAATTAATTTTAATGTGCAATACATCAAAGACACACAAATCTCCCCTGGGAATCTATAAGGGAGCACTCACATCTAAAATGAATAGTTTTGTGAATAAATACACTTACTACATGTAAATAGCTATTCCTGAAAAAATTATGCAATGTGGCAGGGTGTCGAGACAGAAACCCAGGATCTCATGCTCCCAGATAGGCAGCTCTTCCTACTGAGCCATCCAACCTTCTGAACCTTAGCCTGGTTCCTGTATCCCTGATCCAGTTCCCTGTCTAGGCTCCATCCTGCTCTTGATTAGGCTAACTATAAAAGCCTGACCCTGGCTCAGATCCAGCATGTGATTATTTTGCTCCAAGACTTGATCAGCTTCACTACTGCCTGCTCCTATACTACTCAACTGAGACATTCTGATTCTGACCCCTGGCTTTCCTTTTGACTACACTGCCCGCCTCCTCCATTTGTACCGCAGCATTGAGACCTTCTGATACCAACTTCTGGCCTCCCTTCTGACTACGCTGCCCACCTCCTCCCCCATCTGTACTGCAAACTGAGACCTCCCGTTGCTGACTCCTGGCTCTTCTCTGACAGCCCTTTAGACCTGCGGCCACTACACCTGAGGCTCCAACCCAGTGCATGTTACGGCTACATATTAGTCTGCTGAAAGAGGCCACTGTCATTAGGAAATAATTTTGCCATGACGGGTTATATTTGGTCTGCAATGTTTAGATAGGAGGTTTTTGTCAAAGTAGCATCCACAAAAATGCGAGGACACATTTTTATCAGAACATTACCCAGAGCATCACACTGCCTCCAGCATGTCTTCTTCCCATAGTGAATCCTGGTGCCATCTCTGCCCCAAGTAAGTGATGCACATAAATCCAGCTGTGTATGGATGCAATAAAAGCAGTGGTGTAAATATAGGGGTTGTGACCCACCACTTAAGCCAAGCGGGCCCAGAGGGACTCCTTTGCACACTAACGCTTCCTGACCGCACTTTCACTAGGTCCACTGCGCAACGCTGGCAGTTTCTCCAGCACACTAGCACTTCCTCCCTGACCTCAGCTCAGACTCCTCCCTTGTCTTGTTCTCCTCCTTCTCGTTTGAAGCAGCCTTTCCGCTACGGAAATCTCACAGAATTTCCATGCGGTCCCTTGTGCACCCAGCCTAAAACTCTGATTACTAATTGTGCATTAAGGCTGGTTTCACAAGGGGGATCACAATTAAATCTCACGATTTTTCCGCATCAGCGGTGCTTTTTCTTGGGAACAATCTTGCATCGCTGCTGCCTGCGATAAGATCGCGCAAATTTTTTTTGTGGAAGTCAATAGGACTGTCTAATGTTAAAAACACATTGCATGAAAATCGCAAGTTCATGCAATGCAATGAGATAAACAAGCTTTCTCCATAGGGAAACATGTGAGATAAAAAATAGCACATCGCAGAAATTCCACGCACCATCGTATGAGTGAAGACATCGCTAATGTGAAGAAAACCATTGGAAAACATGGGTTTCACAAACGTGTCTTCTCACGCTATCGCATCGCCAGAAAATCACGTGCTTTTGCTGCCCCTTTTGTAAAACCGGTCTCATGGTGTGAGACCGGTTTCGTGTTTTTAAAAAAACAAAACGGTAATGTAGCTAAAAGTAATGTACATAGAGTAGCCGTGTAGTAGGGGGGGCCCAAGCTGAATTTTTGCACCCAAGAAAACATTCATCAGATCAGGCCACTTTTTTCCATTGTTCCATTGTCCAGTTTCCAGTTCTGATGCTTACATGCCCCGTATAGGTGCTTTCGATGGGGGCAGCGCAGACACTCTGATCGGTCTATGGCTATGATGCCCTACATGCAGCTGAAGCACTATGTGTTCGGTCACCTTTCTAGCATAGCAGTCACTTTTTCAGAAATTTGTACTACAGTAGCTCCTCTGTGAGATCTGACCAGACGGGTTTGCCTTTGCTCACCTCGTGTATCAGTGGGCCTTCGGCACTCACTACCTTGTCACCGGTTCACTAGTTTACTTTCCTTAGAGTACTTTGGTAGGAACTAACCAGTGTATACCAGTAACACTAAACAAGACCTGTCATTTTGGAGATTTTCTGACGCAGTCCTCTTGCCTTCACATTTTGGCCACTGCTAAAGTTGCTCAGATCCTTATGCTTGCCCACTTTTTCTGCTTCCAATACGTCAACTTCAAGAGTTGTCAAATCAACGGTATTCACTTCCCATCAGTGGTTTTAGCTGGTCACTATCTGTATTCAGTCAACAAGGTTTGCTGAGACAAACATTCACCTAATGCTGCACTTCTATAATCGCTTATCTAGATAGCCTTCACCATTTTGTCTCAAGAATCTGCAAGAAATTACAGCACAATATTGCTGAATTCAAAATCCAATTCACACATAAAAACTTGTGTAGGCTTTAGTTTTTCAAATCATGGATTTGCCACATCTTTCAAAATCTCAGCAAAATTGCAGCCATGTCCATTACTTTTTTCATACAAAGAAACACTACAACACTCCAGTCCTGAACTTTATACTTAAAGGGGTATTCCCATCTTGGTCTTGCCACTCTCGTCATGCTTGCCACCGCATCTAGGCTTAGAGAGATTGCCAAATTTTAGGAAATATCTGTGCTATGATGTCTCTGCAAATTCTGAGATGTGGAAACAGGCTTGTCCACCATGCTATCACCAATTTTTGGCTTGTCAAATTTGGTGTGTGGCTTAAAGGGGTTTTTCTGGAGGACGAAGAATTATTCTATGAGCAGGAAAGGTTGAAAATAGAAAAATAAACTATTCTCACCTCCTATGTAGCCCCTTGGTACAATGCAGGAGCTCCGGGCCCTGCCGCACTGAACCTAAAAGAAGCTTCAATGGTTAGGTGCCATCCATGGCACTATTTTCGCTGAAGTCTATGATTACTAAGCGGTCATATGCACAAGAAGCAGCAGATGACCACCAAAGCTTGTTCTGGGATAACAGCGGCCAGAATCAGGGCTCCTGCACTGGACTGGTAGGGGCCACATAAGGCTTATTTCTCTATTTTCAACCATTCCCTGCCCATAGAATGTTTTAATTTGCCATAATTGAAGATATCTTCTTCTCCAAAAATCTGTTGGACAGCGGTTTTTGTGAATTTGACACACTGAGCCTTTTTGAACAACAGAAAATAGTTTCTAAAGTGACAATCTTTACTTGTATCTGAATGTATCTAGAGCCGTATATAAGCTATAAGGCTGGATACACACTGGCATTCACAGTTTTATGCAAAGTGAACTTCTGGTTTAAGCTTCATAAAGAAAATCATTAAATTTCTGGCAATGAAGAT
Organism: Eleutherodactylus coqui; assembly: GCF_035609145.1. NCBI lineage: Eukaryota > Metazoa > Chordata > Amphibia > Anura > Eleutherodactylidae > Eleutherodactylus > Eleutherodactylus coqui. Next base: position 109,418,371 of record NC_089837.1, read on the forward strand.
GGAACTCTACATATGGAACAAAACATTCTGATTCTCTTACTAAGAAATTAACCCAAAAATATACTGCTGCTCAAAATGATAAAAGAACGGATCTAATTCACATACTCTGCAGCCAAAACTGCTTTGGCAGAAAGCTAAGTTGTGTATCATAGTCTCAAACAGATATTGTGCATGATAGTTTCCAAGTTGACAAAAAAAAAGTTTGGTACCGTGTTAGCCAGTAGAGCAAAATGTGATTGTTCACTACTAGAGATGAGCGAGCATACTCGGATAAGCACTACTCGTCCGAGTAATGTGCCTTATCCGAGTATCGCTGTACTCGTCTTGAAAGATTCGGGGAGCGCTGCGGAGCGGGGAGCTGCAGGGGAGAGCCGGGAGGAACGGAGGGGAGATCTCTCTCTCCTTCTCTCCCGCCCGCTCTCCCCTGCTCCCCGCCGCAACTCACCTGTCAGCAGCGGCGCTCCCCGAATCTTTCAAGACGAGCACAGCGGTACTCGGATAAAGCACATTACTCGGACGAGTAGTGCTTATCCGAGTACGTTCGCTCATCTCTATTCACTACTAATCCCCACCACACAGCAGGACTACAAGATCCCGGGAACATTCACATGTTCGATGTCTGATGTTGTGTAAATCGAGGATGAGGTCCCACCTGCCACACAATTAAAGAGAGAAAGACCAAATGACCTAAGGCGGAGCATTTTTTCTAGCTATGGACACAACATAGAAAAAAACGAAGGTTACTATATTAAAAGCCGATCAAAAATTTGGGGGGCTCAACGGCCCACAAGGGTTAAATTGTAACCAATCCACCCACAGCCTTTGCCATAAGCTCAAACCATCATTTGGATCCCCTTAATTTTTATTGATATGTAATAAAATATATTAGAGTAGCAATGAATTAAAAAGATGAGAGTCTCAATGTAGTGTGAGTGAATGTAATACAATAGACAGAACCGGTCTGGGGCCTCTTTCACATGAGCGTCGTTTTGACACTGAGTAGGTACATCCAAAAATCGCATCTAATAGAACCCATGATTTCCCATGGCTTTTTTCAGATGAGCAATTTTTTGACACACCGAGTGTCAAAAGATAGGACATGTCCTATCTTTTGACAGTGCAGCGCTGGCGGCTCCCATAGACTCTTATGAGAGCCGGCCAGCAAGCAGAGGGAGGGGGAGCGGCAATCTCACTAATAGCAGCTGCAATTTATTCACGTGGCTATCTGAGCTCTAAATCAGCACTCATTTGAAAGAGCCCTCAGAGAAACAATATCCTACCTTCCTGATTATGCACCAATATCAGGATTACGACTAACACCTGCTGCAAATGGTGCGCACTACCATGTAGCAGTACACTGCTATATGCTAAAGATATGACAAGCGACTGGATCCCTGCATGAACTGCCAGATAAACTGAGGCTTCCTTCCTATGAGCGTATATCAGCCGTCCGTTTTTCCGGCTGGCCGATATACACTACGTTGGTAGAGAAAAAATTGTTGAACAGGCGCACAAATCAAATGCTTGTGTGCCCGTTCAGACAACATGGGGCCAGGTGCACATGCGCCCATGTCCCGACCTTGTTCATAGCCAGCAAGTTCCTCCCCCGACCTGGTGTTGGTGACCTCTTTGCTGCAGCTGGAAGTGCAGAGCAATTTAAATGGATTTTGTGCTGACACAGTGTTCAGTGATGAGGGGACCTTTGTGAAGCAGCTGCTCCAGTGAAACAAGTTTCATGATTTCATTGAATGGCTGTGATTGGTTAACTGAGCGCTGGCTTTCATTTGCTGACGCCGTGCTGAGTTAGTCAATCAGTGCATTAGCTTTCTGGAGGCAGGGCATTTAAGCCCCGCCTCCAGAAAGCAATGCTCTGTCGGCATGGAGGAGGGAGCGACAGCCTGCAGTAGCGCCCCAGATCATCACAGAATGCCGCAGGAGGCAAGTATTGTTTTTTTTTCTACAGGTAGTTAGTCTGGCGTATAAGACGACTCCCGACTTTGGAGAAGATTTTTCTGGGTTAAAAAGTCGTCTTATACGCCGGAAAATACGGTACACTAACTAAATCGGAGAGCGGAGGAGAGGGAGAGACACAAACAATGACATGCCAAAAAGATTTGTAGTACACTAACTTTTCTGGCCAAAGCAGTGAGTGGCTGTCAGTAATGACATCATTGGGACCTGAACCAATCAGGTCCCAATGATGGCACCTGAACATGTTAATATCAGCCTGTTTGGGTATCTTACGCCGTTGGGGTGACCGCGATTGCCAACAGAGTACGTAATGTACATTTACATCGCTGCTGCACAGAGCTCAGGCAGCAGCTAAGTAAATTTACCATCGGCGGTTGCACAGAGGTAAAAGGCTTGCTCAGACTAAATCCATACGCATTCAGTCTTACACTTCTTATAAAGGCAATTCATCTCATTCTCTCTAAGGCTGGGTTCACACAGGGCGGATTTGCCGCGGTTTTGCTGCGTGGAATTTCGCCGCAGCAAATTCGCCCGCGGCCGCTAATCTCGAGATTAGCCAGCCATGTGGACGAGATTTCTGAGAAATCTCGTCCACACGGGACGGCCAATCTGCTGCGGTAAATCCGGGTGATACCGCGGCTGCAGCCGCCGCAGCCGCGGCCGCCGCAGCCGCCGCAGCCGCGGTTTCACAAGATGCAGCATGTCTATTTACTTTTACTTTTTTGTTTACTTTCATCGCGGCTGCGAACCCAGCGTGTGAACCCAGCCTAAGGGCGAGCACCCACTGGCGTTTTTTTACCTGCGTTTTGCGTTTTGCGTTTTTCCTGCACAGGCATAGAGATAACATGTGTTCCTGTCCACTGGCGTTTTTTTTGCGTTGCGTTTGCGTTTTTAACATAGGAACTGTCAGTTGCATATGTGTCCCTATTTTTCTCCTAATGCACCCATGAATGTCAATGGAAATTAACGGAAAACGCCGCGAAAAACGCCGCGAAAAACGCGCGGAAAAAACGCGAGAAACGCGGCGAAAACGCTGCATTTTTTTCCCGCGGAGAACGCAAACGCCAGTGGGTGCTCGCCCTAAAGGTAAAATTCAACCTGCTGAGACTAATAAAAGCGCATTTTCACGGGTCAATTCTCGAACACAAATTATCATTTCTCTGATACTCGGACCGTCTAAATTGCAAACGATCATCCAGCGAATGAGCAAATGCTTGTTCATTGGCTGATCTGCTTGCTTATGCAAGCATGATAATGCTCACTGCCCGGATGTACATCTTCCTGTATCAATATATGTATGGATGCTGCAGTGTTCATAAGGAGCAATTCGGTAAGCGTTGCAGAAAGGCCACTTTTTAAGAAACATGTAATTAAAATGCCTTTGAATTCTTCAAGAACAAGAAGGAAACATAAAAAATATGTATCCTGGAAGCTCTTTTTGATCGTTTTTTCCATAGTGATATCAGCCCTGTGTGTTCATGCTCAGAGATATTAGGTATCAGAAGAAAGTAATGAACCATCTAGCAGGTGCACAGGGAGAGGGCCGGTGTGCTGCTGAGAGCAGATCACCGTTTAGGGCGGGGAACAAGCTTTTAAAGGTTACACTCAGTGGCTGCAGGCTTGCTGCAGCTTCACAATTCTAAGGTTGACTCATGATAATAGCAATGGTTTCCTCCTCAGTCGTTTTTTTCACATTTTTCATACAGCCGGCTTTATACGGGAGTGTTTGCGCACATTTGTTTGTTTTCAAAATTTGCGCGCACAATATGCAGAGAATAGAACCAAAAGATTTTAATGGGTTTGTTCACATTTCTTTTTTTCACACGCATTTCGTGAGCTTGGAAAAACGCAGCATGCTCTACTTTTACGTGCATGTGCACACCATAAGTCCCCTATAGAAGTCTATTGGGGATGCGCAATTCTACGGGAAAAAAACTCATTAGATTAAATAGCCATTTAGAATGGTGCGCGGTTGTGTCCCGTTTGCAAACAACCATGCCTGCGGGTGCAAAACCTCAGTGAAATATGCCCGTAAAAAAGCCTTGTTCATAGGACAATTGCCTGTGTGAAGCTGCCCTTATATTGGAATTATAGTAATCATATTCTCCATGTATATGTGGACTAAAGAAGCTATAGGTAAGTCACCTACATTCTTTAGGTACACAATGAAAGATTTGAGGGGGTGCTGCAGCATAGCCATTATATTACATCTTGGTATTTGTATAGCACCAACTTATTCTGCAGCTCTTTCAGGTAATTATTACTTATTACCCCCTACCAAGCTGGGTTCTCATTTTACTGACCTTGGAAGGATAGAAGGCTGAGTCAACCTTGAGCTGGCTACCTGAATCAAGTGGGGATTGAACTTGCAACCTTCAGGTTGTAGGTGAGAGTTTACACTCTGCGCCACACAAGGCTCTAATATTGTGAATTTGCAGTGGAATCTGTGGAGTGTCTCTTTTTCTAAATGTTAGGGCTTATTCACAAGCCCGGACGATATACAGGGTCCCTTTCTGCAGGGGGAGGAGGCAGGCCGGGAGTAGTGCACTGAGCTCCTGCCCCCTCTCCGCCCTACGCCGCCATTTGCAATGGAAGAAGACGGGACGGGGTGGAACTTAGCCCCGCCCTCCCATTGTAAACTGTGGCGAGAGCCGGAGAGGGGGCGGGTGAAAACCTGGCTGATATACGGTCGTCTGAATAAGCCCTTAGTTACATTGTATGCAGCTCAGTTTCAGCACTGTAGTTTGGAAACATTCAGCAGCTAATATGTGTTGTTCTAACAAATGGGGGAAGGAATGTTGGCAAATGTATTCTCTTTTTTTTTTAAATTACATTTATTTATTTTTACACCCCGGATGATTTGTTAGTATATAAACTGCAGCACAAACTAGAAGTTTGAAGAGTTTGTGTTGTTTTTTAATATAACGCTCCTGTATGGAAGAATTTAAGAATATTTCTGCTAACAGATTTTGGAGTCGATACGGAGTTAATAAAATAGAGAACTTATTTATTAATTGGGAAACAAAAAATTTTGAAATTTTGCAGAGGATTTAGGTTTTTGATGCACAATTTTCACACAATATTTACAAATAAAAGGGAATTTCTGATTTAACCCCTTAGTGACCAAGCTTTTCATTTTTTCCTTCCCCCTTTTAAAAAAATCGTAACTCCTTTATTTATCCATCCATCGACGTCGCTGTATGAGGGCTTATTTTTTGCAGGACGAGTTGTATTTTTCAGTGGTGCTATTTAATGCACTTTATAGTGTAGTGAAAAACTTTTAAACATTTCGAAGTAGAGGGAAATGGGAAAAAAAATGAAATTCCGCCATCTTTCGGTGCATCTTGTTTCTACGGCGCACAAACTGCAAAAAAAAAATGACATAATAACTTTATTCTGTGGCTCAGTACGATTACTACGATACCAAACTTATATAGTTTTTTTTGCTGTAGTACTTGTATATTTTTTCAAAGATATTTAATTTTTTTAAATGATTTTCTACCGCCATCTTCTGCGCCTTTATTTTTCCATCGTCATAATTGTGTAAGGGCTCATTTTTTGCGAGACGTCCTGCAGTTTGCTTTGGTACCATTTTGGAATACATACGTCTTTTTGATCGCTTTTTATTGCATTTTTTCTTAGAGACAGGGTGAACAAAAAAACGCATTTCTGGCACTGTTTATTTTTTTGGTCTGACGATGTTCATCGTGCGGGGTAAAAACTTTTATTATTTTTTTATAATTAGTTAAGGGGTTGTCCCGCGAAACAAAGTGGGTCTATACACTTCTGTATGGCCATATTAATGCACTTTGTAATGTACATTGTGCATTAATTATGAGCCATACAGAAGTTATCAGAAGTTATTTACTTACCTGTTCCGTTGCTAGCGTCCTCGTCTCCATGGAGCCGTCTAATTTTCAGCGTCTAATCGCCAGATTAGACGCGCTTGCGCAGTCCGGGTCTTCTTCTTTTCTGAATGGGGCCGCTCGTGCCGGAGAGCGACTCCTTGTAGCTCCGCCCCGTCACGTGCCGATTCCAGCCAATCAGGAGGCTGGAATCGGCAATGGACCGCACAGAAGCCCTGCGGTCCACCGAGGGAGAAGATCCCGGCGGCCATCTTCAGCAGGTAAGTAAGAAGTCACCGGAGCGCGGGGATTCAGGTAAGCGCTGTCCGGTGTTCTTGTTTAACCCCTGCATCGGGGGTTGTCTCGCGCCGAACGGGGGGGCTGTTGAAAAAAAAAAAAAAACCCGTTTCGGCGCTGGACAACCCCTTTAAACTTTTATTGTTCTTATTTTTACTTTTTTTTCTAGTCTTCAGAGGGGACAACAACTTGCAATGCTTTGATCGCTCCTGCAGTATGATGTAATGCCATAGCATTACATCATACTGCTATCGGACAGCCAGTCTATCAAGCCACCCCACGAAGCCTTCCCCACGGCTGCCATGACACCCTCATGACCATATATGTAACACTGACTGTAGGCAGCGATAGAGCCCGTTTTTAGCTTAAAAAGAAAAGGCAAACATCTTTAGGCCTCATTCAAATGAGCACCTATGTGCACGAAAAAAACCTGCTGCTCGCATGAGTGGAAAACATGTGAACTGGCAAAGTTTCATATGCGCAGCGCATGAAACTTTGCTTGTTTACTGGAGCAGCTGCTCTACGAGCACAGTGTTCAGTGATGATGGGACTGCAGCGGGGATGAAGGAATCCCCTGTCACAGCTGTTGCAGAGGACCGCGATGTTATCCCATTGCTTTCAATGAGGGCCGCGCTGCAGCCGCCCCATTGAAGGCAATGGAATGAAGGCAACCCCTGCAGCGATGATTTTTGGGGGTTGGGGTTAGCGAGGGGCTTGAAATATGAGCCCTACCCCAAAAATCATCCTTTGCTGTAGAAAAAAAAGTTAACTCATCTAGAAGCGCTGTCTGGCTCTTCTCCTCATCTCTGGAAGTCTTCTTTTTGTATTCTGGTGGCCGGGAATTCAAAAATCCCGGCCTTCAGAAAATGCTGCCTCTGATTGGCTGTCACAGTGTTCAGTGATGAGGGGACTCCCCGCTGGGATTAATGGAACCCTCCGGGAGTCCCCTCATCCCCATGGGGACTAAAAGGTTAACAGCGGGGCATTTAAAAGGTTCTACTGGCCAGAAGCACCTTTTAAATGCCCTGCTGTAAGTAGCAGGGAAACTATTCCATGCGCAGGAGTTTCCATTAACTCCTGCTCCCATAGGAGTCAATGGAAACTCCCGGCAAAACGCCCACCTATGTCCGATCTTTTTCATGTGCGTGCTGTTTTGCGCTTCTAATTCCGCACATATAAATGCTTCTATAGGAACCCATTGGTTCTTTTAGAAGCGTGCATTATGTGCGCGCAAAACACCCACTCGTCCGAATGAGGCCTTAAGTATGTTGTTTAGATGTTAAAGTAAAATTAAGGTCAAAGAGTCTTTGTTATGATGTAATTCAGTAGAAAAGAGGTATAAACGTATCAATCTAAGGTGTATATAATATTTCATTGATATGCTTCTGCTTACACTATCAATGTGCAGTCAAGTGAAGTGTATGGAAGACTATATATCTTAGAACCAATGGATTAATATATATTGGAGTATGGGGATTATTTCCATCAGTCTCGTCAATTTATGATTAACCACAAGGTTCGTGTTACACCAAAATTCCTGTAATGAATTGGGCTAAGAAACCATTGAAAATGTCCAAGATATTATGTATGTGATGCTGACTTGATGCACTTCCTCTGGAGATGTCCCAAACTCCAGCCATAATAAAGCCAAGTATGTGAGATCTTGTTCTTGCTTGTTGGTACTGAGCAGTAAGAAGTTTGATAAAAGTTTAATGTCAATGTTTTTAATTATTTTTTGGAGAGATGAGTGATACTAAATATTTTTACACCGATTCCTGTGGCCAGAAAAGCCAAGTACATGGGGGTCATGCTGGTTGAGAGTGTTATTTTGCAATCAGTATGGGAATTGACATACTTCAAACCTAAAGAAACAGAAACAAAAACTAAGTAAAATCAGATTTGAGTTCAGATGAGCTTTCAGGAGATGTAAGAGTGGGTGCAGACAGAGGCATCAGAGAGCTGTCTGACAGAATAAGGGCAGAACACGATGGAAAAGCTTGTATTGTATTGTATTGTAGTACGTGGAAACACAATAAAAGAAAATACAAGCCAAACAAAGGAACATTTTTCATTTAAAAAAACTGTTAAAATTAATATTTTTTTCTTGCAAGTACGGAGATCGCTCAAGTTAGAATGGCCTCAGGATACAATATTTTCAACATGTCTTTGTCAGGCCATTGTAACTTGAAACCAGACTCAACATACAGTCTCTGGCAGGTGTGTTGGGAAATCCAGCCTAACACCTTTAATAATGAGGTGCATGCATTGGTCAGCCATCTAGTAGCGCATCTCTACAGTACAGTGTGGTACTACATGTTCTGTACTGCCCCTTACTACTCCTTCATGCTGAGGTTAACCCTTTCCAATCCACTGTCTGACGTCTAAAGACATTATGATTTAAGGCTGTATAGCTCTGATGTTAGAAGACGTCCGTCGGGGTTCTCTTACTGTATATTGTCCACCTGTCTGCTGTCGGAGCCCATCCAACGGGTCACCTCATGCAGTACTGGCTTTAGCCAGCATATAGCGCTATTGTATAACGGCAGAAAAAGACTAAGCCTCCTAGGAAAACCAGGATACAAATTGGATTGGAAAGGGTTAACTCCCTTTCAGGGTTTCCGACTCTCTGTTCCACTTTTGTAGCACGGATTAAAACTGAATTAAACAGATCCATTTTTTTCCCCAATTAATTTCAATGGGGTTTTTAAAAAACAGGAAGGGAACAAATAGTGTTGTCTGCAGGGCGGTTTGTTCCATTTTAAAACCGAAGCAAACAAAAAGCTTTCTATTTTAAAAACTCTATTGAAATCAATGGAGGAAAAAAACTGATGTGTTTAATTACACTTTAATTCCATCTCTCAGCTCCAAAAACTAAACAGAGAGACAGAAACCCTGAATGGGGATTAACACTAGTGCCAAGGATCCCTTACCTTACCAGGATGAGCAGTGACCCCATGTTATCTTGCTGGTACACGGTGTAGAGTCCTGAAGAAGCTCCTGTCCCCTACATGCGATTTACAGTTTCCAGATACTTTCTCTGACTTTGATATGTAAGAAAAATATGCAGTTTGGAGGAATAAAGTAAGAGTGTTTCACTGCACCCAGGATGCTGTCAGGATTTGGCACAGAGTTCCCGTGGATTCCGGGTTTGTGACTTGTAGCTGTCCACATTTTAAGATTTGGAGAATGCTACTTACCGTGTTTTATTGTCTGGACTCCTCATATGTAAAGAGCCATTTTATTGGTATTACTTATTTGCTTAATTTTCTTTAATCCCCATTTTAAAGTCTTGGGGTGCATTAAAAGAGGTAGAGGGATGAGAACATTATTCTACCACTATATAAGGCACTTGTCAGGCCTCACATGGAATACTGCGCACAGTTCTGGACACCGGAGCTCAGGAAAGATGTTGTAGTGCTTGAGGGGTTCAAAGAAGGGCGACTAAATTAATAAATGGAATGGGAGGACTGGAATACCCAGAGAGGCTATCAAAATTGGGATTATTCACCCGGAAAAAAGAAGGCTAAGGGGCGATCAAATAACTATGGATAAATGCATTAGGGGACAATACAGGCATCCCTTCCTCTGGATGAACAAGAAGGGGTGGAAACAGGCTGAACTAGATGGACATTGTCTTCTTTCAGCCTAATATACTATGTTAGGCTGCATTCCCACAAACGTATATTGGCTCGGTTTTCACGCCGAGCCGATATACGTCCTCCTCATCTGCAGGGGGGGGGGATGGAAGAGCCAGGAGCAGGAACTGAGCTCCCGCCCCCTCCCTGCCCCTCTGCACTACTTGCAATGAAAGGAGGCGGGACAGGGGTGGGGCTAAGTTCCGAGAATTAGCCCCGCCCCATCCCGCCTCTCCCCATTGCAAATAGTGCAGAGAGGCAGAGAGGGGGCGGGAGCACAGTTCCTGCTCCTGGCTCTTCCATCCTCCTCCCCCCTGCAGAGGAGAACAACGTATATTGGCTCGGCGTGAAAACCGAGCCGATATACATTTGTGGGAATGCAGCCCTACTATGTATTTTGTATTATTTTTGATGGACAAGTTCGGGCTTCAAAACCAATTACTAGTTTTCCATAGAGTTATGCCTTTAACATAGAATATTTTCAACATACAATATTAATTGGTTCTGGGATGGCCATTGTATTTTGTGGGACTGCTGTACATGTAATGCAATTAAAAAAGTGTTGAAAGGAGTCCACAGCCTTAAATTGGCTGCATATGTTTTTTGCCTTCTCCGAGCACATAAAAGGGTGGGAGTAATGGGCCATTTACATGGGACGGTTGTCACTCAAAATTAGTTCAAACGAAATGCCCCCCCCCAAAAAATTCTCACTATTCGTTCACAGGTTCTTATCAATGACTTTCAGTGAGAATATAAACCATCCCTGGATTGCAGGCTTGTCGTTCATTGTAAGCGCTCCCTGCTTTACTAAGAAGATGAAGTCTTTCAGTGTAAACACTCTACACGAGCGCTAACGACCTTAGCGGTGACGTCAGCGTCAAGTGTTATAGGTCTGGTATTTACTTCCATGTGATCTGTTTTGTGTTCACAAGAAAAAAAAAAGAATGAAGGTGACCAAATTTTTCTTTGGAGTCACTTAGCAATAATCTGTAAACAACAGAATGCCTGTGGATGTCATCTGTGAGCAGTACTATTTCTGCCCCCCAATGACTTATATAGCCAACTGTCACCTGAGAAATTGGAGCAGATGATGACATGCTGTGAGTTTTTTTTTTACATGGATCATTGGTTAATGCATAGAACTGCATGCCTGAGTAGCCCTATTGACTGTAATGAGTAATTGTGTTCTCTGGGTACAGTTAGTGGCGCAAAGACCAGAATTATGCCAGTTTAATTAAACCTTTAGGAGATACGAATTTGTCCTGATTCCTCTTGTAGTTTTGGTAGTTGTAAGTAATGTTAATTTGGTATAATAGAAAAAATATTGCTGGTGAAAAAAAACTCCACGCCTAAACCCATCTTTATGGTGAGAAAGCATCATTGGATATAAATCAGCTGGCACACACAACCTCACAGAATGGATAAGCCAAGCTCTGAAGCACGTAAAAATCATCTGTCCTGAGGTGCTACATTCTCTACCACGTTCTTTGGCTACAATTAACGGCGAGTGAGATCAGAAACGAGTCGGCTATACAAGTGTTTCACATGTGGTTGGAGTTGCTTTTACACTCTTGGAATAAAAGTGAAGGGTATATTTGCTTTATCTATCAAGTTCATCGAGTGCATTTCCATAGGTGAGTATACAAGCCTGAGATGACTATGCACCATTCCTACTGTTGGCTGAAGTGGCCTAAAGAATATTAGCACTGGAAGCTAACGCAGTGAAAACATCGTCCTAATGCCTTAGTCAGACGGGTGTTTTTAGCCGCGATTTGCGCATGCGCATGCGTCCGGCGATTTTATAAAACCATTGCTTTGCAATGGTATCGGACACATGAGCACTTTTTATGCGCTTGTCCGATAAATTATAGAACAAAAAATCGCAGATCGCACCTATGTGCGATCTGCGATTCCTGTTCTCTTCTGTATATGCGCTCAATGGGGCCGGCGGCAGCAGCGCCGACCCCATTGAGAACATATAGAAGACAAATCCTTCTTCTCTGCCACAGCTGTAACAGCTGTGGCAGAGAAGAACGATGTTTGCCCATTGAATTCAATGGAGCGGCAATACAGCCGCTCCATTGAAAGCAATGGGCTGCCGGCGTGCGCAGGGTGAATTGTCGGGAAGGGGTTAAATATATAAGCCCTTCCCTGCAATTCATCCTAAAATGTGTTAAAATAAAAAAAATTTGTATACTCACCTTTCCGCTGCAGCCAGAGTCCAGCCGCGGCCGCTGTCACTTCTCCTGAACTGCTTCTCGGCACTATTCAGCCGGCGGGGCTTTAAAATCCCCGCCTGCTGAATGATCTGCCTCTGATTGGTCACAGCCCTGACCAATCAGAGGCCGGTTTCACTCACACACCCATTCATGAATTCATGAATGGGTGAGTGACTGCTGCCTTTCAGCGCTGAGCCAATCAGGGGCAGGTCTGACTCACATCCATTCATTAAAGGGGTTGTCCCGCGCCGAAACGGGTTTTGTTTTTTTTTCAACCCCCCCCTCCCCGTTCGGCGCGAGACAACCCCGATGCAGGGGTTAAAAAAGATCACCGGACAGCGCTTACCTGAATCCCCGCGCTCCGGTGACTTCTTACTTACCTGCTGAAGATGGCCGCCGGCATCTTCTCCCTCGGTGGACCGCAGGGCTTCTGTGCGGTCCATTGCCGATTCCAGCCTCCTGATTGGCTGGAATCGGCACGTGACGGGGCGGAGCTACACAGAGCCCCATTGAGAAAAGGAGAAGACCCGGACTGCGCAAGCGCGTCTAATTTGGCCATTAGACGGCGAAAATTAGACGGCAACCATGGAGACGAGGACGCCAGCAACGGAACAGGTAAGTGGATAACTTCTGTATGGCTCATAATTAATGCACAATGTACATTACAAAGTGCATTAATATGGCCATACAGAAGTGTATAGACCCACTTGCTGCCACGGGACAACCCCTTTAATTCATGAATGGGTGTGAGGCATGCCTCTGATTGGCTCAGCGCTGAGCCAATCAGGGGGCAGGTCTGACTCACACCCCCTTCACACCCACTGCAGGACAGCTGCACGGAGCTCCGGCTGCCGGGAGAAGGTGAGTATACAATTTTTTTTTATTTTAACACATTTTAGGATGAATTGCAGGGAAGGGCTTATATATTTAAGCCCTTACCGACAATTCATCCCGGGCTCACCCGCAGCGCATTGCTTTAAATGGAGCGGGCTCTATTGCCGTCTCCATTGAATGCAATGCGCTGGACAGCTCCGGCCCGTTTCTAATGAAACGCGGCTAGGAGCAGATTTTCGGGCGATTTGTGGGCGACTTGCGCGCACCGGTCACACGATTTGCGGATGCGCATCCGTCATGCGATCCGCAAATCGTGCGAAAAAACGCCCGTCTGACTAATGCCTCAGTGTGGGAATACCTGAAACTGTGTCTTTTGTGTTTTTAAGCTAAGTACTGTCTATTAGAATAAATGACATCAGAAGTCATTCCAAGGCTGTGATGAAGCCCGGACTCATGTCCCTCCTGTGTCAGCATGTTATAGAGTAAGTTAGGCAGAATCGGCTAGGTTTTATTTCTAAATGATGCTGTATATATCCTATATGAGAGCTGTAAATACACATGTTGCACACAAACCATTGCCTTCCAAGTAACAAATCTGTTTATGAGTGAGCACCTTTGCCCATCATGCAGTGAGTGGCAGCTTTCCCTGTATCCATGGTGCAGAACCACTTTTCTAAAAGGAAGGACTGCTTTATGTCAATCAATGAGTAAATGGTTTTCCAGTAAAGTTGCTTTCACACTACATTTTTGTAAATCCAGGACTGGTTCCATCCTCTATACAGAAAACTGCATGGAGACAGAAATCTCGGCAACTCCTTGATAGCACCATTGGTGGTGAAGATATTCTTGCCATAAGTCTTTGGACAGCCCTATCAGTAGAATGGATTGTGTCTTATTAGCATGTCACAGGTTTAGACAGTTTAGCTCTTGAAGCAAACACCTTTTTTTACTAATTAAAACCAGACACTGTCACATTCTTTTTTTCTAATCTGCTTATATTTTCTGATTGCATTTTTTTATTCTGCTTTTTGTATATTATGTGGTTAGTCTGAGCTGCCGTTAACAGCATTTAGAGATATGCTTTACAGCAGCTACATGGCCTAAAAGAACTTGTAGACTGGAGAGGACTTATTAACTTGTATGGGAGAGTGCTGTAAGCATGCTAGGTGCAGAAATCATTGTGCAGGGAGGAGGAGGAGGTGAGCTGTGATCATCACCTACTGTGAATAGTAGATCCCATGTTGTCTAACTATAGCTGTTATTTTTCATTGCAGTCAAGCCTGTGACATTAATGAGATAGATTTACCAGTTATCTCCACCCAACAGGAAGTATTGGCTTGGTAATAGACTGTGATCCAGAGTGAAAACTGGAGACGTTCACGATTTTCTTAAAATGTAGATAACATGAAAAATGGTGGGGGGAAAAATAACATATTTATAAGGATTTTGGTAAACATAAAAACTTGATGTAAACAATAGATGATTTTCTGTTGGGACATTCCCTTTGAACCTGAGACAGACAGACAGATGTGGAGGTCATGTGCTTCTTCAGGACAATATAGTGCATTGTTGGATGAAATGACCACCAGGAATAATATTCTATCAAGGGGGAACAAGACAATAACATTAATTACATTTGTTCTTCAAATCCCAGATTTTCTAGTAAAAATGACCATCAGGGAAATATCTTCTGGCAGACGTTGCACATGTAGTTACTGAGATCCAAGTCTACAGACAGAACATTCCAATCCCACCATATTGTCAGAAGCCTCTCCAATACAAGTTTATGGGAGGGCGTGGGGAAGGCACTGTGAAGAATGAACATTACTGTGTGTGATCATCAGCAGCGGGCACCGCAGGAACCAGGGAGAGGGTAAGGATGAAAAAAATACGATATCACCCAGCTCCCTGTCACCTCCGCTAACAGCAACATAACTTAGTTTATAGTGGTGTAGGGACTTGACCTGTTGCCTTTAGAGCGCCTGCGTCCAATGTAGAACCTGTAACCGGTCCCCCACCTACCATTTACAATATTATGGTTCTATGTAGTGGAACAGCCTTTGGACCACTCGGGCATCAGGGCCCGGGAGTGACTGTCTCTGCAGCCCCTATAGTATGCCAATGGTAAGCATATGCCTCCATACGTTCCATAAAAACCTTTTTGTGTGTGTATATATATATATATATATATATATATATATATATATATATTTTTTTTTTTTTCATTCATTCATTCATTCATTCATTCATTTATTCGTCAAGGACACAGATTTTTTAAAATTTCTTTTATTGGTAGAAAACACATTTTTATTTTCCATCAGTTTGTAACTCGTAAAAGTACAAGTTACAACCTGGAATACTTCACAGTAACTGACACTTAGGAGACAGTACAAATGAAAGACGGATGTGGACAAGCGCTTCCTACACTATTACTCAATGGACAGAAGATTACTCAATAAAACAGTTCTACATTTTTTATGACAAGTATCAATATGGGAAACATTCAATTCAAAATTTGACTTCTAACTCTTGTCGCCTCTATAGTCAGTAAACATAAGATCTATTAGCAATGTCTTCAAAGCCTTGTGTGCTTTTTTTTTTTTCCCGCATTATTTTTCAGTTAGTTTTTACAGTGCTGGAAACTGTCAACAAGCAGGTTACTTACTGCCAGCAGCTATTATTAAGACTTACTCTCGTTATGGGTAGGCAGCCTGGTTAATAAACACCTAATGCTCATTAAGATACATCCAACAGTCAAACTACTGTTAGTATGTATGTGTGTGTGTGGGTGCTTCTCATGCTCCGCCCCTGATAACATGCTGGTGACAGCCATCTGAAAGATATCGCTCCTGTGCTTTCATACAGGAGGGAGGTTCACTCACTGAACGGAGGCGAAGCGTGCCAGAGATCTTTCAGCTGCCCACCTCACTTCAGAGTAAACAGGCAGTTGCTCATAAATGAACGACTGCCTGTTTAAAAGGACCGATAGTTAGGCCTCATGTCCACTAGGAAATTCGGGCCCGCGCGGATTCTCCATGCAGAATCCTGCAGCGAGTCCCTCCTTTACCACAGACGTGAGGCCTGGAGAAAAAAAAAAAAAAAAAAAAGCGATTTTACTTACCTGTCCGGACGCTGCGGATCTGCCCTCCGTCGCGGCTGGATCTTCTTTCTTCGGCCTGGCGAATGTGCTCGGCCTGCCGGCAGCGTGCCATGCGCATATGCTGTACACTTTTTTTTTTTTTAACTCCTGCTCTCCCACGTCGGAGAGCAGAAATTCACCTTCGGGTGTGCCGTGGATCCGGACGGCTTCCATGGAAGCCTGCGGGAGCCGTCCGTGCGGAAAAACCGCAGGGAAAAATGACATCCGCAGGCATTTACTTACCTGTGCGTGTCCAATGCATCCCTATGGGTGCGGATCACGCTGCGGGACACCCAAATGGATTTCCTAAATAGATTTATGCAGTGGACATGGTTTTTTACGCAAGTTAAAAACCAAGTAACTCCGACAACTGAGGGGTTCTCATCACTTGCTCTGTTGGGTCCCATGTTTATACGGGGAGACAGTCTTTTGAGTGATTACTTAGGCGATTATTGGCCCATGTAGAAGTATCAACAATCAATTTTTTTTATTATAAAAATAATCAATCAGCTCTGTTGACACAGCTGAAACGTGCTTGTTGATGGTTTCCATATAAGAAAAAGGGAAATTTCTCTACACTGAACCAAGTGAAAATAGTCAGGTTAATAAGAAAGATCAGATGTTACATTTGCTGTCTATAAGGGCTTATTCAGATGACCCTATATCGGCAGGGTTTTCACGACTGGCCGATATATGGCGTCCCTCTGTGCAGGGGGGAGGAGGCTGGAAGAGCCGAGAGCAGTGTACCAAGTCCTGTAACTAAGTTGCAGGACTTAGCTCCGCCCCCTCCCATTGCAAATAGTGGCAGGGAGCGGAGAGGGGGCAGGAGCTCAGTGCACTGCTCCCGGCTCTTCCAGCCTCCTCTTCTTGCACAGAGGGACACCGTATATCGGCCAGGCGTGAAAACCCAGCCGATCTACAGTTGTCTGAAGCAGCCCTAAAGCAAAGTTACTCCACAATGGAGCTTTACTTTCACCTTAATTGTAGCATCACATTGATGAACACTTGAATTGCACAATACAATGAAATTGAAAATGTACCTGTACAAAGCAGACCGAACAAGCCCGCCGATGGCTCTACCCCCCTCGCTGATGGCACTACCCTACTACTTTCACCTGTTTCAGGATACACATCCTCTCTTGTGGAAGTGGACATGATTAGCAGTGAAAGTCTACACAGCTGAATAGCTACTAAACTTCTGGATTAGCGATTAGTCGTAGGCTTTTGGGGCTGCATTCACGCGGGCGAGTGCAATTTTGGTCTATGAAAAACTGATCGATTTCCATGTGATTTCATGCATTTTTTTATCACGTTTTTTCCTGCTCTGCACTTGCTGGTTCTTTTTTTCCCCCTCTAATGTGGACCCCATATTAAACGGTGTTAAAAATGAACTGCACACACGTGAAAATCTCATGGCAGGCAAGTAAGATGTTTTTTTCCATATTCCCACAAAAAAATAATCTTTAGGATCACCTAAAAATAGTCAAAGTTAGAAAAATCGCTGCATGTCCTATCAGTCCAAGGAGCCTATGGAAAGCACTCAGCAAAGATAGGCCATGTCCTATTCTCTGCACGCAGCTTGTAGCACTCGCATGTCCTATCTTTGTTAGGTGCGAGCGAACCATTGGTTCTATTTAGACGTGATCTTTGCGCAGAACGCGCTCGTGTGAAGTAGCCCTCTGAATCAGACAAAACTCGCACAGCAAAGTCATCCATCTAAAATACACCCCAAGTTGCTGCCTATCCTATTTTTTGTGCAATACTTCTTCAAGAATTGCCTATTATGTTCTATGGGAAAGTTAGGAAAAAACAATCGAAAAAAAACACAAAAAAAAACAAAAAACACATGAGAACTACATGGAGAAAAACAACAAACTGGAGCAGGGAAAACGCAGGATAAAAAAGACAAAAAAACCCCAAAAACTTACATTTTCACAAATGTGACAAACGCATGTGAGAAATACATGAAGCTAGCAAGAAAAAAAAAAAAAAAAAAAACGCATAGAAAGTGATCGCTCGCTCTTGTGAATAAAGCCTCAGGGTAGGGAATCTACAGGAAACCTGTTAAGGCTCTCTTTACACTTCCGCTTAAAATCTCTGTTCTGCGGTTCCATCATGGAACAGAAAAACAAACAAATAAAAAAAAATACAGCATACGGGATCCGCAAAATGCCGGAAACAAGGTGCGCCTAACGGAATCCATTGAGTGTCCATGTTGGAGCTCTCTGCTCAGTCTTCTGAAGTTCTACATTGCATTACAGCGAGGGAGACAAGCATTAAACTCTAGTCAATGGAGGTCGTTCAACGCCGTTTGGTTCCATCATAGGAACGGACCCCCTGACCCAGATGTGAAAGCAGCTGGTCTGGATTAACACCAGATTGTACTTGTGTTTCCACAGGATACGAACTCTGTTTACTGGAGGGAGCACAAAGTACTTCAACTCCAGCAACAAACTGGGAGAAGCTAGTTCAAGCACTTCAGCTAAATCGCAGTCATGTACTTTTTTTTTGGGGGGGGGGGGGGGTATTTTCAAAAATCCTGACAATTTTGCAAAATGGCATCAAGAATTGCGACCTGACAAAGTGTGAGTAAGCTCTTACTAAATGAACCCGGTACATATCTGTAGGCAGTATGTTACAGAGCAGGAAGGGGTTAAGCAGACCGATATAGAATTGGAGAGAAGATTCAGAACAGTTTAGAATTTCTGGATTTTGATCCCTGCTCACCGTGGGTTTATCAGTCCCACAAAACTATATACCAATCCGTTCAGCGCCCCCTGCTGCCCGTAGATCGGACTACATTTACCATGTGACAGGTTCCCTTTCAGATGGGCACATTACACTAGATAACACAGACATATTGGGGTCTGTATGCTGGCTGCTGTGATCAAAAAACACAACACACAGTATATGCAGATGTATATATATATATTTTTTTTTAAGTAGTGTGTTTGATTGTATAGTAGCTCTAAAAGGAGTGTAAAGTTTCTCCTTGTGGAGACCACCAAGGTTGGCGCAGAGTCTTATAAATTAGGCAATGCTTCCTGGGAAAAAGAATATATAAACAAGGTAAATAAACGATCATCCTTTAAGAAAGCATGTTCTAGGTGGCGCTAGAGAGCCCAGCTTCTTCTCCCAGGATAGGAGCTCATTTACATACCTGTATAGTAGATACAGCTTTATAAGGAGTGTGGGGTCAGCATTATTAGCTATACTTGTTGTATATGTAACAGACAAGATAAAGCCTTGTAGGCAAAATAAAAAACAAAAACACAACCACAAATGTCTAAAATAAGTCCCATGTACACCAAATACCAATAGTTCTTAAAGGGATTGTAACAGATTAACAACATCTAGTTGCTTTACTCCAGAAACGGCAACAATCTTGCCCATAGGATGTTGTCTGGTGTTACAATGTATCATACCATGGGACAGCTGTTGGGTGCTTGAGTGCCGACTGGCTTCCCAATGACTACTGCCATTATGCTTTCACACAGAAGCAACAGTCGTTCAGTGAATGGAGGCAGAACGGGTCGGAGATCTCTTCCAGCCTCCACTCACATTGAACAGGCAGTTGTCCATTGACTGAGCGACTCCTGTTCATACTGAGCGAGAAGTCGCTAAGTCACTTCATTTCAAAGTGGAAGCGAAGCAAGTAGTGACCACTGAGCAGTTTTTTGTTCCATGCCCCATCGGTGCTCATGTACATGGTGGACGGAAACTACATAAAGACAGAGATCAAGGAGATTTCCGTTTTGTATATTCACCACCATTGGCTCCATCCTGTTTTTTGCCCCCATGCAGTTTTCCGCATAGAAGACAGAAAGCAAAGACAGAACTGATGCTGGACGGCTGAACATAGTCTAAAAAGAGCCTTACTATTTCCAGGAGGCCTCATTCACACAGGCAGTCTCTTAGTTGCATCCGTGAAGAATGAGTCTTGGGACTATGGACGAGAAATCGCTAAATTCACATGAGTCTATCACGTGAAAAATACGCTGCAGCGTGGAATTCTGACGGTTGACATAAATCCACACTTCTAATGATTATATAACAGCAGCAGTCATCTTTTCCGAGCGCCGGACGCAGGTAAACTGCCTCCCTTTCCCTTTTTTCAACTCCAACAGGAGTCTATGGGAGCCTCTAGTATTTACCAGCAAAATATAGGTCAAAACTAGAGATGAGCGAATGTACTCGGTAAAGCACTACTCGTCCGAGTAATGTGCTTTATCCGAGTACCTCCCCGCTCGTCCTGAAAGATTCGGGGAGCGCCGCGGAGCGGGGAGCTGCAGGGGAGAGCGGGGAGGAACGGAGGGGAGATCTCTCTCTCCTTCTCTCCCGCCCGCTCTCCCCTGCTCCCCGCCGCAACTCACCTGTCAGCCGCAGCGGCACCCGAATCTTTCAGGACGAGCGGGGAGGTACTCGGATAAAGCAAATTACTCGGACGAGTAGTGCTTTACCGAGTACGTTCGCTCATCTCTAGTCAAAACCTATCTTTTCACGCAGCGTGAAAAATCGTCCACTGAAAACAGACGCCGATTTTACGTTTTGACGGTGTGATTTTTCCACACACCTGAAAATCGGCCATGCGAATGACTACATTGGAATCCAATGCTTCACATGGTCGTGATTTTTGGCCAATGTTATCGAATGAGGCCTTACGGTTGCAGTAAGGCAATGCAGTATCAATAGGTACTGCTGGAGTGAACATGACACTCCTAGCCGGTCACGATGTAGCAGCATAGAAGCAGATACCATAAAAGGTACATAGTTCTATCCATTGTTGTATGCCGTACACGATTGAGCTCTTCACTTAAATAGCTGCAGTCCTACACAGTTCAGGTTCAGTTTTGAGATTCCCTTTGACTCTACAATAATGTGCCAACAGTGCCCCCAGCTGGCAAGACTGAATACAACACCCACTAGCATAGCTTGGCATGAATGTGACAGCACATAAGCTGCATAAACAAATATTAAACTCTAATAAATCGGAGGCTTAGCTTGTCCTGCATTCTCGTACCGTAAAAGCCAATCCGTCAGTCTTATCTGCTTGGTGCAGCTGAATGCGCACTACTATAATTCTTTATAAGCAGTCATTCCAGGCCGGAGGAGACGCTGGATATATCGTGTTCGCAAATATAACTGCAGACAGCAAGTCCAGAAGAAGTCTGCTCCCCTGAACACAACCATGTCACATATCTACAGCACATTATGTGTTAATGATATCCGTTGTATGTTGCAGTTATACAAGCTTTCAACTTCAGATTTAGGGTCCCTTCATAGGGGTCGTTCCACTTCTGTTTCACTGCAGAAAGTACACAGCTCCGTACTTTGTGCAGTGGCCTGGGTTGGTACTGCAGGCAGAGTCCTATTGAAGTGAATAGGAATAGGAAGCAGCCTGCAGTACCCACCCAGGCCACTGTGCAATGTACAGAGCTGTCTGCTTCCTGCCGCAAAATAGAAAGAAGACAGGCATAACTAATACACTCCATGCAATTACTCATGCACTCAATATGCCATCCACAGCAGTTAAGTGTTAAAACTAGAAGTACTTGTCATTACTAGCTGTTCAATGCTTTCCTTTTAAAGTGCTGGAGCGGGTTGGTCGCCATCTGCTTCCTGCATTGTAGATTACCCTGTACAGAAGGTTTTCCCTGCATATAGTGCATCCCTGAAACACTGTATTGCCTTTCAATACTTTCAGATAAGTAAAAGGCCATACGAGTCTTCTGTTATCTAGCAATACACCGAGTAGCAGCTGGAAGTACCGCATCTACCTGAATGCTCATCTGGATTGAATTCTGAGGACTAGGAAAGTTGGCACAGAGTTTAAAAAGTAGCAGCGAATTTAATAAAAATTAAAAACACACAAAAAGAAACCCCTCCTCCAGAACCGATGCTCCAGTGGACCCCATCGGTTTATGTTTGCATCCTGCTGTACGGCACATGACCACTGTAGCCAATCACTGGCTTCCTGGTACTTCCTAACATGAGGCCACGGATTGGCTGCATAAGTCACATTGTGGTACGGCATCGAGTTGCTCCCAGGGTGAACTTTTTTCTTTTTTAAAGCTCTCAGAAAAATCTTCAAAGGAGTTTCCCAATAACATATTTATCGCCTAGTCACAGCATACGTCAAATGATGGTCCCTATGGAGATAGCCGAGCACTGTGCCACCTTTGCCAGTTCATGGAAGTGTATGGGAGCGGTGGTCATGCATGCAAACCACTGCTTCAGTCACTGAGGGGAATTGGGGACCACCATTCTAATGATCCCTGGGGGTCTCAGCGGTCAGATCTCAAGAAATCATCTGTGAATAGGTGATAAATGTGTTTAGCAGGAAAATCCCTTTAAAAAAAGAACCTGTCAGGTACTACAAGTCCCATAAACTAAAGTTATGGACTCATGAGACAGTGTTACTGAGTCCAGGGATGTGACTTCCATACTTACCTGCCTCAGGTTCCCTCGCTGTCCAGGGTTTGTGCAGGGAGGCAGGGGAGTAGGAAAGTCATGTCCTGGAATCAGTGAACCCTCTTCTACCAGCCTATTACTTTATTAGGCTCCCAGGACCTGACAGGCTCCCTTTAAGACACTGTTCACATGGTGAACGTTCAGCATATATGTTGGGAAAATCTCCCGACACATGCATAAGGCCTTGATGTGTGCAGCCCGAGACTGCTGCAGACACCAGCTCCATGAGGCATGGCTGTAAGACAATGAATGTGATGAACTTTACCTGCTAGGCGCATCTCACGGAAAGGTGGAACCAACTAAACTGTTCGATACAGTAAAAGAAAAAAAGGATGCTGATGCCCAACACCCAAACATATGCCAAAGGGAACTTAAAGCGTAAGGCTTGCTTCACGCACGGGCATAAACGCGCACATTGGCGTGATAGGTGTTGCATTTCTGTGCGAGACTTTTTCAAAAAAATTACTGTATTTTTTGCACACGTCGTGTGTATTTGCGCATGCAGAATACACGCAAGCATGCGCTTATTGATTTCATTGGGCGATGGAGTTCTATTCGTTTAATATGTGCCATGTTCGTCTGCAATACGCACAAAGTATAGAACATGATGCATATTTTTTTGCCCAGCAAATGCATCACGTGAGCGAATATATATATATTATACACACACACACACGTCAATAATAGTTATCTATACACTTTTTAAATTCCGAATTGAATATATGGCAGCAATATGTCGTATTTTATCTCTAATATTTTATCTCACATGATCGCTGAAGCCACCAGGAGAGTAAAATAAAACGGTGGAGGCACGCTTGACTTTTTTGCATCCCTGTTGTTCATGCAGTAGTTTGCTGAGGTCAGAAAGGTCTGGATGCTAATGCTGACCTCTTCGAGGACCTGACTGACTTCAGAAGTCAAACATGGCCTACAGCTAGCTTTGGAGGGCCATACAAATCTAGTAATAGTTTTTATCCAAATATTTTTCTGTCGACGTGTATATACATTTATCAAAGACTGTGTGTGTGTGTATATATATATATACATATATATATATATATATATATATATTATAGATATGTTTGTGTGTGTATATAGACATATACATACACACATGCACATGTACTATGAGATGCAAGTCAATGAAGACAACCAAACAGTCTGATGACCGAGCCCTTTCCAAGCACCGTCCAGATTACAGTAGGTGGTTATGAACTGTTCAGTACAAAGCTGCAACATGTAGGGCAACAAGATGATAGAAGGAGCCGGAGGGCTTCATGAAACATGTGATACCGTATGGATAAAGCACAAACAGACAAGAAGCTTACACCAACAAAGAAAACACAAGCAATCTACTACACTTCTTTACAATTACCTTTGTAGTGATCTAAAGCAAAATAATGCAACCTGACCGCACTGTGTGCCTGTACCCGGCATAAAGAACCGGTAATTAAAGGGATTGCCTGTACCCGGCATATAGAACAGGTAATTAAAGGGATTGCCTGTACCCGGAATATAGAACCGGTAATTAATGGGATTGCCTGTACCCGGAATATAGAACCGGTAATTAATGGGATTGCCTGTACCCGGAATATAGAACCGGTAATTAAAGGGATTGCCTGTACCCGGCATATAAAATCGATAATTAAAGGAACTGCCTGTTTACCGGCATATAGAACGGATAATTAAAGGGATTGCCCGTTTACCGGCATATAGAACCGGTATTAAAGGGATTGCCTGTACCCGGCATATATAACCGATAATTAAAGGGATTGACTGTTTACCGACATATATAACCGGTAATTAAAGGGATTGCCTGTACCCGGCATTTAAAGGGATAGCCTGTACCCGGCATATTTAAAACTGGCAAGTAAAGGGATTGCCTGTACCCGGCATATAGAACCGACAATTAAAAGGGACTACTTGTACCTGGCATATAGAACTGGTAATTAAATGGAATCTGTCTGCTACTTTGAGCCATACAAGGTAAGTTTATTGGCACAAAGTAGGTGATCCGCTGAGTCCGGTCATATAAGTTTTAAGCTCGTCTTCCCCACTGTTTCCCTGGTGTCATCGCTGAAAACACTGACGCCGGATGAAGGGGGGTGAAGGCAAGTATAAGACTTACATCGCCAGACTGAGCTTAGCTTATAGGACTCAAAGTGGCTGACAGGCTCTCTTTAAAGGAGAATGTCTGATTGGTTAGGTCTGCTGACTTTTTTAGCCATCCTCTGAACCACTTGTTGGGTTTGCCTGATAACAGAGGAGGGAATGCAATAACTCTGACATACTTTATTTGCTAAGAAGTAAACCCTCCTCTTTTGTTTCTTCCATCTCTTTCTTCTTATTTTCCCCTTCTGATGTCCAACTACAAGGACCAGCACAACCAGATTGTTGGAATCTCAGAATTAATTCTTCTTTATACTATTTCAGGGACTGTTTTATGGCTATGGTTGTATCATCATTTGAATTAGTGATTATGGTATAGGGGTGCTATGATTTGTATCTATATAACAGTCTACATCTACCTACACAAACTGCTCTACTCTTCTAGGTTTGTTTTAATATAGGGATGTCTCCACTTCCCCGTAAGGTTTTTTTTAAACCTTAATTAGCGCTCATTCACGTTTTGAACGGATCCTTAAAAAAAAAAAAAAAAAAAAGGAACAGAAAGCAAATTAGTTCAAATGGAAACAAAAGAATAACAAAGTTTCAGTTTATTTTTAACAGATCCAGTAGATGGATCCATAAAAGAAAAAGGAAAAGGAAAGTTTCTATCAGTTTGTCTCTGGGTTTTAAGAGAATTGTTTTTTATTCTTTTGCCTTTAGAAACATCCAGTTCCTTGAAAAATGAATCTGTGACACGTCTGCCATCTTCCAAAAGCAGCGCCACTCCTGTCCGTGGGTTGTGTTTGGCATTGCATTTTAGGCCCATTCACTTTAATTGAGCTGAGCTGCAATACCAGACGCAACCCATAGGAAGGCGTATCGCTGATTCTGGAAGAAATCAGACACATTTTTCTAATCCTGGACAACCCCTTTAAATTTAACCTTTTCAGTTCCATACACATCGACTATGTTAAAAAAAAAAAAAAAAAGGTTACACAATTGTTTCTATGTAAAGAAAACCAAAAATCAGATGGAACAGAATTGAACTTGGCATAAGGGGAGCCCAGCAAATCTCACTGAAATCAATGGGACCGTTAGGCTGCGTTCACACGGGCTAAAAAATTGTGCGATTTTGTAGCAATACGACAGCACTACAAAACGCATGTATGTGAAGCCCATGCATTCCTATGGGTTCCCTCACTAGAGATATTTTGTCTGATGCAATGTTGCTTGGAAAAAAAACAAAAAACAGACGCGTCATGCTGAATATTGCTGCGATTTGCGATGTTTTGTAGCGCATGTTTTCCTATGGAGCCTCCTTGTTTATCGCATTGCAAGTACTTGCAATGTACGTGCTATGTGATACATTTTTAACATTAGAAACTCCTAACTCTCTCACAACTTAATCGCATGAGAAAATCTTGGCTAGCAGCAACGCGATGGGATATTTCTCCCAAAATGCATTTTTATAGCAGCGATATCACTGTCACCCGTGTAACAGAGGCTTTAATGGACCCACTACCTGTTTTCAGCTTTTTCACGAGAATGCAAAAAAGAAAACTGACCAAAACTCAACTAAATTGATTCTAAGAACGTTGAAGTAGAAGCTGTATGCTCTCCCTGTACAATTGCATTTGCACTTTACATTTAGTATTCTGCTTTTTTCCTAGCAGAAAAATATCTACAGTTTTCAGTTGTTTTTTTTTGAGTTTTGCAGATTTTTTTTTGCCCTGACAAACTGATGGACGCCATGCTGGAGCCCACTAGAAGGCTAGGGGTCGATCGGACACATCTAGCCGAGAGCTGTGGCTTCCATTATAAATGGTAGCCATGACAATAATCTGAACCTAGACATAAGTGAAAGGAGCAGAGCTGTTCTGGCAAAAGACCTCTGACTGCGGCGCTATGCTACACAAATTAACGGTCTTCAATTTCAGGACCAGGAAATATACATAGGGGGTCTTTTTAAAATTTTCTCATCTTCATAATCTTTACATTTTCATCAAGTAACACAGAACACGAAAGAGGCAAATAGGTGGCAAATACATTCTTTGCTAAATTCGCTCAAAACCTGGAAAGAAAACAAAAACAAAAAAAAAAAAAAACAAAAACAGGTGTGACTGCAGTTGGAGGCCCGATGCTTCTTCTTTCTCCATGCTGAGCTCTCATGGGTCATATACTTCATGTGGTACTTACACCGGAGAAGTACTGTAGCTGTTCCTGCTCCACCTTATGACACGGGGTGTGTGGTCCGGCTATAAAGAACCGCTATTAAGTTGTCAGATAAAGAAATTAATCACTGACCACATTTTTCCTTCTGTGTCACAGGCGAAAATAGCAAAGGGCAAAGACCCTGCAGGGAACCGGCCAGATCTGATATGGAGAGGTAAAATTGCAGTCACATCTGAAATTTCAGCTCTTGAATGGAGCCAGGCTTTTCGGCACAGAAGAAATAGCAGTTAATGTAACACAATCCAACCTGCCTTCTTGCCTTACATAGAAGGCTGTCCGCCTTTTCATTAATCACTGGAGCTAACAGGACGGTGGAAGAAATCTGCATGGCAGACACACTGCTCGGTTGGCAGCTTCCATGTGGTCCTTGCTGTCAACATACACTGCGCAGACTGCTTGATGGTGACTTATTTGCACAGTTACTGAACCAAGAGGAATGTCTCCCGTTGTTGATGCTACAATGAATTAATAAGGCTTCTTGTCGTGTATTCCGCTCTAAAACGACCTTTGATGACATGCATCGTAATAACTAGTACTGTTCAGGGCCGAGAACATGCCTTTCTTCACAAAGTTGACAAACTTTGACAGAGGACATAGAGGCTGGTTTGAGCGCCTTTCGTGTTCTCTACAGAAAGAAGTCTGAAAAGTGACATCCTCCCCATTGTATAGGATTCGGACATAGTGTTCTTTTTCTTGGTCAGTTTTTTGCCACAGCTCAAATACTAAGCGTGCGCCAAACCTAGGGAACCTAGCCTCCGTGAGACCGATGGCACTAAGGACTGGTGAGAGAGTCACGTCATGGGCAGAGTATAAGGCAAACACTTCGGCCTTTTTGCCTTCCGACATCCGTTGCATTCGGCTGACGGTCTGGTTTATCAGGGGGTAAGTTGCCAATAGTGCATACTTATAATAGAGCTGCTTCTCGTGTCTCTCCCGCTCATCTTCAATCTGATGTGCCTTAATGACTTTAAAGTGTTCGATGTCTATACAACCGTTCTTGGAACATGGGAATGTAACGTTGTGGCAAAAATGACATAGCAATGAGTCAATGGGATTGGAGGCTCTTAAGAGCCGAGTGGGGACCCCAACCACTTTGGCCATGTCAACGTAGGTCTTTTCTAGCTGGACGTTTTTAATCCTATAGCTATATTGGCGACGCTGCTCTTCTTCGAGGTAGTGGTTCCTCAGGGGACAGTCACAGTGGCTGGAGCAGAATATACTGCTCCATTGGTGTCTAATGCTTATCTTCTTCCAGTCAAACCCAGGCAGGAAGCTGTAGAGTAAGGCCAGCCCACTCTGCAGCGTCCGGCTTTTTCCAGTGGATTCAATGTAAAGCTGCTTTGCTGTCCAGTCATTCGATAGAAGTTTATGTTTCTTCAAGTAATTTTCCCTTAGAATCTGTCCATTATACAAATGCTGCACAACACCTGCATCACAGTGAAAGAATAGGGATCAGTGATGACATTCAAGTCATTAGTATGTAGTAGAATATACGGAATGCAGAGTACGTCATATCATTGCCACCCAACTAATGCAGTCAGGGGTGTCCAACTCATTTTGTAAGGGGACACATCAAGATTATCAACCTTCAAAGGGCTGTTTATAAGGGCTCATTCACACGGGTGTATTTGCACTCCATATTACTCACATACATATTTATGCAGGTAATATGGATAGTTTAAACACCAGTGATTTGTACTAGGTTATTCAGACGTGCATTTTTTACGCACACGGGAAAAAATAAAATAAAATTGCAGCATGTCCTATCTTGGTCCATATTATGGGCGAAAATTGCCCTTTAAAGTTAATGGGATCCCAGTGAATATTTAAGATACATTCGTATTTATGCATGAAGGTACAAGAAATCTACGAAACCTTATTTTGTACACCTAAAAAATGCAGTAAATGACCGCGCAACCCCCCCCCCCCAAAAAAAACAAACAAAAAAACACAAGGTTGAAACATGCACAGTTTTAGTCCAAGATGACTGCACATTTCACAGACCAAAACCGCATACGCCCATGTGAAAGAGCCCTAAATGTATCTACTCTATGCACCGCAATGGTATTTCTCCCCTTCGGCCTTTTTAGCACTGAGCTTCCTACCTTGGAGGATGGCTAGGGTGCCTGGGTGGGGCTGGCAGAGCTGTGGAGGAGCTCAGAATCCAATATGGCACTTGCTCGCTGTGCTGGAGCCGACCCCGCTGCCCAGTGCTGGCTGTGTCTTCTGGGGAAAAAGTGTTGGTCTGGACCTTGTAGCGGGCCACATAAAATGATGTTGTGGGACGGGTTCGACCCACGGAGCTTGAGTTAGATTACACAAGGGACATAAAGGCTACAGATTTTCCATGCCAAATATCTGCAGCATTTGCAGAATGAGGCATGTAGATCAGATTTAAGAAATCTCATTCACAAGGTGCAGAAAAAAGTCCCCCATGTTCGCTGTTCATTGCCAAATGCCACAATATTTATTATTCCGCTTGAGTTGATCGTCAAGCTGGCTGGCCTCCATATTATGCAGCCCCTAACAGCGTGGCAGAGTGCACTGATCACTTTAATAATCTTTCTTCTTGTGTTTTTGCTTCCTTGATGCTCCATGATAGATGGAAACCTTCCTGGTATTTGCAAGAGGTGTTTACAGTCGAGAAAAAAAAAAATTTTCCTAAAAGCATGGGCTGAACTTCTACTCGCCCTGCTGATGTGTGACCATTGCAGATCATTGAACTCCACGTCGGTTCCGCAGAGGCCAGTGATTGACTACCCGGAAGCGGACTGAGACCAGAGCAGTGGGGAATCAGAGTACCCAGGACATCAATAGCATGACTACAAGCAAGTAGGTTTTTATTTAGCCTGGCCCGCACTTTTAGGGATCCCCTCCCCCCCCCCCCATCAGACAACCAATTTACGGTCACATAAGCACGTATACCTGTTTGGGTTAATTCTCCCATCTCACACAGTGAATGGCTGGGAAACCGTGGCAGGCTGCTCAATGTACCATCCATCTGGGATCCTGATCCTTTTGTCATATGACTTATAAAATTTGCCAAGTTTGGATGTGAGGGGTTCCTATAGAATGTAAAGAGAACAATAAGCAACAGATAAGGGATGTTTACCAAATAACAGCGGAAGGTCACACCCCAACTTTGTGCATAACCATCATAAAAACGGAGGGAAAAAAAAGACAAAGCAAACAAACAAAAAACAACAAAACAAACATGATCTTTTAACATGGATGTAACGAACGTATGCTGTGCCTGTGGTGAGATGTGGCCCTGAACTAAGGGTGCTTCGCCCGGCCGTTGTGTTGCTGGGTCACTTCGCTTGCAGATCTTGCAATGGATTTCATCTACTTTGCTCAATATTTTTATTGTTTTTTTGTTTGTTTCCTATTATTATTTTGTTGGTTTTAGGCTTATAGATTTCAAAAATAGCAATCAGATATATCAAGTGTACAATATAACTATGCAGAATTATGTAGAAAAGTTGGTCTGAAGTGCTGTCCCCTAGGGGGTTTCATAACAGGCAGTGGACAGTAAGTGATCTCTTACTGGAGATGGCACAATGGCAGAACAGAAAGTGTAGGAAGGGGTTGAGTCATCTTGCTCACTTAAGTCTATGAGCGCAGTGGGGATGTGGGAGGAGGACAGACAAGCAGAAACACACACAGATGTACTGCTATAGCTAATGAGGAGTTATTTACTACTGTTTATTCATATCTCCACTGCTCAGACTGCCTAAAAACACAAAGAGACCTATCATCATAATCTGTTAGAATTTGTACCGTAGTTCTGTGCTTCAGTGAATAGAACCCAGCATAAGAGCCAAGATTCCTCCTAGTTCTGGGAGACTCAAATTTCAAATATATAGGCTGAAAAGGGGATGAAATGTGGGAAAATGCAGAATACAAATCATATAATGACCAGAAAGTGTTATTTTTCATTTACACAGACACTGCATTCTGAATAGTCAGCTGAAACGTATATTTAAGGGCTCTTTTCCCAGGAGCGTATATCGGCCGGCCGATATACGCCGTCATCTGGGGCGTAGAAGCTTGTGAACGGGCACACAAATCTAACGTTTGGGCCTCCGTTCACATGGCATGGGCCCTGGCGCATATGCGCCGAGGTCACCATGCCGTCGCCCCTTCCCCTCCCTTCCCACCGCTCATTCTTTGCAATGGGAGGGACGGGGCAGAGGTAAGCGCTGTTCCGTCCGGCCTTCTCCCATTGATGGCTATGGACTAGGGGTGAGGAGAGCGTAGCTCTGTCCCCATCGCAACCCTTGTCCATAGCGAGCAATGGGAGGAGGCGGGACTGGCCAGTGCTTGGCTCTGCCCCTGTCCCACCCCCTCCCATTGCAAAGAACGAGCAGAGAGGAGAGCACAGAGGTAAGCCTGCACGGGGGAAGGAGAGTAGGGGGAGGGAGTTTAGCAGCCCCACTCCCAAATGGAAGTTTAGCACCCCCGGGCCCAAAAGATAGAAGTTCCAGGACTATCTTTTGGGCCTGACGTGAAAACACTTTTACGTCTCAGGAATATGGCCATGTGATCTAATGCATTGGAATCTAATGCATCAGATTACAGTGGATATCGGCTGGATGTGAAAATGGCCGCCTGATATACGCTCGTGGGAAAGAGGCCTGGGTTAGAATTTCTTAATAGGGAATTTCTTAAAAGGGAATTTCCCACTAAAACAGAACAGGAGATAAATGTATGACCACTGAAGATCCGATCCCTGGGACCGACAAAAATCACAAGAATGGAGCCCCCAAGTGAAAGAAGAAGTGATGTGCAGGTGTGACTGCTGCACTTACGGTGTATGGTGACAGCCAAGCACTAAGTCAGTCCCATAGGAGTGCTCACTGCCGTTTCAGTCACTAGGGGAACTCCGGGTGTACCGTTCTCATGATCCGTGGAGGTCCCTGCAGTCAGGCCACCAGCAGTCATACATTTATCACCTATCCTGTGGGTAGGTGATAAGTGTATTTAGTGGGCAGACCCCTTTGAGAAACAATAAAAGGCCAGCACAACTAATTTTAAGAACCAGCACTATACCTGACTGGGTCCAGCACACAGTTTATATCAGGTCTCTTGGTTTTCGGAATAGCATACAGTGGATACCTATCTCCATGACGGATCATCACTTGGACGGACAACAGTTTAAAGTTAGGAGGTGCATGGCCTGGAATCACGGAATAGTGCGATTAATATCACATATTCATATTGCAATAATTTTAGAAGACAAAGTATTACATCATTGGAATTTCAAATGTCTTAAACCTCATCCAGAAAAAAAAGTGTATATAAACATAGGTAAGGTAGAGCTAAATGTACTTTTATTCCACTGGTATATGTTATATTGGCCAGTACAGCACTACTACACAGTATAGAAATTCTACAAGTGACGGACATTTCTATAAGTAGAGCTGTATAAGCTCTCTTGATGAACATTACTGCAACTAGTAAGCACATTATCATACCTCATCATCCTGTAATGTGTAAGTCTGGGTCCACACAGGCCGATTTCCAGCGGAATGTCCGCAGTCGGCATTCTACAGCAGATCAGTTGCAAAAAGCCTGACTGCAAACTCGCACCATTTGGTGCGGGTTTTAACGTGAATTCCTGTGTAGAATTCACCCGCTCACTGAAAAGAGGTGAATTCCGCAGCGGAAACCGCATTAAAAAAAAAAAAAAAAAAAAAAAATCATTGGCTCGTTCGCTTACCTTCATTCGTTCGTTCAAATTGTTTTTATTTGCTATATAAGTGAATGAGAACAACTGAATAAGCGCTATTTAAACTGATGTATTTGCCTGTGTAAACAGATTGCACAAGCTAACTCTGATGTCCTTTGCTTGTTCGCTCATTCAAGCCATAATAGTTAGGCAACAGAAGGCTCCTTTTACCCCTAACTTGTGATGCACATATTTCGATAGGATAAAACTGGCTTCACACAGGTGAGCGCGATATAGGCTGTGAATAACGTCCCTGTATCGCGCTCCCCGCCATTTAAATTCCCTGCAGATGCAAGGCGTTTTTAGGTCAAAACCACTTTGCATCACTTCAGGGATGTTGAGATTCCCCGCCGAGGCTGTCAGCCGCAGCGGAGGATCATGGAGTTTCTCCCACTGTTTTCAACAGGACACCTCGCATAGCGTGCACCTAGCACATGGTGCGATGCGGCCACCAGCCCTATTGGAAACAATGGGCAATGCGATGCGAGGGCACATAGAAAAATAGAACATGCGATTTGTTTCTTGTGTCACGTCACATCCCGGTGCCATGCAGGAAAACATCACGCACGTGTAGGACTCCATTCATGGGTTCATATTTCTGCGAGTCTCGCAAAGCACAAATCTCGTGCGATTTTTTTCGCCCGCGTGAAGGCAGCCGAAGTGTCTAACAGACAGTTGTGGCCCATATAGATTTCAGGTGAAGGGGAAAAACTGGATGGGTTTAAAATATCTTAACCGGTCAGATCCTTGTACTCCCAATGTGCCCACACGTATCGGATTGTCATCAGGTCCTATTTTAATTAATATGATTTGCTAACAATATCTAATATAAAGTATCCAAAACACAAGTTGTGGTGTATTTGCTCTGTACATTAGCATTGCAGATGACTTTATGCAGAAGTATTGGTATTATTGGGGCTGTGGTACGTTACCTTCCATACTGTGCTCGGCTACTCCAGGGATATTGCAGTACAGGTTAGCCTCATACAGTGGATCAGGTGCAGAAGGCTCTGTCAGCAGGTCAGGCATTATTCTTTTACGACTTTTGGCAGGGAGCACTTCTTCACTCTCAGAAACCGCGGGTAGGAGCCGAACTGAGAGCAAAAGTAATTAAATGTAGAATTTGAGAGAACGCCAACAACCCCATAACATACATATAGGTCTGGTAAATCAGTACACAAGGGGTTACAGCACAATCCCTTCATTTAATGCAAATATACTTGTCTTCACTTAAAAAGTGTTATAATAAATGCCTGGTGTCAGAACAATGTGTTTAGCAATTCATAAATCAAACTGGGGCCAGGCTCCGGATTCATAATGCTTCACAGGCCTGTCCACTTGGCACACAACCCACAGCATTATCCCTTCTTGTCACTACAAACGGCCATTTGGCTTGCAGTGAAGGCTTTACCAATTTTTCTTAATTGTGCTTCTATATATAAAATACTGGCCAGTTGGGTTCTGGGGCCACAATAATGACTACTTCCCATTAGAGAGCTTCAATCATGGTAAAGTACAAGCATCGGCCGCAGGAAATATTACACAGTCAATGTAAAACAAAAAATTGTTCATAGTCCAATTTCACCCAGAGCTGCATTCACAATTCTGCACCTTTCTGGGCTAACATCTCTCAGCGATTCATGCTGAATTGAATGCATCATGCTTAGCTGACTGGCATGGCAGTAAGTGTATACTAGTCACAGGGTGTATTCATCATTGCATTCAGAGCATGCAAACACAGAAACTGTAGTACTGGGCAGTGGCTGCTGTTAGCGGTCTCCCTCCCACTACTGGTTGGCTGCACTCCCCACTTCTGTGATATCACAACCACTGACGTGTGTGGGGATTAATCCTCTGAAGGAGGCATGTGCTGAGTGCATCATACAGGTCACAGGATTACAAAAGTGTGTTTGCCTTTAGAGGATATAGGCCCATTTACACGCAACAATTATTGGTTAAAATTTGTTGAAACAAACGAAGGTGAGCGATAATCGATACGTGTAAACGTGAAGCTATCGTGCACTAGTCGTTCACTAGTCATTTATCACGGAGTTCAGCCTGCATAAAAATAGTCGTTAGTTTTAAAATCAGTTTGTTTGTCATTAGGTTTAAATGGCAGTTGTTTGAATAACTAGAGGAGAGGGATGATTATTTGCACAGCTAAACACAATGATGCAGAAGACAATGGCTTTTTCTTTGCATTATTAAAAACCTCCTGCCAAGAGATTCCTCGCATAAACACACACCCACCTGAGCAAACATATACAGTGTTTACATAGCTAATGAGGGAAATAGCGAGGATTGTAAATTATTAAAGGTCCAGTGAGCACACTTGTCAGGGGGAGGGTCAATGGTAGTGATGTCAGGGAAGATGGGGGGAGTACAGCCAACCAGGAGAGAGCCAACAGCAGTCGTTGCCCAGTACCACAGTCCTGGTTTTTAGGTTTCCCCACGCTCCAAGCATGCTCTGAGTGCAATGATGAATATACCCTATATAAGAGTGGTCTGCAAATCATGTCCTATGAGGAACAGTTAAAGGATCTGGGAATGTTTAGCTTGCAAAAATGAAGGTTGAGCGGAGACTTAATAGCTGTCTACAAATATCTGAAGGGCTGTCACAGTGCAGAGGGATCAGCCCTATTCTCATTTGTACAAGGAAAGATAGAAGCAATGGGATGAAACTGAAAGGGAGGAGACACGGATTAGATATTTGACAGTGAGGGTGATCAATGAGTGCAACAGGTTACCACGGGAGGTGGCGAGTTCTGCTTCAATGGAAGTGTTCAAACAGATTGGACAGACCTGGGCTGATTTAGTGATCCTACATTGAGAAGGGGGTTGGACCCGATGACCCTGGAGGTCCCTTCCAACTCTACCATTCTATGATTATTACTATTTTCTAGGTAGATAGAGCAGCAGCTTGCACAATACCAATAGTAATCACCAGAACGGTGACTGCCGGATTAGGCTGTAACTCAGGATCAGTACAAGATGACTAATGTAACGTATTTACTAAATTACTTAACTGTACAATGTAGAGCATAGTTTCTCAAGGTTTCCGAATGTGAAGTAGAGGATTGTGGTTGAGCCCACCGATTTTTGTCGTACTGGTTGATCATCTAACATCTATGAGCCATCTTTAACGGGATTTGAATACGACTAGCAAATGTGAACATAGCCTTAACTGAGCCCATTTGGTAGAGGAGCCAAAGATGCCTGTGAAAGCATTGTGAACTGGGTATCCCGTAGACCGGAGACTAAGGGTGGCCATGCACATTAGCTGTAAATCGGCAAAACCGGCTAAATTTTGGTGGGTTAATCAGCCAATCTACTGTGTATAAGGGCCTCCTTTCTCTCCCCAAAGGCAGATGTCGGGGATATAAGGATCAGGCAGTTGTACTCCAACTGCCCAATCCTTTTGTTCTCGTAGAGATAAGCCGCCGTTTGGAGGTGCTACCAGCAGTTTTCGATTGTCTCTATATTGAAGCCAATGGTGCAGTTGTATGGCAGTGTTGGGCGAGATAGTGGTCAGCTGATTGAGTGTACGGCCACCATAATACTCCTAGGGTACATGTATTACTACAGTGTAGAGGATATCCTGAAGTAAGATGTTCCAATGTAAATCTATGCTTGATACCAATCTGCCTATAAGCCCCGGGTATCTGTGAACCTATGAATAGCTGCTCTACACATAATTATACACATTTTTCAGCCTTCTAAAATACATTAAAAAGACAAGGCTCCCAGCTGCTCTGGCCATTTGTACTGTAATTTCTAGGGTGTGGACGGCCCAGAATTACAAGTCTGTTATATCCTGCGGTGCGCTCTCCAATTTCTCTGGCCTCGGAGCACCGCTCTCCTATTGCACCCTGGTGTATACAGAGTTCACCACAATGTATTAAGGTAGCTTGGAAACAAAATGTGTTTACTTTAATTACTATCATTAAATCATAGAGGACATTACTGAGCGCAGCTACTGCAAACACACTAGTTTTATATAGAGAACGGAATTAACTCTGTGTTTGTGGTTGCAGGATCTGATGGGGAATATACAGTGTGCCCCTCATTGTACATTACCTGGGAGGAGATTGGCCTGCGTCTTAAGCTGCATACCGACAGGTAGCCATCTGGAGACTAGAGACAAGGACATAGAAGACAGTGGTTAGAATATGAACAAACAATAGGAATTCCATATAACGTAATCTCTCATCGGGATTTTCGGTCTGACGCTGCCAACGGGGTGCCCACAGTCATCTTCAGCACCCACGGTCATACATCTTTGTGCAAAATGGTAAATAGTTCTTGAGCCTAAAACTTAAGATTCATCTTAGGCACCTTCTATGTTAGAGGTGTCGCTCACTTTTACCGACCGCCTTATGGTTTACCTTCAAAGGGCCGTTTACATGGAGTCATTAATATGGGCATATTTGTGCTTCGTATTACATACATATTTTTATGCATGTAATATGGACAGCTTAAACCCCATTGATTTGTATTTGGGGGTTCAGACGTGTTTTTTCACGTCTGTATTTAAGGCGCATCAAGAAAAAACAAAATTGCAGCATGTCCCATTTTGAAGAACAAACAGTCGGGAGCACGAGGTTATTTTGTGAAAGTATTCTGCTTTTATTCTGTAGTGCTTGCTTCAGGATATACATCGGAGCCGGAGTACGCGTTTCTGTTCAGACAGAACCTTGGTCACCTCATATCTCTAGTCATTCAGGAACTCCAAAACAGTTCCTAATACATTTCTGCCAGTAAAAAATTCCAAGTTGGGCAGATTCTGGGGTCCATTGTGCTCAGGGGGGTCCCAATGCTCTACGGAGCACTACAAAAAGCTTGAGCTAAAAACAAACTGTTCCCCTTCCTCCTCTCTGACCGCAACTCTTTTCACCAGATGATAAAGTACCTGTGTGAGGGCTTGCTTTCGATGGGGGATAAGCTGTACTTATAATGTGCTGTAGAAATTTCATTACATTTTTTTGGGAGGGGGGGGGGGGGGGAGGTAGTGGGGGGGAAAAAAAATATCCCAAAATGTTGCCATTGGCTTTGGGTTTTGTTTTTACAGTTCACCATTTGGTAAATATAACAAAATAACTTTCTTATCTGGATCAGCACGATTACTGGGAAACAGATTTTCAGAGATTTAAAAAAAAAAATTTTTTGCAAACAAAAAAAACAAACAGACCCGTTTTTAAAGTAAAAAACAATTGGCCGCATTCTAAGACCCATAACACTTTTATTTTTCTGATAACACATTTTTCCGAGAGTTTGTTTTTGGTGGCAAAAGTTGTAGTTTTTATAGCTACCATTTTCATATAGACGTGACTTTCAGAGTGCTTTTTATTGCATTCTTTGGAAGGCAAACAACAACAACAAAAAAAAGTAGTAATTACAACATTAATTTTTTAAAACTATTTTTACAGAGTTCACCAAGATAAATAACAATATTTTCACTGTCTGGGTCATTGAAGCTGCGATAGTTCAACAGCTAGAATAGTGCACTGCATTACTTATATACTGCATTCTATTATGTATATTATAACAGCCTATTAGGCTCTGCAGGAGGCAGGGGCTAATAGGCTGAGTTATATGGCAGACATGAAGGTCTTTGTCAGGGCTTCCAGCTGCCATGATTACCCATTGGTAACCCTGCGATCACTTTATGTGGTGCTGATGGATGATAGGAGGAAAGGGGAAGAATGATTGTGTTAACGATTGGTCATTCTCAAAAATCAGAAAATCTTTGTGCACAGCGGAAAGGAGCGCTGACTTACATGGTCATTGTTGGTCAGTGGTCGTTAGCATGGGCAGATTATCCTCTGTTCACATTTGTGTCGTAGTTTCCATTTATAATGGAAACCATGATGCCAATGTCTGATTGACCCCCCTGACAGCTAATCAGGTCCATCAGGTTCCCCCAAGGTTTCTAAACTTTTGGTTTCCATGCAGCACTACTATTTTTCCCATCAAGTGTTGCAGAATCTTCTCCTACACAGATGTGAACACATTACATGTATCCATTATTCTAATGTTATGTGTTTAAAAGCTTCTGTTTATCCTTGAATAAAAATGGTTATTTATACTTAAAATCTTATTTGGAAAACAATTAAAAAAGGGATTGTTTCCTCCTTGTAAACACCCTTCCAAATGAAGGTTCAGTAGTGCCCTATAGTCCAGCATGCCTTAAGGCCCATTTAGACAACGATTATCGCTCACAATTGGCTCCAAAGCCATCTTTTGAGCGATCATCATTGTGTGTACCTGCACTGACCGTGTATAACAGCTGGGCGCTCTGAGCGGGGGACAGCTGGATGCAGAATATTCATCACAAAATGAATGAGAATTACTTCGGCCTCCTGTCCATGGGCGATTCTGCATTGCGTTATCCGTGGCGATAATCTATATGCGGGTAATGCAATGAACGATTTCCATAAGATAACTATGGAAAGTGCAGCCTGCTGTACACGAGCGGAAATCCACCGCGATTTTCTTGCAATGAACCTATAATAATGATAGGTTCAATGCGGAAAATCATGGTGACTTTAGTGTTCGCCGCCGCGGAAATCCGTGGCCTTAAAACGCAACGCCCGTGGACAGGTGGCCCTAGCGCGCATTCACATGGGTGCATTTTCTGTCTGTGTGCTGTCCATACATTTCAAGGGCAGCACATGGACCCATTACAGCCTGTGAGTCTATTCACATGCGCGAGTCCAAGTCTTCATACGTACCGATGGACCGTTTTAAAGTGAAAGCAAAAAAAAATCATAGTAAATCCTATTCTGGTCCATGTCACAGATGAGAATCTGACATGCAATGTCCATTGCCCAGGACTATTGGACAGCACAAGGACATGCATTCATGTTCAATTATCTCAGGTGCAACTTGAAAACAACTGTCAGAAATCTGTTCATGTGACACCGGCCTATGGCATTTAATTGCTGAATCCGTGGTCAGTATCTGCATAGAGGTTGCGCAGCAAATGGCACTCACGGAAACAAATTACATATTCTGCGAGAGTAGGAAAAAATAATCACAGCATTCTCTATTTTGCTGCGGATGGCCTCCATTGAAGTCAATGGAGACCGTCCGACCCGCAGCCCATCCACAATTCACATTCTGGATGATCTGCACGAAATTGTGGTTTATAAACATTGTTTTATATGTGAGATTGCTAAAAAGGCGACCAAATGATGAATTTAGAGCAATGGTTTGTCTTTAATCCCTGTTAGGTTGCTAATATGAATACCTGCTCGTGTAAATGGCCCTATATGCTGTATACACACGAGTGCACAGATGTACATTATTTTATATGTATCTGAGTATATGACTGTCCAGTTGAGAGAACAAATCCCATGTTCTATGCACCATCGGTTGAAAGTTTTTGCGCACCTCAATTTTTCCACTTCCTTTTGACATTGACACAGTTCAAGTCCTGCAAGTAATGTGAAATTGTACAAAGCTCCAAAAGTAATTTAAAAACAGAAATGATAAAATTTTCACCAGAAAAAGCGACAATAGTGTGAATTTTTGATTTTAACCAAAGGGCTTTTTCAGGGAACACATAAAGGACAGCTACTCTGCAGTGCAGAAAGGAAATTATGGTTTGAAATTGGATGCACGCTATTCCGACAGGTGTCTCAACTTTTGTAGATTACTTTCAAAGTTTCTGATTCTGTATAACCGATATTACAATAGATTGCATTACAACACCCTCTAGGGCAGGACTTGGACAGTTTTGCTCCTCAGGACAGAACACATTGC
Source organism: Eleutherodactylus coqui (assembly GCF_035609145.1). NCBI lineage: Eukaryota > Metazoa > Chordata > Amphibia > Anura > Eleutherodactylidae > Eleutherodactylus > Eleutherodactylus coqui. Next base: position 109,458,618 of record NC_089837.1, read on the forward strand.
TATCATAATGGCAAGAAAAGGGCAATTAACTAAAGAAGACAGACAGAAAAATGTTCACCCTTAGAAGTTTAGGTCTCTCGGTACAGAGAAATTGCCAAAAAAGGCAAAGTGGCAGTCAGTACAGCTTCCAATACCATCAAAAGGCTCTTAGAAACTGGAGGAAACTCACAGGAAGGAGGTCTGGAGACCAAAGGCCACTGCAAAAATCAGAGGACAAGCAAATAATCTTCAAGCACAGCTTAATGCAGCTAAAAGTAAACAAGCTTCCATTTGAGCTGTAAAGAGAAGACTTCTATCTGCAGATCTTACAAGTAGAGGATCAGTAAGAAAGCCACTGCTAAGATTGTAAAATAATAGTAAAAGAAAAGAAAAAAAAAAAAACTTCCCTGGGCCAAGCAGCACCTCCAATGGACTAATGAAAAGTGGAAGAAGCTCTTACGGACTGATGAATCAAAATTTGACATCTTTGGTAAATCATGCACGTTTTTTTATGCTGTCAAGGAGATGAAAGAATGCTTCCCGAGTGTGACACCAACTGTTAAACATGGAGGAAAGTGCGTGATGGTCTGTGGCTCTTTTGCTGGGTCCAGAGTGGTACTGGTGTATTATGTTGCCACCGGAAGTAAGGGGTGGCGACATAATACACCTGTCAAAAACAATAATACACCTGTCACTGTTTTACGCCCCCAGCTTCTGATTGGCTGGGGGAGGAGGACTGTGGCGAGGCTGGGAGCACCGGCCTTGCCATAAAGAAAAGTGGCGAGTGGTGTTGTGCCGAGGCTGGGAGCAGCTGTGCGGGCACAGAGTGGAGGACTACGGCGATGCTGTGGCCAGCGGCGCCGGCATACAGGACAGTGGTGAGTGCCGCTCTGCGCCGAGGCTGCGAACTGCAGTGCCAGCACTGAGGACAGCGGCGAGTGCCATTTGGAGGAGCTGCGGCGGCAGAGCACAGCTTCCAGAGGCTGAGGCGCCAGAGGACAGAGCAGAGGCTGAGAGCGGTTGCCTCTGAAATCCCCCATGTGGAGTTACGCACGCCATGAGCAGACAGCGGGCACAGTAGGAGCGGCGCCAGCAGAGAGACAGCGGAGCACAATTGTGAGTGAGCCGCATGCCACATAGCACACAGCCAGCGACCGGCAAGGAACGCAGACCCGGCGGCCAGCAGCGCTCACTGACTGATAGCTGAAGCATGTGCATGTAGTTTTGTCAGCTGTAGCCGGTTAGGGTGAGGGGTTACTTTTCCGGTTAGTCTTAGCTTATTCGCTGTAAATTATGCCATGTTACAGCAAATAAGCTAAGCCTAATAGGAAAAATAACCCCTCACGCTAACCGGGAACGGCAGGCAAAACTAAATCCACACACTGCTACCACCCTCAAGCATTGAGCCAATCGGGAGCTGGGGGTGTGACAGGGAAGTTCCTTCTGTGAAAACCCATAGCTTCCGGTGGCGTCAAGAAACACTAATACCATCCAGAGTTGGCAACTGGCATATTGGATAAAAAAGGCTACCTGAGCATTTTTAAATACCCTCTGGTGTACTTCTATTTGGTCAAAGCTAAGTATGTTTTGGACCATTGTCTTGCTGTAATATGAATCTATGTCAGAACTATTTAAAGGGGTCCGGTCATTAAAAAAGAAAAAAAGATTTTATACTTGCCTTTTCCTCCCCGTCAGTCTTCTGACCAGATCTTCACCTCCCCTATCTTCTCCTGGCTCCTGCAGTTCCCCGGGTCACATCACCTCCAGCCGCCCGGGGCCTCTTCTTTCTGCGATGAAGCATACAAAGCTGGCATTCTTCTTCCTGCAGGTCAGTGTACATTACGTCAATAGGGATATAGCATTCACTGTCTAGCAGGGAATGCCGAATCCTCTGCAGCTAGCTTTAGTGTGCAGGCGCAGGGTATGCTGCTACTGTTCATATAGTATGTATAGCGGCGAGAGCCTGTGCCTGCGAGCTAAAGCAGGCTGCCGATTCAGCATTCCCTGCTTGACAGTGAATGCTATGTCACTAGTGACAGAGTACACTGACCTGCAGGAAGCAGAAAGCTGAGAATGTAAGCTACGTAAGAGGATTCGGAGGTCTGGAAGTGTCGTGACCCGGGGGACTGGAGGAGCCAGCAGAAGATGCGGGACGAAGACTGCCTGGGGAGGAATAGGCAAGTATCGAATATATATTTTTTTTCATGTCAGAACCCCTTTAAGACGAGTAGACTTCAAAGAATGGAATGGCTTGCACAGTCTCCAGACTTAAACCCCATAGAGCTTGTTTGGGATGAACTGGATAGAAGGGCGAAAGCAAAGCAACCTACAAGTGCAGCACATTTGTGGGAACTTCTGTAACAATGTTACCGTAGAAAGAAATTTCTGATTATATGAATGCAATTGTAGAAAGAATGCCTTGATTGCGTTAAGCAGTTATATCAGCTAGAATCAGCTACTTTGAAACTATCTAAATATCAAGAAAAACGAGAAAAATTTAAGTATGCTACAACTTTTGATTGGTATTCTACATCTGGAAGTGTAAGCACACTCACTTTAGCCCAGATGTGTAGGGCATACGACCGTCCTTGTTGTCTACATGGCTTTGAGTAAGCGTCCAAATGTCTGCCTTACAGCATTCAGCATTAGTAAGTGAGCATGAAGCTTTGGTATTTGCATGCGGGAGGGAGTCCCTGGTCCTGGAAACTTGGACTACGGTTGGGCATAATGTTATCTTGGCATATTGAGAGTCCAAATTATACAAAAAGTTTTTTTTTTTTGTTTGGTTTGTTTTAAAGGGAACCTGCTAGCAGACTCCTAGACCGCATAAAGAAAAAGGCATCGACTCTTATTATTAGGGTCATTGCAACTGTATCTCAGCCTGACCGACGTCCACCCAAGCTCTGCTGCCCGAGGGCCCACATAAGCCTGGAGCTGGCCCTGGTGTTAGAGAATCAGACCAGTGTCCTTTTCTATGCACGATTCTCCCAGCAGAGACGTTTACTCATAAAAATAAATACCATTTTTTTTAAATTGCATCTGGAATAGATTATAATAGTAGTAGTGATATTATAGTGTCCACATGTCTGCCAGTAGATGTTCTCAGCCTTAAAGACATATAAAGCACAAAGAAGTCCTGTTCAGCAGCAGTATAAATCGGCTATAAATCAATAAATACATGTATACTAATATATCAGGACGTTAGTAGTAATAGGATAGAGCACGCACCTACTAGGAGCAGAAGTGGGAGCAGGCGACTGCTGCTCATGTCGTAGCCTTCCAGGGGTTCACTATGGAAATGGCAAGGACTTACCCAAAGCCTGTATATTTTTTCTCTCTGGCATACACCTCCTAAGGAGGGACAGGACGGCCTTTCACAGTTTTGCATACCTAACACTTGATTCAATTGCTTGCTAAGGGAAAAAAAGACTCTGGCCGCAGAAAGAAAGACGGTTTTGTTCTCCGAGGAACTAACATTAACCTAAACATTTACTTGAGGTTCTGTGGTCTCGGCGGCCAACGTGTTCAGTCCTAGCACCGGCCCTCCGCAGCATTTAGACTGGTAGGCTAAAAGGAAACGCTGCACAGGCTTATATTGAGGGGTCATCCTCACCGGTGACTACAGAATCAGACAGTTACTGGCACTTAGTTTTTCTTGCTACTCTCACCATTCTTTTCCCTATACACATCTTTGTATGGCAGGCACATAAACAGTCTATACAACGGGTCTCCTTCCTGACGCTTACTTTAAAATGCATTTTCAGATGCTTGCACAAAAATAAAATTTTTTTTAAAAAAAGGCAAATATTTAAAAGCTGTATAATGTACATTCCCACATTTAAAAGGCCCCTTCAGGGACATTTTTTATATCATTTTCTTGGGGTGCAGGGCATATTGCAGCAGATAACATACTTACTAACTAATCCCTGCAGCTGCTGCGCTGCGATTTTTCCCCATTGTCTCATGAGACTCGTGCCATGACTAGCCAGACCCCCCACAGGACGAAAATCAAGATCTCTATTGATTCCTATGAGGCTGACATGATGGCTGGCCAAGGGGCCTATAATGTGGGTCAGGAGGGATAGTTTCTCCTTGTGCAGACTGCCTCGTAGGCATCAGGAGACACCCTACTACACACTGACGGGGCTAAAACCCTGAAACAGCCGTCTGTTCATGGTTATCTTTTCCTTCTGGTTTGGCTTATATCCCCAGTCATGTTAGAAGGACGATTAGAAGGCTGGCATTGACTGGTAGGTGGCTTGGCAGAGGCATTGCACCATCTCCCTTTGATTACCCATATTCCCAGAGTAGCATGCATGACCTACAAGTCTCTGGACACCTCCTTGGTGGTCTCCGCAAAGTGAAACTTCAGATTACACTTTAAAAGAGAGTAAGGCCGAATGCCCACGGACAGATTATTGCTGCGGAAGTCGCGGTTAGACACCAGTCGCGACTTCCGCAGCAAAGTCCGTCCATAGACATGCTGTGTAAAACGATTCTCCCCTGCCCATAAGTGTAAATCAGCTGCAATTTTCTGCTTGCGGGGGAGAATTGCAGCATGTTCTATTTTGTGCTGAAAAACGCACGGACGGCTTCTATTGCAGTCAATGAAAGCTGTCCGTCCCGCGATACTCCGTGCTGTGGGCACAGCAAAAGTATTGCGGGAATCCATTTCACCCCCCAGCGCCTGCATGTCATGCGCTGCACTGCGCATCGGCCGACACTCTCGTGGCGGATCCGGACAGGTGAGTATAGGGTCTCTGGGGGGCGCTGGGTCTGTTCCGCTGCGAGATTTCGCAGCTGGACTCCAACCCGGCTGTGGGCATGAGCCTTAAGATACTATGGAAGGTTTAACAATAAGAATTCATCCAAACCAAATGAAGAGCATAGTGGTGAATAATGGTCCTAGGCTTGTAATCTATTAGATCTATATACAAATGATAATAGCTATATACAAAGCATAAAGGTTGCAGACGTCACATCACAAAGTATAACAATAGCAAGTTACATTACATCATTATCCAAAAATTAGTAACTAAAAGGTTACACATCCCATATTACCATCACCAAAAGATTCCCCTAGCTTCTAGGGGTTCAACAGATGACCTCCTCATTCTGTCTGAAGCGTCCATACTTTTCATCCTTGCATTAGAGCATCCCAAAACTTCTGACTTGAGAAAATAGGACCTTTGTATATTATACTAAGGCCGAATGCCCATAAACGGATTAATCGCTGTGGAATTTGCGTTTAGATACCAGTCGCGATTTCCGCAGCAATAACCGACCATAGACATGCTGTGTAAAACGATTCTTCCATGCCCACGAGCGGAAATCAGCTGCAATTTTTCCGCTTGCGGGGGATAATTGCAGCATGTTCTAATATGTGCAGAAAAACGCACAGCCGCCTTCCATTGCAGTCAATGGAAGCCATCCGTTCCGCGATACTCAGTGCTGTGGGCACAGTGAAAGTATTGCGGGAATCTGCGCCATACTCCAGCGTCATGCGCTGCACTGTACATGCGCACCGACCGACACTCTCGCAGCAGATTCAGAGAGTTGAGTATAGGGTCTCTGGGGGGCGCCAGGTTTGATTCTGCTGTGAGATTTCACAGGAAGAATCTGACCCCGCGATGGGCATGAGCTGATAGCATTGTTTCCCGTGGAGAACAAAGGATCTAAGCGCATATAATAGCCCTCGGGCTATGAACTGTATTCAGAGAAGGCTTCATTTGCACACTTAATTGCTATTAAGTAGCTGAGTAGCTACTTAATAGTTTATGCAAAATGATCGCTCAAAGCTGTTACTCAAACTGTAGTCTGAGCGATCTTTGAAGCCATGATCTGCTGGTGTAAATGGGCCTTAAGTCCACATTCCAACAGATGACCATATGTCTGCATACCAAAGAGATACCAGCACATTCCTGTGTGAAGTGGACATCAAACCGCTGCACATGGTGATAAATGTTGACTCTTCTCTGTCTGTATACAATCTTAATTACACCTCTTCCCAGACCAAGATCTAATCTGTCTATCATGTTGACTTCACCTTTGTGTCCAAGTGAATCATATTTGCACATCAGAAGAGGGCACATCCCTTCTGATTTGCACATGTGACTGGTTTAGCCACCTACTCCATATATTCCAAATCGTAATTAAATGGCTATATAAAATCTAAATAATCATTCGGTATTTTCCCAACACCCTCCTGAAGACTAACAGTATTACATTTCACTACCAATGAATGCCCGTTCATTGCTGCTGCCATTAAGAGCGCACCTGCTATACTGCATATAGAGGAAGGAATAGGTGTTTAAATATGGCTGCTCCCAGGGACTTTTTAATAAATAGCTACAACATTACAAAAGACATTTTTCTTCTATATACTTACAGTAACTAATAAAACCAAAATTAAAGGGGTTTTCCCAACTAATGACACCTGTCCTCCATCTACAGGATAGGGGATAAATGTCTATTGCTGGGAGACCCAGAGTTCCCCAAGTGAATGAAGCTGTACAGAACATGCATGGCCACCGCTGCATTGCAGGTTGTGTAATTTAGTTTTTTGCATTGGGCTACTGAATAGTGCCTAGTGTAAACAGCATATAACCCAGAATGCAGTGCAAGAGAACACTGTTAGAAACTGAATATTCTGGAGGTATACCAAGCCATGCAATCTGAAGGTCTCTCTAATAACTAAATTACAATGGAAAGCCCGTCCCCACCCCTGGAGTTACACTTGTAGAGGCTATGGAAACCTTTGTGCATGAAAAATCAATACACACATCTTACCAAATCTCTGTAGAAAAGGAAATTATGTATTTATCAGGTTTTTTTGCATATAGAAAGACTCATACTTGGTTTACAGGGTATACTTCATTCATGTTTCTGGCTTATGGGCTTTCCAAGCACTGATCAGCTCCTCTATCCCTCTTCTCTTTCAGAGGCTGTGTAGTATAACCACACCCACTCAATACTACACAGCTATGTCATTTTTCTGTACCTGCTGGTCCTGCCCCCTCACTGCTGACAAGAGTAGAAAAATCAACTTGAGTGAATTACAGTCCCCTGTAATAGCAGCTTTCTCAGCTCTGCTTTCTTCCACAATTCCCCGGCACTGTCATACAGCCCTCTGTAATAGCTCAGTGGAAAGGCAGTGAATGCAATTCATAACAGTGGAAGCTAGCGAAGGAGTCAGTTTATTCTGACTGAATTTGGCAAGATTTCAGTCCTCTAGTCTACAGTGCCTTGAAAAGTGTAGAACTCAAACAAATCAGGCATTTTTAGGGAAAACCCCTTTAAAAAAAAAACACAAAAAAAACTCTTTCTAAAAGCACATTGTAGAAAAAAAAAGGGTACATAGCCTATAGAGGGCTTTTACGGGACTTCCATACAGATGACCTATTCTTAGGCCCAATGTCCTTGGGCAAATTTGAATTGCGGACGATCCGCAATTGAAGTCGCCTATAGGGAGACATGCGCATCCATAGCTTAATTAGAATATGAAGATTTGTTTTGTGGACCTTCAGAAAACAAATCGCAGCATTCTCCATTTTGCTGCGGTTCCTGCACGGGCAGCTTCCATTGACGTCAATGGAAAACATCAGATCCGCGGCCCATGCGCAATTCAATTGTGGATGGACTGCGGATTCTACGGGAAAGCAGGAGAGTTAAAGAAAAAAATCTCTACTGCACATGTGCGGCGGCGCACTGGCCGGCACTTCTGCACACATTTGCAGTGAAGACCCGGACAGGTAAGCACTATCCTCAGCCGCGGGCAGGGTGGGATTCCCTGCCGTGATAGTCAGATGAGCACGGCGGTCTTTTCATTTTATACCAGGCACATTTTGTACAGGCTCTGTCTGCTACTACAACTCAGTCCCATTTACCCGAATGGGACCGAGCTGCAGTAAGCTCATGTGACCGATGAATATGATGTCACACATGGGCTGAAGAGGCTGTGGACTTTTCAATCAGTGGAGCTGCTGAGAGTCTGACCTCCACTAATCTGATACGGATATCCCATCCTAAAGATCGGTCATTGATATCAATGACACAGAAAGTCCTGTTAGCCATCACTTTATAACTATTCTAGTGTTCTGTGAATTATTTGGCGGTTGTACATTATACAGCTGTGCTGATTTGGCCATCTACGTTCTCCTAGAAGTAGGAATATGAGATGGCAGATGGTTTACATGTACTTAGCTGTAAAGCTCTGGGATATAAACAGGAGATCCACATTATAATTGGTTATTTGATTTTCTCAGACTTAATATGTATGAAGAACACTGTAAAAACACAAAGTCACAAGAGAACGGCTTTGCACACCCATTAAATAATCCCAGGCAGGATGTCAAAGCTGAATTCTTTCTGGCAGCAGTCTGCACCAAGTTTTTTTTTATCTTTCCCTTGTGGTCTTACAATGAAGGAATCTTCCATCTTCAGTCCTGAATGACTGCCCACTATAATGTAGTCATTCATCTAGACAATATAGGCCGGCTGCACACGGACGGATTTGCATTGTAGAGTCCGGAGCAGGCGTCTGGCCCAGGGTTCGGCAGCAAATACCTTCCATAACGTGCTATGGAAAAGCGATTTTTCCTGCACATGGGCGGAAGTAAATTGTGATTTTCCGCTTGCGGAGGGAAATTTTTTTTAAATCGCAGCATTTTCCATTTTTGTGTGGGCTCCACATGGATGGCTTCCATCGAGGTCAATGAAAGCAGTCCGACCCGCGGCCCCTCCACCATTAACAGTGCGGAAAGGTCGCAGGACCTGCGTTATCACCTAGCGACGGCAGCGGAAAATTTGTACTGCGACTAACAGGTTAACATTTTTTGTTTAGTTTTATGAACCAATGATAATAAATGAATTATAATAAATTATAATTACTATGAGTGAGGCATGATCTAGCCTCACAGCAAATGTCTTGATATATATACTGCTGCTTGTTACTGGAATAAACACATGACTTCCTATCACATCCAATTCGTGTGTAGTGTGCAAGTTGCTTGGAGCTCGAATATAAACAACTAATTTGGACCCCAAAGACATACCTTTATAGCAAATAGATTTATTTGCACCAACACACTCAATAGTCTATAACTGAACAACCCCTCTAAGAAATATACATCATGAATAAAATCCTATCCAGGCATAAAAAGTAGAAGAGCTGCTCAGCACAACTAAATCCCATTGCAACTTTCATTTTGCCAGAGCATGATGAAAATTCAAATTCACCTTATTGATTACTATGGGTAGGACTGTCATTAAACCCAGTATCTGATTGTGCTCATATGTCGGTTTAATGGAGCTTTATCTTTCCACTCCAGCCTACTGAGTGGCTCATGAGGAACATATGTAATGTTTTTATCCTGTGCATTAATTAATTCCTCTACCAAACAAAGGAGACTCCCAGAATTACGCCAACTACCGAATAGCCTCTGCATGTAAGCAAGATCCTTCTCAAAGTTATACAGGAAAGACTAAGATCAGTAGTTGAAGCAGTGCTCCCTGAGCGCAGGCAGGATTTTGGCAAGGACGCGGCACCCACGGCCATATTGCAAACCTGCAGTGGACCATGGAAAAAGCTGGAGAATACCAAAAGAATATCTATATATGCTTCAACGACTACATCAAGGCCTTTGATTGCGTTGACCGTGACAAGCTATGGCAGACCCTACAAGAGCCGGGCGTATTTGCACATCTAGTCAACCTAATAAAATCACTTTATACCAATCAAGAAGCCACTGTGATAACAGTATGGGGACACAGATTGGTGTGGGATCGGCAAAGGCGTCAGACAGGGCTGCATCTCCTCACCCTTCTTGTTTAACCTATATGCGGAAGTGATCATAATGCAGAATATGGACCTAGACGAATTGGAAATCGGGGTGAAAATAGGTGGCAGAAATAACAATCTCTATTAATCAGATGACAAAACTCTGCTTGCAGAAACAAAAGCAGGTCTGATGCAGCTGATATGTAAGATTAAAAGAGAAAGTGAAAAAAATGGGCCTCTACCTAAATTTACAGATTAGTAAAATTATGATAACGGCAAAAAATGGCCAAATTAAAATCAAAACAACAATGAGGCCATAGAAGGCTTGCGAGACTTCATCTTCCCTGGCTCAAAAGTTGACCAGGCTAGAGAATGTAGGCCAGAGATCAAACATAGGACAGCATTGGGGGCGAAACGCAATGCTAAACATGGACAAAATCTGGAAAAGTAGGGATAGCAACCAAAAGCAGGATAGTGCAAACCACCGGTTTCCCAATAGCCATGTATGAATGTGCAAGCTGGACTGTGAAAAAAGCTGATAGAAGAAGGAAAGCTCAGTGTATGCCCTGGACAGCGAGACAAGGAGCGGGCTCGGGCTCGCGGAGGACAAGAGGAGCTCATGTATTTTTGCCATGTAACGCGAGCAGAACCGCTAGAAAAGTCTATAATGCATGGACAGATCAGTGGCTGATACTGGCATGGGTATCACACAACTGAAAGATGCAGTGCAAAACCAAAAAAACATGGAGGGAGGGAGCTTTTAGGGTCACGGAGGGTCAGGAATAACTAAACGGCTAACAACAACAACATTAATTAATCAAAATCAGAGAGATTGTTTCTTAAAGCATTCCTCCAGTGGTTAATGAAGAAAAAAAACGGCATTGCGAGCAGTCTATGTATCAGAGGAAGATTGCTAGCCAATAAAGTCTTGTTATCACAGCAGCATCAGCACTGATTCACACAAGTAGTTTTTGCAGTGGGAAAGGAGGAGTGGCAAGTGTAATATGAGCCAGCAGATACAGTGTCTAGAGACCAACCTGCATCCCCATTGTATCTGTAACATGGCAGACAATAACTACCTGTCAGGGAGGTAAATCAGAAAGAGGTCTGCCGCAGAGTGTATACACTTGGACTATTCAGTCAGCCCTGACAGTGTTGCTCATACACTTTAGATAGGAGCATTTGGCCAACAGCTATTACTCCCTACTACCCCATACACATGCCCGATTACTGAGAATCAGATATACAGCATGCAGAGGGGAAATTAAAATGCAGGATAAAAGTCGTAGCGTAACCAAAAATAATAATATTCCTCACGTACACATGGCAGATTCTGAAAAGTTAGGGTGGCTTCACACTAGCGTAATTCGCTGCCTGCCACCCGCCTGAGACAATTATGTACCTGCTGCCAATCGCCCTGCACTATCTTGGCATGTTTGCGCACCAAGATAGAACATGCGGCGATCTTTAATGTGCGCATATTTCATGCAATATGAGCGAGCTGCAACATGGGAGCCTATGGCAGATTGGCACGGCAGAATACGCTGTGACCATATGTTTGTGTGACGGAGCCCTACAGTATACTTTAACGATGTGAACTCCAAATGCAGTTATCGGTTTACAGAAGCATACACTAAATATAATACGCCACCTCCACAATTCTGTTGCCAATGACGTTGTGACTTCCTAGTATGTAAATATATGGCTGCTCTGAGCCTGGGACAACGCAGTTATTTGTAATCACGAGGACCGACTGTCGCTCAGTGACTAGAATAGCACACGGGGCACATGATAAGCCGCGAGAGGGAATGACGCAACACAAATTACCTAAAAACATAAGGCTAGTTCTATATGCATCTGGGATTACCATCCCCAACACTAACTACCCCATCTGAGCTGAAATCAGGGATTTACAAGTGGGGAGAACAAGTGCTTCTAATCACCACAAAATATGCAATTGTGATCCTGAGACAATGTAACAATCACTACAAGATTACTTACAGAACTGAAGACTGAAACTTAGAACGACCAAAACGGCAGCGACGGCCAGCAGTAAAATAAAGCGGTTTCGGAGAAGCATTCTTCAATTCCTTCTACTTAGTCTTCATCGTTTCTTTGTTTCTGCCATTAAACATCTCTGTGAAAGAAAAAGTTGAATGTTAATATTCTACAAAGAGCTTTATGTATGAGATGGGTGTAGTAAGAGGGAATGGGAAGGGTGTGAGGGGGGGACACAAGTGCACTATACCTGCTCTCTGATTGGCTAGTGCTGCTCGTGTGATCAGCACTGGCCATTCAGAAGGCAGTGCACAGTGCTGCAATTTTATATCTAGCCAATGCACATTCATCTTGGACATCCGAAAACTGGGACTACTGCAGGTGAATCAGACAGGCAGCAGAGATGAGTAAGTGCAGATAATACGCTATATGGACAAAAGTATTTGGACACTGCAGGTTTTTCAGAAAAAGGGGTTTATTATTCTATTTAGTAACGTGTCGGCCCTCCTTTTGCTTGTATCACAGCGGTAACACGGCGAGGCATACTTTCCACAAGTTCTCTGTAAGTCTGGACAGAAGTAGCTCAGCATTCCTCCTGCAAGGCTGTGAGAAGAGATTGTTGCGAGGATGGGCGTGGGTGCTGGTGTCATACCCGTCGCACCAGTCTGTCCCACAGGTGCTCCATCCGATGGTTATTACAAATTGAGCACCTTTTTATTTTACCCGTGCCCTTCCCAGCATACCGTTCAGCAAACTCAGGATTTGCATATTTGCAGATTTTCTGCACTGTCCAAATACTTTTATCCACATAGTGTATAACCCCAAATGCACTAGTCCCAGGACAGAATGGTGTCCTGCAACTGGAGGGAAGCTTTAAAGGGGTTGTCCCGCGCCGAAACGGTTTTTTTTTTTTTCCAACCCCCCCCCCGTTCGGCGCGAGACAACCCCGATGCAGGGACTGAAAAAAAGAACAGCACAGCGCTTACCTGAATCCCGGCGCTCCGGTGACTTCTATACTTACCGGTGAAGATGGCCGCCGGGATCCTCTACCTCCGTGGACCGCAGCTCTTCTGTGCGGTCCATTGCCGATTCCAGCCTCCTGATTGGCTGGAATCGGCACGTGACGGGGCGGAGCTACACGGAGCCCCATAGAGAACAGCAGAAGACCCGGACTGCGCAAGCGCGGCTAATTTGGCCATCGGAGGGCGAAAATTAGTCGGCTCCATGGGAACGAGGACGCTAGCAACGGAGCAGGTAAGTAAAAAACTTTTTATAACTTCTGTATGGCTCATAATTAATGCACAATGTACATTACAAAGTGCATTATTATGGCCATACAGAAGTGTATAGACCCACTTGCTGCCGCGGGACAACCCCTTTAAGACTTACTTTAAAGTATACCTAATTTTTCCTGACCATTATGTCTTGTTCCTGCATTTATCACTAGTTTTCACCTTCTGCAGGCTGTATATCTAATTTTCAGTTGTCTGAGCTGCAGGGAGAAGACTGTGGTTATGATGTCTTTTATACACTGCACATAGTGAAAACAGAAGATTGAAATATAAGCCCTTCCCTGAAAATAATCCCTAGCTTGTGTAAAAAAAGAGTGCAAACAAACAAAAACAAAAAATATATATATACACTCACCTCTCTGGCGCTGTTGGGGCTTGGCGCATCTAGCCGTTTGGTCTCCCTGCACTGCTCTGAAGCTCTTTCAGCAGGCATGAATTTAAAATCCCAGCTCCTGAAAGGGCTGTGTCTGATTGGCTGAGTGCTCAGCCAATCAGAGGCAAGAGTCAGCCATTCTCTGAATGACAGCTGAGTGCTGCCTGTGACTGATACAATCACAGGCAGTGTTCAGCCATTCATTGGACCATCAATAGAGTGCCGGCGAGCCAAGCAGCTAGATGCACCGAGCATGTATGTATGTATTTTCAGGGAAGGGCTTATATTTCAAGCCCTTCCACGAAAATTGTTGCAGGGGTTGCCAACATCCCATTGCTTTTAAAGCAATGGGAGAACATTGCAATCCTCTGCCAGAGCTGTGACAGCTGTGGCAGGGGATTCTTTATGGGCATGCAGCCATAGCATCATACAGCATGCTCCCCCTGCCACTCTACTCTCTGTACACTTCTATGGATCAAATGAATCTTCCCTGTCCTTCACTTTCTGTTCTCCCATCTTATTACCTTTGTTACTAGAGACAGGCATCACTTGACAACAAGTAGTGAACAGCACTTTACAATGATTTTTCAGCACAAAAAAACCCCACTTCTGCTAGTTATGATTTTTTTGTAATTTGGATCGTGCAGGCATAAAAATCAAATGACGGCCTGTGCAAAAAGGCAGTTGTTTAACTTATGAGTGGCTGCCTGTTTACCGTGAATGAAGGAGAGTGGCTGAAAGATCTCAGACCGGTTGGGGGAGGGGGAGGCTTAGTCTGAGCAGCAGAAGTCCGAAAGAGTTCAGCAAGTGATCTAGCACAGCAGGAAGGAATTCAGTCTGAGCAGCAGACAGCATACTGAACATGAGCACGATGCTGGGACCGGAGGAGCGCAGGAACACATCCCTGATAGCAGGGAGAGGGGGGGCATATCTAAACATTGCTATGACCATCAGCTGGGAGCTTACATCCGGGACAGCAGTTTTATACCCAGCTGCCAGGACCTGCAGGGGAGCGATGTCGACTGCCAATCAACCACAGGGGGCGTCACCTCCCTGTCACTCTGGTCTCCACCAGGACTTCCTGGTGGCGTCAAGATACAATAATACCGTCCATATGAAACATTTACATCAAACATGAAATCATTGTCCCTTTCAGGTTATGTTCAGATTACACATCTGCAGAACTGGACATTCTAGTATCTTTATGGAATAACTTGGATGCTTCTTAGACAACAACCCCCACACAAGAAAATTAATTCTCCTTATGCGAATTTCTCAGCAATTGCCTTTATTACATTGCAGACCTACAAACTAGAGCGCAAGACAACTTGGCAAGGAAGAGTAATTTAAACAATACACGAGCAAGAAGGAAAAAAATATTTTATCCAAATAAAATTTGTCTCCTAAAACACTGCTTGCCATCTGTTACCATGTAAGGAGTGCAAGAGCCACTCACAGAAATTTGGGACTACTATTCTGATTTTATAGTGCCACAGCACATAAACTGTTAAGTTTCAGAATGCAATAAGTATATGCATTTATCTGATTGGACTATTGGCCCTTATATAGCAGACTAAACCTATGCTTTGTAGTGCCAGAATCAAGGATCACAAGATAAGAGAAATCAGCAATGCTAAACTGTGGTGAGATAAACAGAAATAAAGGCCCATTTAAACACAACGATTATCGCTCAAAAGATGTCTTTTGAGCGATAATCCTTGTCATTTACAGCGCAAGATGATCACGCAAGATGAGCGATCACCTTGCGCTGCCAGCGGAGGATGCAGAAGACAAGTGGGGTGTCCCCACTTGTCTTCTGCATCCAGCTGTTATATAGCCGAGCGCTCCGTGCGGGGTATGGAGAACAGAGCTGGACTGCTCTGTTCTTCATAGCCAGCCTGTCATTAGGGAGCGGGATACAGCTGAAACAATAGTACCAGCTGTATTGCGCTGTGAATGCCTGATAAGGCTCATCATTGTCCAACGATGAGCGATGGCTTAACGAAAACTGCACAATGTAAGTGCAGTTACACACAACGATTATCACTCAAAAGACGGCTTTTGAGCGATAATCATTGTGTCTAAATGGGCCTTAAGACCATGATGAGATAATACCCTTATTGCATCGATTTCCTTGTCTAGACGAACCTTAAGAACTTTGAGACTGTTTTGTAGATGTCAATAAAAGCCCATTTAGATGGGACAAATGTCGGGCAAACGATGCCCGACACGCATCCCCGCAAATACTCGCTCTCGTGCTGCTGCACGGAAGCTAGTATCGCTGGCTCACAGCGGGGAGGCTGCAGGAGATTTCACTCCTCACTCTCCCCCGCCCCTCTCCATTGACATAACATAACGGCCGTTCAGTACTGAACGGCTGCTATTTACACTGAACGATCAGCTCATTGTCCATCACAGTGTTTCCCAACCTTTTAAGCCATAGGGCACCGCTGAGCAAATTTTTTTACGGAGTGACACCCCTACCAAAAGGGGGTGTGGTTAGGGTGTGTTTGGGGCGTGGCTTATTACGACATAGAATTTTCACCTCCATCGTTATAAAAAGGTATAATTTGTTGCATATTTCATTTCATAGGAAAGCTTTGGAATGTTCTACAAATATATTTTCCATTCATCTAAAGCTCATATTAACAAAAACATTGATAACGAGGATGCGGAAACAGCAGTAGAAAATCAGTTATTGTCTTTCTTCTCCATTAGATTAAGTACCCTTGTGCTGCTTCTTCAAGGCTTTTAGTGGAGATGAATCTCTGTGGCACTGTCTGCACATGCTCAGTAGTGAAGCTCCTGCTCTACAGACCAGATGATATTTTCTGTTCTACCCAAATAGCCTGATTTTTATTATAATGGTGATGAAAAGCCTGATGTTCCCATCCTAATACAGTAAACTTAGCACTTAAACATGAGTCATATGAAGCAGTCGGGAGTCTGGGAAGATTGAGGATTTGGACGTTTGGCTTATGACTCCACAGCCCCGCGAACCAGTATGAGAGGGAAGGAGAGCAGCAGCGCACACAGCACAGCTCCGACGTCACATTAGAAAAAGCGTTCTCCTACTCGGCAAGCATGGAGAAAGAAAATCAACATTTATAGAAACGAGACGAGGAAGGGACATTATGCAGTTTAGTCACATCTCTGGTTGCAACGAAACCTGAAATACATTTCCAGCTGCCTAAGGAAAGCTTGTGACTCATATAGCATAAGACGTTAAAGAATACTTCATACAGGCAGAATATCTTAAGCCACACCAATACTACTAAAGGTTCTTTTACGTGCATAAACGTGTTGGAGATGACGAGTGCCTCTCAACAAGATTGGCGATCATCTACTGAGGCTTTACACGGGCCAGTTCAGACGTTCCTATGATAGTTTGTCCTCCATAGAGCTTCATCATTTTCGGCATTAAATCCCTTGTTTACATGGGGAGATCTGCTGCCAACAACCATATTTTTTTTTTTAGTTCCACATAAGATACAAATCACCAAACGAGGGCTCGCTCAATTCATTGGAAGATCAGGGCACCTTCACATGGCCTGATCATCGAGCAAAAGAACATTATGTTCCTAGGAGTGTTCTTGCCTGGTCATTGGGCCATGTAAAAGGCCCTTATGTAAATACCCCTCACTTAAGTCCTGGGAACTAAAGCTTCATTTACACGGGACAATTGTCGGGCAAATGATGCCCGACACTCATCCCCGCATGTACTCCCTCGCTCCTGTGCTATTGCACAGGAACGACTATCGTTGGCTCGCAGCAGGGAGGCTGCAGGAGACTTCACTCCTCGCTCTCCCCCACCTCTCTCCATTGACTTTAACAGCGGCAGTTCAGAATTTTAAGCTACATAAAATCCTGATCACTCAGTGTAAACAGAAGCCGTTCAGTACTGAACAGCCGCTGTGTTAAGTGAATGGAAAGGGGCAGGGGAGAGCGAAGAAAGAAATCTCCTCTTGCCACCCGGCTGCAAGCCAACAATATTTGCTCCTGTGTGACAGCACAGGAGCGGGTCCATGCGGGGGATGAGCGTCGGGCATAGTTTGCCCAACAGTAGTCCAGTGTAAATGGGGCTTAAAAGATCTTCTTTGAATGTAGGGAGAGAAGCGCCAGCACAACACCCTCTTCTGGTAGAAAGGCTTGTTGTTAGGTAGCTTCCTCAGCTTATAGGAGGACTGCTTGGTAAACTCCACATTTGCAGAAACCGATCATCACATTTACATCCATGAGACCCCCTACATGGGTAAAACAATGATGTACTTTTCAAAACATATGTGGCAAAACCTTTTGATCAATTTAAATAGGAAAAGTTTTTATACTTTCTTTTTTTTTCTAAGTCGCAGTGAGCGGTCCAGTGGGCAGGCCGGACTGTCTCTCCTGGCTGGATTATGTCCCCTAACACTGCCCCTCTGTGGCACTGTGCCGTGGATGACGTAGGAGACTGCACATGTACTGGAAGATCCCAGACCAGCGCATGCGCAGGTCATCTAGCCCGTCTATCGGCAGATTCACTAGAATGAGCTGCGCACGCATGGCTAATCTCCTCACTTCCAGATCTATGATTGGTTCGCTGATTTTGAGCAGCGTGTGGATGCAAGTGACATTCACACGTCACCGTTTCAGAGAGGAGCAGCATTAGGGGACGTAGTCCGGCCAGGAAAAAAAAAAAAAAAAAAAGGAGAGTCCAGTCCATCCACTGTGAATTACCATGCGGCACGCGAAAAATTTACACCTTTTTAAAAAGGTATTAATTGTTCAAATAATTTATCAAAAGTTTTGAAAAGTATATTTATTAATTGTTTTACCGATGTAGGCGGCTTTAGGAATGCAAAAAGGAACAAAGATCCGCTTCAATCATTATGCATTCTATAAGACAAAGCCAATTACTATGAAAAGCTTTGGTTCTAACTGTAAGGCCTCGTTCACACAGGTGACAAAGTCGCGTGATTTTGTCCCGTTGCTACAAATCGCATATATGTGAAGCCCATGCTTTCCTATGGGTTACTTCACATGTACAAAGCACTAAACTAATCCCTAGCTGCAGAAAAAAACCCAAAAAACCCTCACATATATCACATAAGAAGCGCTTTCAGCCCGGCCACATCTTCTTTTGGGACCCCGACACTGTTTCTCTTCATCATCTTCTGACAGGAGATTGAAAGATCCCCGCCTCCTGGAAGCGCTGGTTACGATTGGCTAAGTGTCAGCTAAGACGACAAGCAGTGCTGGGGACCCGGGGAGAAGTTGCAGTGGAGCCACGGACAGCACTTCTAGGTGACGTATACCTTTTTTTTTTCCCCTTCAGCTACAGCTTATTTTCGGGATAGGGCTTATATTTCAAGACCCCTCCCCAAAAATCCTCACATGTGGTGCTACAAAGTCGTGGTATCACTACAGCGATATCGCATGGACCAGCAATGCGATATTGCTGTGATTTTCTCACGGTGATGCTGTGTAGCCCGTGTGAACCAGGCCTAACTGGCATTCCCCTGTAATCTTTCACTACAGCCACTTGCCCAATCTTCCTGAAATCTAGGTGTCTGTCTGGTGACATAACTGTTTCATAATAATCTGTGCTCTTTGCAGAATGTCTTAGAGTGGTTTCTCATCTGTGTCTGTCCCTCACTCACATAAAAAAAAACAAAAAACTGTAGCAAACTGGACCCATAGAAAGCAATACATGTTTTTGCTCTTAAGTTCGGGTTCAGTTTGACCCCGTTCTGGTCGCATTTAGTTTTTTTGAACAGTAAAAAAGTGCAGCATGCAACGTTATTGTTCCCATAAAAAAAAAGACGGAGAGCACCCTTCTGTTTTGCTTTTTTGCATAAAAGTCAGTGACAAAGGGTAGCAGACTTCTGTCTACCTTCCGTCATCCTTTTTATCAATATACTGCATAGCAAAACAATAGGTGACCTTGGAGGGAGAGAGGAGAGAAGGGAAGCACCAAGAAAAGGAGGGGGAGGGAGAAGCCCAGCCACCACCCACCAGCCAGGAGTGTGTGTTGTGTTGGCTTGGAGGAAGAGCTCTAGCAGACCTCCAAGAGTGAAACTAGTGCAACAGCCTGCATATCCAATCAGCTACTCTATCCCCAAAGTGTTATTTGCCAGCATCAGTTTTGCTTCAGTTTGTAAAAAGTCCACATTCAATATTTTTTTCTTAACTGCGCAGGACAGCGTATCTCACGCTATACGCATTGCACATGTACACCGTTTACTACGCACCAATAGAGAAAAGGGTTCTATCGTGCGTAATACGAGGTAGAATACAACATCGCGCATTCTTTTTTTATGCAATGAATATACACAAGTGTGAATGAATAAATGGAAATCAATGTACTTTCATTGACTCCATTCACCACATATATTACGCATGTAATCCGCAATGAAATTACGTTTGTCTGAGCCTACCCTTACTCAAGTACTGTAGAGCTACTTCTAATCTAAAGAATAGGTGTACAGATAACCTTTGAACTGCAGTGTAAATATTTAGGGGGAACGTAACTGGTTGGTTATATGGCATCAGCTCCAAAGAACAAATACCCAGCAGCAGCTTGCCTGGATTGGACATGGCCTACAAGTGAATCTGGTCAGGAATTATTTTTTAGGTACTTTCCAATAATACAGAATAAATTACATATAAAGGCAATGAAAAAAGAGCAACAAAGTACAAACAAGTGTGACCTCTGAGCTCACGATACAAAGTAATTTATGGTCCATGTGAATACAGAGCTTTCCAGAAACTAGAAGAAAACTGCAAACGGATTGCCAAAATCAGATTAATGCAGAAAACGAAGTCGTCCGTGCAGGATCATCTCACCATCACTTATGAATAAGGGGGTATAGATACATGACACAAGTACAATACATAAATATCTACAGCGCTCTGGAACTAATGGCGCATCAGTTGGATCCCTGACTGTCCAGTCCCTTCCGCCAGGCTGCAGCGGTGACAGACCCATATACCAACACTGGCCTCAGAGGTAGATGGCACGTCACCAATGAGGGCAGGGATTGGCTGCAGTGGTCACGTGGCTATACGGGCATGTCATCGCTGAAGCCATGTAAAGAAGCCCCAGCGGCAAGCCATCAAACTGATGATTATTGCTTCTCTTCTTATTTTACAAGGTTTCCTGCACCTACATCAATTTAGCTCTTGAGCAACCCTTTTAAAAGTTTTCTTTTTTGTATAATGCAAAATGCTAAGCTGCTGTACAACGGAAAGTTGTGCAACTTTGTGATCTATTGCTTTTCAATTTCTCATCATGTCTCAACATCGCCTATTGGGGTCATTGGTAAATGGACAGGTTTTTAGTTATTTGGTGGAACAATGAATGCTCCCAACAAATGGGTTGTACATGAAAAACATGCCATACACAGGTCCTTGATCACCAACTCTCAAAACCCCCCCCAAAAAAAAAAAAAAAAAAGTGAAAAATGCCTATGAAAACACCTCAACAAACAAGATAAAACACCGACTAGTCTCAACTTGCCCTCTTTCTGGTCAGTTTTGTTTTCCAAAGTATATATGTGCTAGAAGCTCCGGTCGGAGACTCTGTCGTAGATCGGATTCAAAATACATGCAGCGTTCTTTCTTCCATTCAAAAGCCAGGCAGCTGAGTGAAAACCGAACAGACTCCGTTAGAATTAATAGGGTCCATTCGGCGATGTTCGGGTCAGTCCTGAGACGGAGCCGTTTGGCTGCGGAGATTCCTCTTTCTTGCTCCTCGAATGGTGTAAAACTATCCTAATTGTACTTCGGGCTTGGCAAAACAAAAACAAGCTACAATAATCTATTTCCCCTCTGCACCAATGCATCACAAATGTGTTTGTTGTGTGCAAGTAAAGGGGAGAGGCATGAAGAAAATGACAATATCAAGGAATAAAATACAGAAAAATCAACAAAGCAACTTTTTTACATAGACGAGCTACATTAATTAGGGAAGAAAGAAAATTATGATTCTCACACTTTGGATTCACATAGAGAGTCTTCATTTGTGCGACTCGCTATTGGAATCATCCATAAATCGGACGTTTTAGCCAAACATTGGGCCAGAAAAGCAGTAGGATTGAATCCAAAGAGAAATGTAAATCCATATATTGATCAAACGAGATCCAAAAAGTAGGCGAGTCCAGTTATTTAGAGGGTATCGCTTACTCAATCCTATTTTTCTACCCCACAAGGAATATCTGCAGTATTTAGTCCTTTTCAATACATCTGGTTTTGAGACAAAATCCAGTCCCAGGTCCAAAGGTAAAAGGGTGTTTATTACCTACAGTTGTACTTCTCTGCCGTCTCTCCGATCTGCCGATTCCGATGGCCAACACAATCTTCAGAGTACCTAATCCCTCAGAGTGCATTGGCAGTTTGATCTACCATTGCACTATATCTGATTGGCCAAAAGGTGTTCACGTGATCAACACTGACCAATCAGAGAGTGGTACACAATGTGTGTTTGTAGTTAGAAAACTGTTGCAGCCATCTTGGAAGACCCAGACCCTGCTACCTCCTGGGCAGAACTATGTCCTGAAACTGGAGGATCCCTTTAAATTCTTAGTACTGCGCTGCCATGTAAAATTCTTAAATGAAAAGAAAAGTTAGATTTGTAGGATTTGGCTTTCTACACTTACATAACAACGATCAAAAGATTTCACAGTAGATCTTGCCTGACTTACTAGGTTTTCCCATACTGAACTCATTTAGAAAGTGTAACCAGGCTTACGACAAAGGACTCTACACACGAGGTGTGGACTCAGCAAGGATTTAATTTCTATCCACTGGAGAGTCTGATGTTAATACCCGTTATTTCAGCACTGTCATTAGTGGAGAAAGCACAGGCTCGCAATTACCGTTTCCATCACACCGCACAGCATTTATACTTGTAATTGCTACTATCGTGCCATGGGAGAAAAAAATATATATATTGTATAGCAATTCTGATTTTTCAGGCAAGGTAGTATTTGCATGAACTAATTCTGTTTTGTATTCCAAGTCTTCATAAGGAAGAGGGGGGGGGGGTTCACACCTACATTGGGGATTCCGCTTTCCTGCTCTAGACTATTAATTTCTCATAAAACAGTAAAATTTCTATGTGAAAGTGAAACGTTAGAAGAAAAAAAAAAAAATCCAGAACAGTTAAAGCAAATCACAATATAATCTCAGCAACATCCCCCCCCCCCCGAGTTATAATCATTAGGAGACAATGTACATTAAATGGAGAACGCCCTGAGCGTTTGCGCTGACTTCAAAGTGGATAAAAAATGGCTGCGACTCAAAAACACACAAGACTTTAGCTCGTTATTAAATTAAGCAGTACAAGGAGTACTTCTGGTAGCCTAATGCCTGTAGCTACATGTATAATGCATGAGGTCCTGCGTGAGCTTCTAAAAGCATGTCCTGGTTGGTGACGGGTAATAAGCCGCCTCGTTAGGTCACCCCAAGGAGGGCCTTATTTACAGCTCCTCCTGCCCTAGGCACTTAGGGTCCTAATATACATTAGACTTTAGTTGTCCAAATCTCCTGACAATGGCAGGGCTGGATGGCGCTAGTGTGTATAGGGGCGGCTTAACTTTCCCCCAACAGATGTCAGGCGACATAAATTATAATGCCCGATCCTTTTGTTCCTGAGGAGATAAGCTAGCGCCAGAGCTGACTGGCAGCGGCACACCTCTCTAGACACATGAACGTTCATATGTGTGTGGCCAGCCAGGGGAAACAGCTGTCCGACAAACAATGGTTCATCTGACAATTGCTGAATGTGTCTAGGCAGTCACTAACCTGTCAAACAACTTGTGCAATTGATCTATCTCACTGGCTATCAGCACGGCAGTTTTGCCAATTAACTAAAATTATGTTTTTCTGCTGATAAATCCCTCTAAAGTGCTGTTTCTTTCCCCCCTAGCATTCCATCCACGGTCTGCTGTCCTAGCATCTCTTGTCAATCATGAGCTAGCAGAGCAGAGGGACGAGTCTTCAAGCTCATTGAACTGTATGCAGAGAGGAGGGGAGGGAGAGCTGCAAGTAGAGCTAATAGTGAGCTCTTCTGCTGTTTACACATGCATACTGCTAAATCTTTCTTGCACTCCTGCCTGCGGTTATTTCTGCATGTGTGTAATAGGCATTTAGAAAAGCAAGATCTCTGCAGTTCTCTGTGTACAGTCTATAGCACAAAGAACACAGAGCTGCAGCGCCTCCGACCAGTCCTGAGGAGGATGGAGAAGTAAATATATAGCCTGCATAGGAAACAAAATGCAGGCGTCCGCCTCCGAATCTCGCAGCAAATACCTTCCATAGCATGCTATGGAAAAGGGATTCTTCCTGCAGAGCAGAAATCGAATGCGGTTTTCGCTCACGGAGGAAAAAAATTGCAGCATGCTCCATTTTTGCGCAGATTCTGCACCAACAGCTTCCACTGAAGTCAATGAAAGCTGTTCAATTCACGGCCCTTCTTGACATTGGGGAAAGATCACGGATTCCCTAACACTGCCTAGTGTGCGGACCATTCGTAGTACAGAAGAGGAGAAAAAGAAAGCAGGTATATATGGACGCTGCTGCTACTGCCACCATGGCCGAATCCGGCATGCCCGTGTGCATAAGGGTATCAGAAGGTCTGAGCGCTGCACGCTGCCACCCTCACAATCCTGTATGTTGTATTCTTCTTCCCCAGAGACCAGTAATGTATGCAGCGCACAACAATGCCACGCATGATGCCTCCTATCCTCATGTTACCCCTGCTTACATTTGCCTTCTTATTTAGATGTGTTCCCTGTAAAGAGATAAGGATAGTGTAAAACATCTGGCTCCACCAACAATCAATAGCAGCTCTCCGTGTCTGTCTCCAGCAAAGTACAGGCCTAATTCTATCAGATGGCTCCAGACATTCCCCATTAGAGCGCCCGTAGACTGCACTTACTGAGCGCTCATGTGTGTCTTATAGAAGATCTACGTCCACAACAGAGAGCTCCGCTATGAAAGCCTTCACCTTAACTTTCAGCAGGGAGGGACAGGATGAAGTGGAGGTACAGTAACTATATTTCACCTATTTCTAGGCTTTTCTTCAAAACTTCTTACAAAAGAGGTGGCGGCAGCTGCATCGTTAAAACACTGCATTAATAGGAATAATAAGAAAAAAAAATTAAAGTAAATGGGAAAAAAAGGACCTGCGCTCCTTAAGGAAAATCTCCTCTGGTGCCAATAATAGATACAACCTCCGTTCATTCCGTACGACGCGTTTCGTCACTAGGACTTTATCAAGTACATACAAGTTAAACAACAACAACAACACTTTATATAGTATATGCATATTACCTCTCCTGATGGGGATCCATGGCTGCCTCTGTGTCCGGCAGAAAAAAAAAATGCAGATCTTACCATATTTTAGAATGATTTTTTTTTTTTGCCCATGCTCTAATCTCTAACTTAAAGGACCACGCCAGTAATTTTATTTTTTTAAATTCATTCATTATATAGCTAATATATGCTGTATATATATAGTAAGGGCTCATGCCCACGCCCGTGAAAGGTTCCGCAAGAGGAATGTTGCAGTGGAGTCCGTCACGGCGCCCCCCCCCCCCCCCAAAGACCCCATACTTACCTCCCAGACCCGCTGTGTGAGTCCCACATGACGCGCTGGCGCGCACGTGCAGTACAACGCATGACGTACCGGCAGGGTCATATGACGTGGCGTGCGGTGGACGGGGAAGCACATTTATGTTATACTTCTGCTGTGCTACAGCAAAAGTATAGCGTGACGGTCAACTTCCATTGACTACTGCGCGTATTCCTGCAGCAAATAGGACATGCCGCGGGTTATTTCTCGCTGCGGAATTCCGCAGAGTGAACATTCAGCTATTTGGTTTAATAGAAACTAATAGCTGCGGTGTAACACGGAGGAAATCCAGCCGTGGGCATTAGCCCTAAGTCAGCTAGTGTTACCTTAGTTATTTCTGTCTGAAACTCCTGGTCTCTTTTTCCTCGGATGGTCATGTGATCTCAGTGCTGACCAGCTGTGATTTACTTGGGGTTATGTATTCATATTCTCGTCAATTTTTAAGGCCGCCTGCAGACGGGCGTCAATTCCGCGGCGGGATTTCCCACAGGATTTCCGCCGCTGGAAGCTGCCATAGGATTCCGTTTAACGCAATCCTATGCAGACGGCCGCGGTTTGGCCGCGCGAGATTTCGCGCGGCAAACAAACTGCGGCATGCCCCATTTCTGTGCGGAGCTCACTCACTGGCCGCCCGCTCTGCGCATGCTCCGGCTGGCTGGCAGCCGGCACATGAAAGAGCCGGGGCCGCGGGAAAGGGGAGTGCCCGTGCTGCTCTCTGCGGGGGCTCGGGTCAGGTCCCGCTGCGAGGATTCTCGCAGCCGGATCCGACCCGGCTGTCTGCAGGCGGCCTAAGTCTCTGTGATGCCGTTACATGAATCTACCACATAAACTGCTTAGAGGGGATATAGAAACTCCTGTCACAGTTACTGATGATGACACATCTCCTGCCACACAGTTATAATAGAGGAGATCACAACTGATCCTCCTGACTGTATACTTATGGTCTGTAGCTTATTTAGTTGAATACTGATAATAATGATAATTAACCCCTAATTCCACAGTAGGCATAAAATGGAATAGCCTTAGCTAAGGCTGTGTTGATGCATCATGGCATTGATGTAAAAGTGCAAGTTAAAAAGAATAAAAACAAAACAAAACAAAAAAAACCTTCAGGGTCGTGCCTGGTAAGTACCAGAAATAGGGATGTCCACTACATGGAAGTGGCTGCAATATAGGGGAGAACTCCAGATAATCGGGTATAAGGGGTAGGGATGAAAAATGGCGTTTTCACCAGTGGCCCTTTAGGCTGCCATCACAATGGTGTGGCCGGTATCGGGCCAATCGCTCTTGCCATCCATGCGAAAGCCCTTATTATAAATGGCTGTGATTGGCTGAGCGCTGTGACCAATCACATGCAGCACTCAGCTGTCATTGAATGACGGCTGGGCGTTGCCTCCGATAGGTCACTGCACTCAGCCAATCAGAGGCAACACTTTCTGGAGGCTGGGATTTTTCAATCCCTAGCTTCCAGAAGGCAGAAGAGGACTGCCGGGGCTGGAGAGAAGAGGCGGACAGCTCTTCTAGGTAAGTTTTGTTTTTAGCAGCTAGGGCTGATTTTCTGGGAAGGGCTTATATTTCAAGCCCTTCCCTGAAAATCATCGCTGCGGTGGTTGCCTGCAGCCCATTACCTTCAATGGGGCAGCAGCAGCATTGAAAGCAATGGGATAGCATCGCAGACCTCTGCCACAGCTTTGGCAGAGGATTCCTTCATCCCCGCAGTGATGGAGGAATCCCCTGCCATAGCTGTCAAAGCTGTGTCAGGGGAGCGCAATGTACTCCCTATGTTTTCAATGGGGCTGGCGCTGCTGCCGCCGGCCCCATTGACAGCAGTGGGTGATAGCGCAGATTTTTCTTCATGCTGCGAGGCTTCAGTGAAAACATCACAAGGCAGTATGAAACCATTGAAAATCATTGATTTCATAATCACGCGTTTTCACTCGCTCTTGCATCGCAAGAAAACATATCGCTAGTGGGTAGGAGCCATAAAAGGTCACAAATTATGGCTGCCATTTAAGACCTCACACCACTCCCTTTTCAAAAGTAGCAAGTAAAGTGGGTTGGATTTATCCAGAGTGCGCAGAATTCCTGTGGGCAAAAAAAAAATAATAAAAAATGTAAAAAATTTACCATCGTTAACTATAGAAACTTGGCGCAAGTAACGCAAATCTAACTGCTCATAGAAGGCGTCGATTTCAATCTCTGGCATAAGGACAGTCCAAGACGTGGCAGATATAGAGACATGTTGCATTTTACTCCAGTGATCTATAGTTTAAGACTATCATATGAAACACTACTCTTCATAAATCTGCTCCATAGATTTTCAGCAATTGGCCGCACAGTCATGATATTTTCATAGAAGAGGGAAAATAAGAAGCTGCCAAACCTACCTGACATCACTTATCTCAGGATTGGCAGGTCAAGCTACGTTTACACACACCATATAGGTTGAGGATTTAGGATACGAGTGTGTATATATATCATTGTGTCTAAAAGGACCTTTAGGTGACAGGATGACACCTACTCCTCCGCCATCCTCCGATCTGGAGGTGTGGGAGAATTGCAGGCCTTCATAGGACAATGCAGCGGGGGAGGTAGAATCGGACCATTGTATCCAGGTTTTGATGAAGGCGAGCAGGTTTAGGTGTTTGGTGGTGAAGAGGTCATGGATAGTTGTGAGTTTGTTACATCTGGACTGGGAGTTCTATAGGGCGCATTTGAATTGGGCGGGGGGGCATTTTGGTAGAGAGCTGTAAAGGGTGGGCCTGGGTTGGGGGATATGTCCCCCTGCAGCTAGGAGTAACAGGGAAGTGAGGGTGAGCACGTGGTTAGCGAATGTGTGTGGGTGGATGAGGTGGTTCTTGGCGGTATGGGGGGGGGGGGGGCTGAAGGCGTCTGAGGAAGTTGAAAAATGCATGGGAGTCGTGCATGGGTGAGTAGAGGAGGGAGGGGCTGATGTGGATGGAGTGTGTTGGGCCTGGGCGTTGGAAGAAAGTGTTAAGGCTTGAAAGGAGGATAGAGGTGGAGATCAGTGCAAAGAGGAGAGTATTTTCCTCCAAATATGGACGGTTGTGGATTTTACCTGTCTCTGCTCTGTCGAACTGTGCTGTAAAACTGCATCATTCGACCACATAAGACACTTGTTTCTGGACAGGCCATGCGGGGCAATGAGGCTATACATTTTTTTTTAATGGAGCAGATTTATTAGGTGCAGCATATCATACGATAGTCTAAACCTAGCAAGAGGTTCCCTTTAAGAAAAATGGGTTTCAAATGGTAAAACAGTAGCGGTGCATGCATTTGTGCAGTACATGTCAGCACTGTCATATTGTGGTGTCCTGTGGAAACCAGATCAACTTAGCAATAAAGATAGAAATGCAAAAAACACAAAGAAAACAGGTCAGAGTACAACAGATAAGATTTCAAGTACAAACTTCAGTCTTCGTGTTAACAAACACATTGAGAGCGATTTATAAAGCAAAGTGTGCCAAAAAAAAAAAAAAAAAAAAAAAAAAAAAAAGCACACAAATTTATTAGGGCCTTCCCTGACACTTTTGTTAACCATTTCAGGACCACCAACAACTGTAAATGTCCCACGGCCCTGAAGTGTTTATGGAGCAAGCTTGGGAGTCACGTCCACGCTACACAATGGCTATCAGCGGTTTATAACAGTCGCCGGTAATTGCCGCAGTCAGATTTAGCTCTGTTCACCACAGTTAACTGTTTAGACACCAGGTCATCTTTAACTGTGGCACCCAATCAGTCAGCAGGAAAGATTTTGGGGCCGGAGGGGTCCCATTTTGGTGGAGTCAGTCGGTAGAAATGTAAGCAAAGAAAGAGACGACAGAGCCGTCCAACCCCCTTCTCAATGCAGGATCACTAAATCAGCCCAGACAGATATTTGTCCAGCCTTTGTGTGAAGACTTCCATTGAAGGAGAACTCCCCACCTCCCGTGGTAACCTGTTCCACTCATTGATCACCCTCCCTGTCAGAAAGTTTTTTCTAATATCTAATCTGTGTCTCCTCCCTTTCAGTTACACCCCATTGCTTCTAGCCTTTCCTTGTGAAAATGTGAATAGAGCTGATCCCTCTGCAGTGTGACAGCCCTTCAGATATTTGTAGACAGCTATTAAAGGGGTTGTCCCGCGCCGAAACGTTTTTGTTTTTTTTCCAATAGCCCCCCCCGTTTGGCGCGAGACAAACCCGATGCATGTGTTGAAAAAAAAACCAAAACGGATAGTACTTACCCGAATCCCCGCGCTCCGGTGACTTCTTACTTACCTTGCGAAGATGGCCGCCGGGATCCTCACCCTCGGTGGACCGCAGGTCTTCTGTGCGGTCCATTGCCGATTCCAGCCTCCTGATTGGCTGGAATCGGCACACGTGACGGGGCGGAGCTACGAGGAGCAGCTCTCCAGCACGAGCGGTCCCATTCACCACGGAGAAGACCGGACTGCGCAAGCGCGTCTAATCGGGCGATTAGACGCTGAAAATTAGACGGCTCCATGGAGACGGGGACGCTAGCAACGGAACAGGTAAGTGAATAACTTCTGTATGGCTCATAATTAATGCACAATGTATATTACAAAGTTCATTAATATGGCCATACAGAAGTGTATACCCCAACTTTGTTTCGCGGGACAACCCCTTTAAGTCTCCTCTCAGCCTTCTTTCATGCAAGCTAAACATTCCCAGATCCTTTAATATATTCTGTCCTAAAATTATATGACATCAATCTCATGACAAAGTTTTGAGCAGAGAAAACTGTAGAACAGAAATAGTTTCATGTGTAACGCTGCACGACTGGTTCCAATGATTAGTTGCCATTTCATTATTAACAATCGTTACTGCTGGTATAGAGCTAGGATCACAAGAAAAATGAGAAACATGGGTTTCAGTTTCCTCTCATGTTGCCTTTCAAAGTCTCTCTGATGCAAATAGGACGATGGAACAATACCTCTATAACGCCACCTATTGGATGGCAGCATTCCTGCAAGTCCATGTCCGACCTTTAGCCCCTAAGGATGTAGTCCTCCTCCCATTTTCATTTTTCCCTCCCCCTTTAAAAAAAATCAATCATTTATCCATCAACATAGCTCTTTTTACAGGACAAGTTTTATTTTTAATGGTGCTATGTAATGTACCATATAATGTACTGGAAAACATAAAAAAAAAAACAAACAAAAAACACTTTTTAAATTTGGGGTGGGAAGGGTCTTGTTTCTAAGGTGTACACATTGCAGCAAAAAGGACATGATGACTTTGTTCTATGGATCAGTAGCATGGTAAGTTTATATAGCTTTTTGTGCTGTACTACTTTAAGATATAGTTCATCTTTGGAAAATAATTTTCGGCCAACTTCTGACATCCACAACTTTTTTATTCTTTTGCCGACAGTTGTGCGAGGGCTCAGTTTTTTTTTACAGGACACACTGTAGTTTCTATTGGTTCGATTTGGGAGTACATATGAGTTTTTGATCGATCTTATTACATTTGTTTCTTGGAGATAGGGGGGTGTAACCAAAAAAAAAGGGCAATTCTGATGTATATTTTTTTTTTCTGGTGACGTTCACCGTGCGGCGTAAATATGAGGTTACTTTAATAGATCAGACTTTTAGGGATGCCACTAAACCAAATATATTTTTATTTATTATAAATATGGAATTTTTTTTTTATCTCCCTTAATTTTTTTATTTATTTATTTTTTTTTAAGAATACAAAAATTTTTTTAAACCGGTTTTTTTTTCGTAAGAACTTGCAATGATCAGATCGCTCCTGCAGTATGATATAATACCATAGTATTACATTATACCACGATCTGACAGTCAATCAATTCACGTCGCAGGCAATCTACAATGGCAACACTGGGGACTTTCAGAAGGCCCCCTGGCTGCCATGGCAACTGAACCGTACCCAGTGATCTCATTGCTGTGAGCCGTTCAGGACATTTGAATGCTGCTGTCAAACTTCACAGCATGGAAAAGGTTAACAGCCACAATCAGTGGGAAAGCTGATCATAGCTGTTGTAAGCGGGTGTCAGCTGTAGGAAACAGCCAGCACCCGCATTGTATGGAGCAGGATCGGCCCCCGCTCACCCTCCATACAAACGCCGAACCTCCATGAAGTAACTGTACGTCATGGAGCGTTAAGGGCTTAAAGAGGCCATGTAACAATGACTGGAAATAGAAGCCAAAGTCAGTCTTCTCCAGGAGAAAGAGATAGGTGGCGTTATTGAGGCATTGTTTCATATTCCAATTTGCACAAGTTTCCCAGAAAAGCATGCAAAGTCTTACAAGCCTCATCACACCTACTATGCGCTCTCCCTGAGAAACATTCCCACACCCGACCCAAAGGGTTTCCCCCCAAAAGGGCCAGATAGAATAGTAAAAAAACCTCATGGAAGAATAAAGGAAGGGTGAATACAACACTACTACAGTAGACCATTTGGATCTCTCATCCAGCCTGATCCCCAGACAGCAAGGAACATGAGGAGTACATTGATTTATAACTTTTCTGTAAGTGACATTGCATAAGTTTGCACTTCAGGTTTAGCTGCACTCATACAATGATTGACAGCTGTCAAAAAGGGTCGATGACCTTTTGAGAATCAAACAAAGGTTCGGTTCAGAAATCTGTTCTAGCTTCCAGTCACAGTTTCTATCAGAAATGCCCAAAATAGGTAAAAAGATGAAAACCAGACCATTAAAAGTCAAAGGGTTCAGTCAAGCGTCGCTGCTTTCCATCATATAATGGATCTGGCATGCTGTTTATTTTTTCTCCGTTCTCTTGTTCTATGATGGAACAGAAGAACCAAGATTTAAATGGAAAGAGGTTTGTGCTGTTTAAATCTGTAGCTCAATGTGGTGCTAAAGTCAAAAGTTTTATGGAGCGAATACCTTTATTGGTGAACCAGAAAAATGACATCTGCAGGCTTTCAGAGCACAGTGACCCCTTCATCAGGAGATAAGAAATGAGATAAGCACAACAATTACAAGGATGTTACATCCCGACCAAATGTACCTTTACACGGTATGACTCTGGCTCCTGCGCTCTAAGGTGTGTTTAGACTGAACTATTATGTGGGTCGGGATGGGTATCATCTCTGCTTAAGGAGAGCACCTAGAAGGTGTGGAGGAGACTTATAATGCCATCCAAGCTCCTCTTGGAAATATATATGCAAATAAGGAAGATGGACCAATACATCTGCAGTGCCATCTATTGGATGGCAGCATTACTTCAAATCAATATCAGACCACTTAAACAAGTCTTATGACCGCAAGTCAAAAATTCATAGACAGCTGTTCCGGTGTTTTTGCCCCTCATCAGTGTGCAGCAGGTGAGGGGCCTATGCACAGCCTTATAAGAGACTCCTCACTCACCTCCTAAGAGTCCCATCACACACCTTCTAGCTGCTCTCCTTAGTCATAGACGTCTCACTAGCCAAGCCAGAAACCTACTGCACACTGATGAGGTGCAAAAACCCTGAAACAGCTATCTGTGTATGGTTTTCTGGCTTGCTATACAAACTTGTACAAAGGGTCTGACATTAATTTGTAGGAATTCTGCCATCCATGAGGTGGCGCTGCATTGGTATTGTTCCATCTTCCTTATTCGCATACATAGTAATGTGAGACACGGTCTTATATTAATTTTTGCCTCAAAAGAGGCACAGTGTCTTATTTACGGGGAAGGGTGTGTGTGTATGGGGGGGGGGGGGGGGGTCTAATACTACTCATCTACCGCTGCCATTTTGGTCCTCGTGCTGCCCTCCATCGCTGCTTCAGGCTGCTGCATTTTCCTTCAAGCTGATAGAGCAGTTCTTCCTGGGGCTTGAATAATCTGGCTCCAGGAAGCTAATGCTGTAGTTTGTTAATCGAGCGCCGCATCAGCCAATGAGAGCCCGCGCTCGTTAAACCAATCACAGCCATTCAATGACACGAAAAAGTGCATGATGGCCGTGCATTTAGACACAACGTTTATCGCTCAAAAGATGACTTTTCAGTGAATTTTGAGCGATCGGTGTCTAAAGGGGCCTTACATTGACTTGCAGGAATGCTGCCTTCCAATAGGTGGTGCTGCAGAGGTATCGTCCCTGTTTGCATAAACAAAACAGCTGCTTTGTTCTCTTGAGTTAACAGCGGTGTCCCGCTCCGCCTGCATAACTCTAAGTAGCGACTTAAGAGTTATGCAAAGATGATTACTGTCACTCAAACTGTAGTTTGCACGATGATCTTTCATTCTAAATGCACCTTTGAGTGCTTGTGTCAATGGCCAAATAGTTTTTTCTTTAGCAGTTTGAATTCCCAATCTTTTATCTTTCCTGGTTGTTCTTAAACAAGTGAGCTCATCACTATCCTTTCGCCTTTCATCTTATATACAAACCTTTTATTCTTCTGGCTTATCTTGATGATGTATCACCTCCATGTAAAGTGCCTGGACATCATTTAGATTGCCACACTTATCTCAGTTGTTCACTTGTAATCCGTCTGACAAAGGGGCCTTTGTGTTCTTGAAACTTGCAAATATAATTCTGGTTAGCCAATACAGGTGTCACTGGTATTAGTGTATTGTATCTTGAAGCCACCAGGAATTCCTGGTGGAGTTAAGATTGACAGGGAGGTGACGCCCCCTGTACCTGATTGGCTGCAGACAATGTTAGCCTTCAGGTCCTGCAAGCTGAGAAAAGTTAATGAGAAAATGGATTCAGCATCCACCATCGCTGAGCAGCATGTGGAGCTAGTGACCTCCCCGGGCGCAGCGGCTGCCTTTGGTGCAGCAAGGGCACAAAAGTAAGAATCAAACGAAATGCTGCAGCGGCAGCGCTGCCCCCAGAGCAAGTGCCTTTATTGGCGGCAGCTGCCGGCCACACGCTGGAACACAGCTGTCACAGGTTTCCCGGCAGCAGCCATCATGGAGAAGATATTTGGCCGCCGCTACATAGCTGACAGCTGTGGGCCAGAACGGAAGCGTGAGCCAGCGGCGGTGGGAACGGAGGTGTCAGGCAGCGGGCGGGACTGAAAGGTGAGCGGCCGCCCGATTACCATGCATAGGGCGACATGTTGGCCGGGACAGACCTTACCTGCTGCAGCGTCTGCATTGCTTTTTCCCAGCGCTGCAGCCTTCGGCTGAGGGTTACTACCGTTCTTAGACTGTGTGCGCAGGGAGAAAACTATGCACACTGTGCTGCTAGGACCTTCCTGCCTTGGCCCAGTCGGGAGCTGGGGGTGTAACAGGGGCATTCCTCCTGTCAAACCTCTAGCTTCCGGTGGCGTCAAGATACACTAATACCAGTGTCACCTCTTTTAGGAGTATTTAACATCACAATCATTCAAACGAATGCAAATGAGCGATAATCATTACGTCTAAATACAATGTCATCGTGCACCATTTGTTTACTGCTCAGTTTCAACAAGCATAAAAATAAATCGCTGGTTCGCTCACTTCTCGCTGCATCTAAACGCTCCCCAATCAGGAATGTATACGTCACAGAAGGGGAAATATAAAAACATAAAAACAATCACAGAAAATGGCCATATACTTACTGACTAAAGAGGTGAGGGACACCGATAAGACAGTTGCTGGTCTGCATGGTGGACTACATGTATCAGAAGGTCTGCCAATTTATATCCACTCTGTGGGGGGAGTATACACCAAGCAGCCACCCCCCTCTAGATTAAGAGGCAGTGTGAGTGGCTGTCTCAGCGGTGTCTCTCCCAGGTGTAATTAGCTCCCTCATTTTGGTAGTCTGCTACCTGCATGATGAGAGGATACAGCAATCTGCCCTCCCTAGTCAGTAAGCATATGGCCATTTCCAGTCAGGAATGTGAAGCACTGAAGGAGAAGAGTGCGATAGTCAGCGATGATCTGCACATCTACACACTCTGCAACTAGTAGCAACGTCACATTCTCGTTTAGACGACAATCGTCTCGTGTAAATTAATCATTAGATGAAGGGCTCATGCGTCTGTGCATTTTTCCGCACAAATTAGGACATGCAGCGATTCTCCCCCGCGAGCCGGGAAAAAAACAAAACAAAAACACTGCAGCTGATTTCTGCTGGTGGGCAGGGAAGAATCGTTTTACATAGAACGTCTATGGACGGACATTGCTGCAGAAATCATGGTGGAGGTCTGACCACGATTTCTGCAGCGATAATCCGTCTGTGGGCATTCGGCTGAAAGAGTAGACACAGGGTTACCCCCCCCATGCCAACCACTGCATACCTGTAGATGTTCTCAACAGTGAAGTCCTGAGACCCCCAACAGAATGAAGGGGCTGTGACAATTCGTAGTGGAAGAGACAAAACATGGTGAAAGACTACGGTATAAATCTACGGGCCATCTACACATCTTCCCAATGTGAAAAAAGTTGGCAGGAGACTATTCTTCTATATGGCCCAGAGAGTGGAATGGCTAGAAGACGTCTTGCCGCGAGTCCAGAATACATCGGTCCGCTTCCTCTCCCAGAACGTGACAAAGCCGGCTTTTATTTTGTGTAAAGTGACTTCATATTCTAAGCGACTGTTGTGTGCGGGGTGATAAACGCCGTATCCTGCTACTCGTTTCAAGATGTGTTTGTGAAGAGATCATTCCCTGGGAAGCAAATGACTTTTTCCATTTGCCACAAATGGAGCTGAGCAGTGGGTGGCCGCATTCAGACATAATTGGCACGATACAAGGCAAATGTTGTAATCTGAGCAGATGTATTGAAAAACTGTAAACTAAATAAATAATCAATAGACGTATTGAGGCTGGAAAACAAAGTGGGCAGAATGAATTATTAAACTCCCCCGTGTTTTCAGTAATAACTATTAAAAGGCTTTTCGCAGTAATCACTATATGTGCACAGAGGGATTAGGAAGAGACAAGCGATTGATTTCAAATTGAGCCAAGTCTCTGGGAGTTATTTCTAATGATTTGTGGTTTACAGGATGATCACTGTCTAATAGTTACAGGGTACAAAGTAGCTTATTACAGATACACAACATGCAAACTTCGCTTCTAACTTACCCATTCACAGGCCGCACTGTTCGTCTGGGGTCTATTGGGAAACCATTTGTTTCCGCCATGTGACAGATCCGTGCCCGGCTGGCATTCTGTTTACTTGTTCTTAAAGAGTATGATGGAACAGAAAAACAATGTGCCAATGGCAACAAAGCCTCAAATAAAGGGATTTTCTGGTGCTTGAAGGGGTTGCCAGATTGTAAACTATTGATGGCTCATCTTTACGATGGCTCATCAATAGTAGATTGTTGCCATCCTGCTGGTTTGGAGAGCTCCTGCACTGAGCCGATGGTCTACAGGAAGCAGAGGGTTCTGTTTCCACTGCAGTGGCCTGGCTTGGTATTGCAAGCAGCATTACCATTGATGTGAACAAGACCGCCTGCACATGGGCGGATGCCAGCTTTGGATTCCGTATCAAATATTTGCCATAACATGCCTTTTAAAAAACGTTGGCGGAGAAAAAAAATTTGCATCATTCAATGAAAGCCGCCCGATCTGCAGCCCTTGTGGGTTGTGGATTCGCATCATCACTGGTACAGTACAGAGAAGATAAAAGAAAAGGCAGGTACGCGCAGATGCAGGCTGGGCACAGGGTTGGCGGGTGGAGGACATTACACCTGCACTTTTTTTTTTTACTGTCCATCTGACCCAACAGATTGTAAGTGCAGGCACAGCTCTCATTGAAATCAATGGGAGTCATGACTGCAGTGACATGCGCCGGCCACTATACGGAGGTCGGCGCGGCGACTTCCACTCCACATAGACAGAGGTTAGCGTGGAAACCTACGCAGACTTCCCATGTAGTGGCCGGCACTTGTCACTGTAGGCACGGCTCCCATTGATTTCAATGAGAGCATGCCTGCAGTTACCAGTGTTGGCCACTACATGGAGGTCGACGCGAAGGCTTCTGCTCCGACCTCTGTTATTGCACCACTGACAGCATGTGCCCGTACAGCTGATTGGTCGGGGTCCTGAGCGGCGGACTCCGAACGGTCAACTATTGATGACCTATCCTGATAATGGGTCATCAATAGTATTTATGCCTGGAAAACCCCTATAAGGTAGGACTGCCGATACTTGATGTGGACATTGCCAAGTGTGTTTGAGAACATTCGTGTGGTGAAACAGGATCCGGCAATACCGGCCATTCATTGTGCACATGCACTAATCCTTAAAAGGGATTGTCCGAGTCATGAAAGGACAGCCTAAGGCATTGTGCATGGTGTAAAAAAAACAAAACAGCTTATACTCACCACTTCCCCGCTGCAGCTCTGGTCTCCCTGCTGATGAGGTGACAGTCAGCCTGAGCTCCTGCAGCCAATGACAGCGCTGAGTGATTATCACTGAGCTCTGTCATTGGCTGCAGGTCTATGGGACGTAACAGACAGACTGCTGCTTGTAAAACACCACAGCGGAGATCGGAGCCAACAGCAGGGGAGTGGTATTAGCTGTATTGTTATTTTACACCATGGGGGGCACCTTACACTGCCCTTTCATAACTCAGACAACCCCTTGAATTAGCGAGGATGGCTTTTACAAGTAAATGCCAGAGTTTGCTATGGATGCTGCTGAAATACTTCATCGGATTTAGTTGTGGGTTGCTGTCAAAATGGACTTTTATTTAGAATCAATAAATTGAAGTTTTTAAGTTTAAATTGTGACTTCTTGGTAGAGCTGGACCGTTCTCTCCCCTCGACTGCACTGTTGGCACTCGGTGGTCCAGTGCCAGGATCACAAGCCCTTACTAATGTACATGAGCACTTGACCACAAAGTCTGTCTGTAATCCCAGGCAGCTGCTTCCCTGCACAGATGTGACGGAGCAATACCACAAATTACTCAAAAACAACCAAATTCCATCCATTTTTAGGGGAACCCGCTACCAGATCTCCTTGCTGTACAGGCAAAGCCGTGATTCTCAGACTTCAGGAGCCGCTTCCACCATTCCTAACCTGAATACTTCCGTTTCCCAGCAATAAGGGCTCAAAGACATCAACAGAAATCAATGCCAGAGCCCAGGCGCCAGAAACAGACTTCTAGGACTGGCCTGATGCAGAACAAAAGACAGATTACACCGACTGCTGAGTGTGGAGGGCGATTAACCCCCCCCCCCCCCCCCCCCCACACACACCTCTCATAGACATCAACTTCAAGCGTGGATCTCTGGTAACCATCTACAGTCTAGGGATTTTTCAATAAGATTACTCACATCATCTCCTTGCATAACATTAGGTTTTGTGTTGATCCAGCAGCATTTTGTACAAATTTACTAAATTTGTACAAGTCTGGTGCCATTTGTTAAAAAAAAAAAAAAAAATTAAGGTATATGCTTTACAGTGGCCGTTTTAGAAACTTTTTGTGCCTTGTGAATACAATGAGAGCCGTGCCTGCAGTTACAAGCGCGGGCCACTATACGGAGGTCGGTGCAGAAGCTTCTGCTCCGACCTCTGTGCTATTGCGGTGCTGATAGCATGCACCCGCTCAGCTAATCGGTCGGGGTCCCGAGCGACGGACACTGGCTGATCAACTATTGATGACCTAGCCTGAGGATAGGTCATCAATAGTATTTCACTGGAAATCCCTTTAAGGGATCTGGGAGTGTTTTGCTTGCAGAAAAAGAAGGCTGAGAGGAGACTTAATAGCTGTCTACAAATATGTGAAGGCCTGTCACAGTGCAGAGGGATCAGTCCTATTTACATCTGCACAAGGAAAGACTAGAAGCAACTTTCTGACAGTGTGAGTGATCAATGAGTGGAACAGGTTGACATGGGAGGTGGCGAGTTCTCCTTCAATGGAAGTGTTCACGCAAAGACTGGACAAATATCTGTCTGGGATGATTTGGTGATCCTGCACTGAGCAGGGGGTTGGACCTGATGACCCTGGAGGTCCCTTCCGATTCTATGATTGAGACCATAGCAGCAGAAATTCTGAGACAATGGAGTACTACTGGTACAATTAATAGAATGGGTGTGCCTGAGCCTTGATAGCTGAATCTACTATGTGTTTACCGTTTCAGATATCACAAAAAGTTGGGCAACTTTCCAATGACCTACATGATCCTCAGATACAGCCTGCAGGTCCACAGCTTTGCAGCACGCCTTGCTTTTCTCAAGGCTTGCCAGTTATTTACATTGTAGGGAGTTGTCTACACCAGGCATCCTACCGTAATGTGGTTTAGAATCTCAATACATTGTAGGAGTTCATCTAAGGCAGGGCTCGGGCCGCGTGCAGGCTGCAAAACATATGTGCGTGACACGCAGGCAGTACGCAATGACACTGTGTACATCGCCATGTACTACTTGGGAGTGTATGTGAGCAGAATACGCGCTAGAAAATGCTACAATTTTTCTTGCACGTGTATTTTGCACAATTCGTGTGAGCGGTAACAAGGCTGCCTATGGGAGATTGGTACAGCGTTTCCCATGCAGAATACGCTATACCAACACGCTCACACAACCGGATTTGAATTGCGGTGCCCATGATGGTCACCCGCGGTATTCTGCACACATTACGACGATAGAACATTCGCATATCTGCTCAGATGAGTGGATACCGATTGCCATTTGCGTGAGCGGAAATAAAATCGCAGTATGTTCTATTTTTGTGCAGATTGCAATTGCAGTTAGGCTGTGGGTACCCGTGTCATTACATAGCGATGGCGTGGGAAAGAAAAATATAAAAAAAAAAAAAATCTCTAATGCTCATGACAGACTGCTAGTGTGCGCGGTCATCTGCAGTAGAGAAATTACAGGTACGCTGGGTCGCCGGCCACAGTGAGAGTCGGATTTCCCACATGAGAATCCGACCCATCTGTGTGAGATCGGCCTAAGCGCGCTTTACGCTTAGTCAACTACACTACTGTATAGTCCAAAAATAGCAGAAACCATTGTCCAAACGGGCAACAAAATAGTGTCCATTTGACCAGCAGTGAACTGTTCCGTGTGGTTCAGGTTCTATGAGGTTGTCTTCTATCCACAAGATAGGGGATAACTTTATATCTTGGCACAACCCCTTTAATGGGAACCTGTCACTAGTATTTAGCAATGCAAAAAATAGCAGTGCAACAGTTATGGATTATCTGTCTTTCCCCCAATGCTTTTATGCAGATGGATCAGATGGCTTCCCTCCTGACAAGGATACCCACCTCCTCCATTTGTACTGCAAACCTGAGACCACCTGTTGCCGACTCCTGGCTCTCCTGTCTACTCTCTGAACCAGTATAGTTGTTATACCTGCCTCCTCCATTTGTACTGCGAACCTGAGACCACCTGTTGCCGACTCCTGACTCTCCCAACTACTCTCTGAACCAGTATAGTTGTTATACCTGCCTGAGACCACCTGTTGCCAACTCCTGGCTCTCCCCCGACTACTTTCTGGACTTACACAGCTACTTCACTCGCAGCTCCAACCTAGCGCCGGAAACTCTACACTCATTTTCGCACACATTGTCACATTTAGGCCATGTGCCATATGTATGATTCTTTTTGGTTCATCAGCTTCATAAATAGGTCTAAAAGTTGATCATTATATGCTTGAGATGTGCAGTCACATTAGTAAGTCTGTCCGGAAGTTTTTGGAGCCAAGAAGTGAAATGGATACAAAGGAGGGGAGAAGTATCAGTCTTTGATGTATATAACTCCGAGGCTCGGCTAAAAAGAAAAAAAGACTGCATCAAAGATTGCATGTGTGAATCCAGTTTAATTTCCTTTCCTTCTACAGACCATCCAAATATTACTGTGCAAACTTATGCCATATGTGTAACAGCCTTCTTAAAACTAACAAACAATCAAAAAAAAAAAAAAAAAAAGGGCAGCCCTGGCGCTCAAAAAAAAGAAAACAATCACAGGGGAAAAAAGAAAAAAGAAAAAAAAAAAGTTCTCGTGGCAATATCGCAATTGCCAGTGTGAAGCAGCCCTAAGAGTACGTTCACACATGGTACATGTTGGTGCAGATTTCCCCCTTCCAGTTGCAGGAGTGATGTCTGCTGTGGATCCTCACCAAAATCTGCACCAATTGTGCGTAAATTGAAGCAGATTTTCCGCTACATATGAACGTGTCCTTAAAGGGTTTTCTTTTGGCCAAAGGAAATCAGATTTTAAGTTCGATAGGCAGTGTATGCAGTGACCACTTCCTCCAGCTAGGTCTTGTCATGGGGGTCCAAAAAAATTAGCTCAGGGGGGTATTCATGGGTAAAGGGGTTGTCCAAAGTGAAAAACTCCCTGCAATGTAAGAGCACTGCGGCATATACAGCCAACTTTACAATAAAGAGAGGAGTCACAAGACCCTGACACTCATGGAGTCTCCGCTTTAAGAAATAGTTTGCTACAGCAAAGAACGGTAGTGCAGTATCTTAGATGCCGTTATTAAACTTTCACATATCAATGAGTATTATTAAAGATCAGCAAGTTAATTTTCCTTATTCAGTAATGAATGGTAAATCTAGACACTAGACTGGACCCTAAAATACATCAAAATGACACCAGGATAGATGATTGGTGGGGGGTTGCTGCTGTCCATAGTGCAGTGGCCTGGGATGGTACTGCAGGCACAGCTCCCACTGAATTACAGCACCATACTGGGTTGCTGTTATGTTGTCTGCCTTATCTACTGCCGCTGCTGACCACAACGACAGCGGCGCAGGGAATCAGTTGACCAGCAGGGATCCTGGTGTATGGTAACATTTCTCAGCTCTCCACAATCGAATACTGTATCCAACAAAGCCACACACAGCAGTCAAAAGAAGAATGTGGGATAAGACAAAGACCAGACTGCAATACCTCAGGAATAGTATTTGGCACAGTATAGGAATCATTGATGAAAAAACACAAAAACTGAAATAGTTTGTATGAGAGAGCACTTTTGCTAGGGGTGTAACGAGTAACCACGATAACGACCATCATCAGATTTTTCAGCTTGTAATTTTGGTTTGCCTTATGTACATTGATAATGAACAAAGTGATGTCACAGTACAGGGAGAATACACACAGTGATGTCATGATACATGAATAATGTGCCCCATGATGTCACAGTACAGAGAATGCACACTGATGTCATTGCACATGGATAATGTACCTCATGATGTCACAATGCAGGGAAAATGCACACAATGATATCATGAGACATGGATAATGTACCTCATAATGTCCCAGTACAGGGCGAATGCACACTGATGTCACAATGCAGGGAGAATGCACACTGTGATGTCATGATACATGGATAATGTACCCTGTGATGTCACAGTACAGTGAGAATGCACACTGTGATGTCATTGCACAAGGATAATGCACCCCGTGACGTCACAGTACAGTGAGAATGCACCCCGTGACGTCACAGTATAGGTATAAAGCACACAGTGAACTTTCAGCACAGGTATAAGATATCCAGTGATGTCACAGTGTAAGGATAACAGACACACATGATACTGACAGTGATAATCTACTTGACATTATAGTACAGTGATTATATAAATAGTAATGTCACAGTAAAAGGACAATGCAGGCAGTGATGTCATAATAGTAGGACAAAGCACACAGTGAAGTTAGAGAACAGGTGTCATATGTCCAGTGATGTCACACTAGAAGTATAGGGACGTATGAGATAACACACAGTGATGTCACAGTACAGGGACAGTCTACTTGTGAGGTTAGCGCACAGGACTAATACTAATAGCGATGCCACAGTAGAGGTAGAATGCACACAGTGAAGTTACAGTATATTGAGGTCATAGTAAAAATATAAAAGGATGCAAGTTACAATACAAAGATAATGCACACAACGAGGTTACAGTACAGGGATAATCTGTTTGTGACATTGTAGCACAGAAACTATTTAATCAGTGATGTCACAATACAGGAGAATGCCATGAAGTTACAGCCCAGATATGAGATGCCCAGAGATGACACAGTGCAAAGATAATGCACACGGCGACGTCATAGTATGGGGATAATCTACCTTTAACGTCTTAATAGTGATGTCAAAGGAGTGGGCTAAAGCACAACGTAATATAGTGTGATGTCACAGCGCACGGATAACGCGCACAGTGATGTCACAGCGCACGGATAACGCGCACAGTGATGTCACAGCGCACGGATAACGCGCACAGTGATGTCACAGCGCACGGATAACGCGCACAGTGATGTCACAGCGCACGGATAACGCGCACAGTGATGTCACAGCGCACGGATAACGCGCACAGTGATGTCACAGCGCACGGATAACGCGCACAGTGATGTCATGGGATGCTTTCACACACTATTTCTGCAATCCGCACCAAAATCCACATGTATACATGCAGGTTATGGAGTGGAGATCCACAGGAGCAGTTTTAAGTCACGTCTTTAAGTGCGGATTGTGGAAATATTCCGCTTCTGTAAAAGCGCCCTAATGCACACAATGATGTCACAGTACAGGGATAATCTACTCGAGATGTCATAGCACAGAAATGATGCAAACCGTGATATCACAGTGTGCATTCTCCCTGTACTGTGACATCATAACCCAGGCAAAAATACACATAAGAGCTCACCACAGTGACATCACAACTTAGGACAAGGACATTATGACGCCCCAGTACAGGGACAATGCAAAAAGTAATGGATAAGTCATCGCTTATTGCCCCTTCTACGACACTGCAGTAGTCAGACCGCACAGCAGCTACCCTGATCATCACTTACCAGATTGCTGACCCTTCAAAGAACCTTTTAGGAGTCGTCCTACGATGACTGACAGCTGCTAAAAAAGTTTCTATTGAGGTGTGAGGAATGATAGCCAGTGCCTGCAGCGGATCTTCTCCATACGGTGACAGTATAGGTCCGGGCTGCTCCCCTATAGGACCCCTCCCCATCCCATACTACATGCTCACATACACACCACCAAATACAAGTGCTAATAGAAACCCTGGCAGCTGCTCCAACACATGGAGACCACCCAGAGGGTCCTGATGACATCACTGGGATGGGGGGCATCCAAGTGTTAACTATTTCATACCCACACCTGCTGGATGAAGACGGTGGGCTCATGTCCCTAAAAGTGAGCCTGGATGGGGAGGGGGGGGGGGGGGGATGACAAATGGGGGGCAGGATGTCACCTCCACATCAGGACAAGGACCCTGCTGCACTGTATTCCCCCCATTCCTGGTGCTAGGCTGAGCAGGGGCACCATAGTGCTGATCAGGGGGCAGGAGGGGCACAAGTAACATTACCTACCTGGCAGCCTGATCACTGAGCCGGATGATCGCGAAGAAGAAGAGAAGGAGGAGGGTAGACGGAGCTGAATAGAGAGGGACGAGGCGGGGCAGAGCGATGAATGGGAGTAAGGAGGGAGGAAGAGGAGGAGACAGGGGATAATGGTGGGGGCACCCAGGAGCCGGAGCCCCTCATGCTCTCTCTATAATGTGTGTCTATGGGAGCCGCAGCAGCGCCGCCCCCATCTCACCTTGTAGGACTCTTGCGCTGCCTAGCAACCATGGCTGCCTTCACGTCACTTGGCGGCCTCTTTACGTGTCCTCAGGTGGGTGAGAAACGAGCTCCGCCGCCATCTTTGTCTCGGGCAGATTGGACTCCAGGTGATTGTCAGGTGGTTACAACTTCTATACAAAACGAAGGCAGACGTCACGTGGACGTGTTGCCCATAGCAACCTGTG
Source organism: Eleutherodactylus coqui (assembly GCF_035609145.1). Lineage (NCBI taxonomy): Eukaryota > Metazoa > Chordata > Amphibia > Anura > Eleutherodactylidae > Eleutherodactylus > Eleutherodactylus coqui. The sequence continues at coordinate 109,503,292 of NC_089837.1, forward strand.
TCAGGCGGGAGAGAGAGAGAGAGGTGTGGCTGGTTGCTGTAGGCAACAGCTCTGGTGCTCTCATGTCCTGCAGCAGAGAGTGGCTGGTGTTGGCTGTATTTACACAGGCGACATCACACCATTGTGGCCCCGAGCGCCTTATCCTCAGTGGCTTCACTCACACTGATACTGTTAATTTTTGCACCATGTCCTCTTTTTGGGGAATTCCACTGCGAGAATCGCGCAATTGTTTCTATGAGAGCGAGAAAAAAAATGACATTGCACTTGTAGGCCGTACGATGCGTTTTTTGTCCATGTCAGCTGTTGAAACAACATACAATTTTTTTTCCTTGCGTTAAAAAAAAACAGTACAGCGATGCGAATTGCGTGTTTTTTAATGCAAAAGCGCATCGCAAAAACATGAAGATCGCAGATTTACGAGTGCAATATAGGTCTGTTTTTTTTCAGGCTTATATCACACTCCCCCGTGTAAATACAGCCCCGGGCTACATGCACATGGCGAGTGCGATAACGGACTGAGAAACTCGGACTGATATCGCACTCAGCAATGTGCGTTTTGCCCGCGGTTTACGAGGCGATTTTCAAGGTAAAACACGTAGCATCGCTTCTGTGAATTCTCGATTTAACACGTGAAAGCGAATTAGAGTGTTTTCCACTGATTTCAAAGACGAGACGCGCAAAACTGGCACAAATATGAACTCCATTCCTGTCTATGGACTTATTCACATGAGTGTCGTTCCCCCCCGATGCTGCGAGTATAACGAATCACAACATGTTCCATCTTTGGGCGCTCCCTCCGAACGCCTCGCCCATTGTTTTCAATGGGACCTTAAAAGCATTTGCATGCGGTGTGTTGTGCAAGCGAGCGCAATGCGGTTTCCCATTGAAATCGATAGGAAACACTTGCGACCCTCTGACGCACGTAAAGCACACACCTAAGGATCGCAATTTCACAGACGTTATGTTCGCATTGCGAAAAGACACGTTGGCAAGTGCGATATCGGCCACGCTTTTCAGCCCAATATCGCACTCGCCCGTGAATGTAGCCTAACGCTGTAAGAAAAAAAATAAAGGCACAATTGATGTGTTTTCTCTAACTGCCCTCCAAATCCGATGCATTATATGTACCCATATGCAAATAAGGAAGATGGAGCAATACATTGATTTGCAGGAATGCTGCCTTCCAACAGGTGGCGCTGCAGAGGTATTGTTCCATCTTCCTTATTTGCATGCATGGTCTTATAAGTCTCACCTCCTAGATGTCTCCACACACCTTCTGGGTGCTTTCCTTGTGGAGAGTTGACATCCCTTCCTTTATATGTACCCAAAACTGCTACCAAAAAAACTACAGTTGACCACACAAAAAACAAGCCCTCATACAGCCGTGTCGGCGGGGGAAAAAAAAATGTCTGTTGAGATGTTGAGATGAAAATCCCCCCCAAATTGTTGTGTTCTTATGACTAAGATAGACCATGTCCTTAAGGCCGCCCTCACACAGACCACTTTTTACCGCAATTAGCGCAGCGTTTCAAATGCAGCACTAATCGTGGTTCAACTCCTCCATTGATCTCAATGGGGCTTCGCAGATCTGCGCTCGAACACGAAAATAGGGCTGTTCAGGAGACAGAGGGAGTGCCCCCTCGGTATGTTGGACTATTTAAATGCTGCTGTCATTATTGACGGCAGCATCTAAATGGTTAATGTTCAGGTTCGGCGCTATCTGTGATCCCGGCCACTGCAGCCAGGTGTCAACTGTCAAAGCCTTACAAACCCTGCGCACATACGTGTACACCGGATGTCACCAAAGGGTTAAGTGTATGTTACCATGCTGGTAACAAGCGCTGATCAATGAGATCGATGTTGTTGACCTTGGCTTTATGCAGGCGATTCACAATGTACGGGGGAGGGGAGATGGTAAGAATTCGTCATATATTTCAGGATTGTTAGCAGCACATCCCGCATTCACACGGGATATAATGCCAAAAAAGATGCAATCAGCTGATGAATGGCTCTTCGGCAGGTCAGCTTCACCTGGCCAGGCAGTCCGGCACATGACTGTTCCTGTGATTGATCTTGCTGATCATCGGCCATGTAAAAGACCTGTAAGCTATTCCAATATCTATCTGGATTTTCAGACATAACCCCCAGTTTTTGAAAACATATAAATATAATTTTTGGCGATGTAATTGAGGCCTCGTTCACACGTGGTCTTAGCGCAGTATAGGCGTGTGAAAAGATTGCGCTATACTGCACCTAAAATAGCATGAATGGGCGATTTCCAGCTATTAAGTCTTGAGCTTTGTTAGCAGTGAAATTGGCCGTCCACACGATCGGGGGCTGTGTGGTGCGTGTTATCCAGCTCCCATAGGAGTCTACAGAGACTCCTGTGCAGCTTGCATCAAAGATAAGTCAGGCCCTATCTTTTCTTCCAGCACGGACCTCAGTGCCCATTAACACGGATGTAGGCGTTTTAGGTGCGCCCAGCGGCACCGTAAAAACGCCTGAACGGCAAAGGGCCCTGCGCATATACGCCGAAGCCGCAATGCTGTGCGGCTTGGGGAGACATTCCCCTGGTATTATTGTATCTTGACGCCACCGGAACTGGTGGGTGGAGAGAAGGCTTAGGCTGTTTCACAGCCAGGTCACGCCTCCAGTAGATGATTGGCTGCAGGACCTTCTGAGTATAGCCGATGAGGTTGCATTGAGTAGCGGACGCCAGACATTGCAGATTGCGACTGCTTCCCTTGCTCCCCTTTCCCTGCGCTTGTCACCCCCTTTCCCTGGGCTTACATGTCGGCGTACCCCCCCCCCCCCCTCGCACTAATGCTTTGTAAGTCAATGAATCAGAGGGGCAGCGTATATCAGCTGGGCGTGAAAACCCGTCCGATATACGCCTGTATGAATAAACCCTTAATGCAGTGTATAGTTTGATCCAGCAGATTTTTGTAATTTGCTCTTATCTGCCCTATTTTATTGCAGTTTCCAAGTACCGTTAATTTGCAGTGCTTGGTCCTGGGCTTTAATCCTGGCCGATAGTGATAAACTACTGGTCCTTAAGAGGTTAAAAATAGAGGGGACTTAAAATAGCAACCTAGAAAAGCAAGACCAGTCTACATGAAGTTTTCAGTACTTGCTTTTTCCTTTACGTTTCGCTGTTCCATCATTGGAACGGCAAAATGGAAAGCAAACATTCCAAGCCCATAGAAATGTATTGAAGGTCTTCAGTTACAATCTGTTCCTGTATTTTTTGTTTTTTTTACACTGGATCAAAAGCACAGACTGCTGCACTTGTCTTTCTAGTTATGGGGACTGAATAAAGGCAGATCCATTGTTTATTGCCTTGTGAGTCAGATGAAACTTTAAAACAATTAATTCTTCATTTCCAGTTTTGTCTTTCTTCTGTTCGGTGGTGGTTGTTCTTTAATGAATGTGGCTCAGTGGTTAGCACTGTCGCCTTGCAATGCTGGGGTTCTAACCAGCTGGCGCTTCTGCACACATCCGCAGTGAGAAAGAAAGAAGATCCATCTGGGTCGCAGGAGACCCTCATCAGATCCAGACAGGTAATTACTAATTATGCGTCCTCAGTCGCTGGCATGGTGGGATTCCGCTGCAGGCTCCCGCATGGGGAATCCGACCCACCCCTGAACATGAGGCCTTAGTTGGATTTCAACCTACAACTCCAGCACTACAAGGCAACAGTTGTGAGTATTTCACTTGATGTATGCAGTTTTTCAAAGTTGATATTGTCCTTGATGAGATTTGAACCCAGGACCCCAGCATGACAAGAGAGTGGTGCTAACCACTGAGCCACATTCCTTAAAGAGTCCCCCACATGCTGAAAACGGATGTCAGCAGAAAGCTTTCCGTTTTTACTGAGACTGGATCAGACAAATATAAGCCAATGTGAATGTAGCCTTACCTCTACAGCAGCTATAAACACAATGGTAATCAAGTTGCAGTTTAATTTTTTATTTTAGATACATTGCAACAATAAAGAAAACACTTACAAACATGTCCACCCCCTTATCAACTATCACCAAACATATTCTTTCCTTCAAAGTAGATCTATAAATCCTTCTGACCTTCTAGTAAACTCCTCATTTGTTCCCATAAACCTCCTGCGGAATCCCAGCTTTACTGTAATACAACGATATGGGTAAGACCTAAGGCACAATGACCTCTGCAGTTCTGGAAAACCTGCTCTGCCTGCAAAGCTGTACTCTGCCCAGATCATTTATTATCAAACACAAGAGAAGGATTAATAACACTGCTGAAGTACAGAACAGTTCTCTGCGGAGCTGTAAATTAGGATTTTTATATTTCTGTTCTTTCGGAAAGGCTTTGCAATGTTCCAGCAGGCTCTGGTATAGGTATCTGTATGTACTGTTGCACACATCTTACGTATGTCAGCTAGTAAGTATACAGAAAATCAGTCAATTCTCACTACGCCTGAAGGGGAGTTTAACTAATCAGTGTTGTTGTGTGAACCAGTTCTTATATAATGTTATTTTAGACTGCTTTCACACCTGCCTCAGGTGCCCTGTCCACGGGCGAGCCGGAATATCGCTAGCGATATTCCGCAGCCGGGGAGCAAGACAGACAGGCTCACCACGGAAAATTGCGGCAAATCACAGTATGCCGCGATTTAAGTCCCGCGAGCGGAGAATCGCTATGATTCTCCACTCGTGGACAGGGGGGTGCGCTTTCCGAAAGCATGCACTGTGTTACTTGCAGCCAGGTTATTGCTGCGAGTAACGCAATGCACTATCGCCTGTGGACAGGAGCCCTTATGGTCAGTTAAGGGTTTCCATTTCTCTGCTTCCTTTTTAGAGGAGAGAAACAAAAAAAATCTGTTCACTTTCCATTGATTTCAATGGGGTTTTAAAAAAAAATGGAAAGCAAACTGAAAGATGTCAGTTTGCTTCCATTCTGTCAGGTTTCCGTTTTTTTTGAAACCTCATTGAAATGAAACGGATTAGTGTTTTTCTGTTTTATATCAGTTTCTCTCCTCCAAAAACAGCACAGAGACGGAAACCCTGAACTGAGACAGAACGCAGGTGTGACAGCAGTGTGTAGTTGCACAACTGATGATCGATCCAGGCGAAATTCACAATTTTGAAAGCATATGACTGTAGGCTGCTCTATTTGGAGCTTTCTGAACAGATCTGTCTTAAAATCCCAGATGAAACAGCGCAATGCTGCACTATCTTGTCCAACTGGTTGGAAACACATAAATCAGCATAGGAGCTGTAGACACAAAGTATAATGTGTGGAGGAAGCCCTGCAGAATGCAGACAGACATTTGTGTATGTCTTTCATTGAGCAACAGATACAGACTGCTGTAAAACTCGTCTGCAGACAGGCAGTATTTATCACTAGGCACCAGAGGTCCCATGCCTAGGACAGTAAGTACCCTGCAGAGAGGGGAGGCCGCAAATGATAGTAATACAAATATATTTATTTAGATTTACAGCCCCACGCCAGCCTGTCTAGTGAAGCCAACATGTTTCTGGAGTTGGAGATGGTGGGCCACTAATAATAGATTAAGAGGCTCTGCAATAGCAAAGTCTGCTGTCAGTGTCAAATGGGGACTATTGAAGAGACTTATGATCTGTTACTTTTGGCACGGTATTTGGTGCAGATCTGCATGAGGCAAAGTCTGAACACAAAAAAATCTCATTACTGCGTCAGCATTCCCCAAGCGGATTTTTCTCATTGACAAGGCAAATTCCGCATGTGGATCTGCACAAAAAAACACAACAGAAAGCCACAGATTTTTATGTGTTTTTTTAGGGTAAAAATTGCCATAGAAAACTCCGCTGTCTGAACATGTCCATACATGGTCTGGGTTATTTATATATAGCACTGTTTTCTGTATTGTATAGTAGGGTGCATGGGTAGATACAAATATATCCATAATGTGCCAAGTGTACGTGTCACTATGAGTGGCATTTACATTTATCAATTTAAGCACTGCTAATTATTTTTACAGCATCATCATGATGAACAATTTTTTTATCATTTATCTCCTTTCTTAACAGTAATGAATTATTATTGCTCAGAAATGAGTGAATCATGATGATAATTGTCAGTGTAAATTCGTCTTCAATAGGGTGCTATTCAGGCTTAAGGATTTCACAGAAATGCCTCCACAACATTGCCACACTTCCATGACTTGCCCGGTTGCCAGATTTATCATCAGTGGAACATGTATGGAACCATCTGGGATGCCAACTTGAAACAGCCTAGAGGCTCAGTTACAGCACATGTGGACCAATATGCTGCAGAATACCATACGCAACTTGTATGCCTCCATGCCCGCCTGTACGTCATCTTACATCCAAGCTAGAGGCGGTACAACAGGGTACTAGAGCCTCCTTGCCCACCCATATCACATCTTGCATCCAAGCTAGAGGTGGTACAACAGGGTACTAGAGCCTCCATGCCTGCCTGGTATCACATCTTACATCCAAGCTAGAGGTGGTACAACAGGGTACTAGAGCCTTCATGCCTGCCCTGTATCACATCTTACATCCAAGCTAGAGGTGGTACAACAGGGTACTAGAGCCTTCATGCCCGTTCGTATCACATCTTACATCCAAGCTAGAGGCGATGCAACAGGGTACTAGTGTTACCATGAGGCCGGTCAGGGACCACTGGTGGCAGTGACAGTTCGCCGCGGCATTCTGGGATGGTGTTGCGCCCACGTTCGGGTCACGAGCATCGGTGCCATGCCCCGGTGTGCGGGCACAGCATATGCGCACACGCGTGCCTACTATGAGAGGCGCGCGCGCTCTACCTCTGTGAGTTATAGTGTCCGGCTGGGAGCTCCAGTCAGCCGGCTTGATTGGTCACTGTCCAAGGGGCTGATAGCAGTTGCCAGTTATTGGTTCCGTTCCCTGTGTGTCTGGCTTCGGTCCTGCTCCAGTGAAAGTTACTTTGTCTTGATCCAGCTCTGCATGTGTTCTGTGGGTTTCTGTCGTGTTGGTTTATTCTATCGGCCTAGCATGTTGGTACTAGTAAGTTGTCATCTGCATAGGTACGACGGTTCCTTCCTGTCCTGCCACTGGGCAGCGTAGGGTCAGTGTTGGCGGCCTGGACCTTTCCACCTTTGGGGCTACCTTCAGGAAGGGACGTTGGCATGGGTGAGGGTCAGGGAGTCCCGTGCCGTGCGTACCTGTGCACCCTACTAGTACTGTAACAATTAGAGCTTCCATGCCCGCCTGGTATCACATCTTGTATCCAAGCTAGAGGTGGTACAACAGGTAATAGAGCCTCCATGCCTGCCTGTACCACATCTTGCATCCAAGCTACAGGCTGTACAACAGGGTACTAGAGCCTCCATGCCCACTCGTAACACATCTTGAATCCAAGCTAGAGGCGGTACAACAGGGTACTAGAGCCTCTATGCCCGTTTGGTATCACATCTTACATCCAAGGTAGAGGCGATGCAACGGTATTAAAGCCTCCATGCCCGCCCGGTATCACATCTTGCATCCAAGCTAGAGGTGGTATAACAGGGTACTAGAGCCTCCATGCCCATCTGGTATCACATCTCACATCCAAGGTAGAGGCGATGCAATAGGGTACGAGAGCCTCCATGCCTGCCCGGTATCACATCTTGCATCCAAGCTAGAGGCAGTACAACAGTATACTAGAGCCTCCATGCCCGCCCGTATCACATTTTGTATCCAAGCTAGAAGCGGTACAACAGGGTATTAGAGCCTCTATGCCCGCCTACATTACATCTTGTATTCAAGCTATAGGTGGTACAACAGGGTACTAGAACCTCCATGCCGGTCCGTAACATATCTTGCATTCAAGCTAGAGGCGGTACAACAGCGTACTAGAGCCTCCATGCTCGTCTGTATCACATCTTTTATCCAAGCTAGAGGTGGTACAACAGGGTACTAGAGCCTCCATGCCCGACCGTGTCACATCTTGTATCCAAGCTAGAGGTGGTACAACAGGGTACTAGAGCCTCCTTGCCCACCCATATCACATCTTGCATCCAAGCTAGAGGTGGTACAACAGGGTACTAGAGCCTCCATGCCTGCCTGGTATCACATCTTACATCCAAGCTAGAGGTGGTACAACAGGGTACTAGAGCCTTCATGCCTGCCCTGTATCACATCTTACATCCAAGCTAGAGGTGGTACAACAGGGTACTAGAGCCTTCATGCCCGTTCGTATCACATCTTACATCCAAGCTAGAGGCGATGCAACAGGGTACTAGTGTTACCATGAGGCCGGTCAGGGACCACTGGTGGCAGTGACAGTTCGCCGCGGCATTCTGGGATGGTGTTGCGCCCACGTTCGGGTCACGAGCATCGGTGCCATGCCCCGGTGTGCGGGCACAGCATATGCGCACACGCGTGCCTACTATGAGAGGCGCGCGCGCTCTACCTCTGTGAGTTATAGTGTCCGGCTGGGAGCTCCAGTCAGCCGGCTTGATTGGTCACTGTCCAAGGGGCTGATAGCAGTTGCCAGTTATTGGTTCCGTTCCCTGTGTGTCTGGCTTCGGTCCTGCTCCAGTGAAAGTTACTTTGTCTTGATCCAGCTCTGCATGTGTTCTGTGGGTTCCTGTCGTGTTGGTTTATTCTATCGGCCTAGCATGTTGGTACTAGTAAGTTGTCATCTGCATAGGTACGACGGTTCCTTCCTGTCCTGCCACTGGGCAGCGTAGGGTCAGTGTTGGCGGCCTGGACCTTTCCACCTTTGGGGCTACCTTCAGGAAGGGACGTTGGCATGGGTGAGGGTCAGGGAGTCCCGTGCCGTGCGTACCTGTGCACCCTACTAGTACTGTAACAATTAGAGCTTCCATGCCCGCCTGGTATCACATCTTGTATCCAAGCTAGAGGTGGTACAACAGGTAATAGAGCCTCCATGCCTGCCTGTACCACATCTTGCATCCAAGCTACAGGCTGTACAACAGGGTACTAGAGCCTCCATGCCCACTCGTAACACATCTTGAATCCAAGCTAGAGGCGGTACAACAGGGTACTAGAGCCTCTATGCCCGTTTGGTATCACATCTTACATCCAAGGTAGAGGCGATGCAACGGTATTAAAGCCTCCATGCCCGCCCGGTATCACATCTTGCATCCAAGCTAGAGGTGGTATAACAGGGTACTAGAGCCTCCATGCCCATCTGGTATCACATCTCACATCCAAGGTAGAGGCGATGCAATAGGGTACGAGAGCCTCCATGCCTGCCCGGTATCACATCTTGCATCCAAGCTAGAGGCAGTACAACAGTATACTAGAGCCTCCATGCCCGCCCGTATCACATTTTGTATCCAAGCTAGAAGCGGTACAACAGGGTATTAGAGCCTCTATGCCCGCCTACATTACATCTTGTATTCAAGCTATAGGTGGTACAACAGGGTACTAGAACCTCCATGCCGGTCCGTAACATATCTTGCATTCAAGCTAGAGGCGGTACAACAGCGTACTAGAGCCTCCATGCCCGTCTGTATCACATCTTTTATCCAAGCTAGAGGTGGTACAACAGGGTACTAGAGCCTCCATGCCCGACCGTGTCACATCTTGTATCCAAGCTAGAGGTGGTACAACAGGGTACTAGAGCCTCCTTGCCCACCCATATCACATCTTGCATCCAAGCTAGAGGTGGTACAACAGGGTACTAGAGCCTCCATGCCTGCCTGGTATCACATCTTACATCCAAGCTAGAGGTGGTACAACAGGGTACTAGAGCCTTCATGCCTGCCCTGTATCACATCTTACATCCAAGCTAGAGGTGGTACAACAGGGTACTAGAGCCTTCATGCCCGTTCGTATCACATCTTACATCCAAGCTAGAGGCGATGCAACAGGGTACTAGTGTTACCATGAGGCCGGTCAGGGACCACTGGTGGCAGTGACAGTTCGCCGCGGCATTCTGGGATGGTGTTGCGCCCACGTTCGGGTCACGAGCATCGGTGCCATGCCCCGGTGTGCGGGCACAGCATATGCGCACACGCGTGCCTACTATGAGAGGCGCGCGCGCTCTACCTCTGTGAGTTATAGTGTCCGGCTGGGAGCTCCAGTCAGCCGGCTTGATTGGTCACTGTCCAAGGGGCTGATAGCAGTTGCCAGTTATTGGTTCCGTTCCCTGTGTGTCTGGCTTCGGTCCTGCTCCAGTGAAAGTTACTTTGTCTTGATCCAGCTCTGCATGTGTTCTGTGGGTTCCTGTCGTGTTGGTTTATTCTATCGGCCTAGCATGTTGGTACTAGTAAGTTGTCATCTGCATAGGTACGACGGTTCCTTCCTGTCCTGCCACTGGGCAGCGTAGGGTCAGTGTTGGCGGCCTGGACCTTTCCACCTTTGGGGCTACCTTCAGGAAGGGACGTTGGCATGGGTGAGGGTCAGGGAGTCCCGTGCCGTGCGTACCTGTGCACCCTACTAGTACTGTAACAATTAGAGCTTCCATGCCCGCCTGGTATCACATCTTGTATCCAAGCTAGAGGTGGTACAACAGGTAATAGAGCCTCCATGCCTGCCTGTACCACATCTTGCATCCAAGCTACAGGCTGTACAACAGGGTACTAGAGCCTCCATGCCCACTCGTAACACATCTTGAATCCAAGCTAGAGGCGGTACAACAGGGTACTAGAGCCTCTATGCCCGTTTGGTATCACATCTTACATCCAAGGTAGAGGCGATGCAACGGTATTAAAGCCTCCATGCCCGCCCGGTATCACATCTTGCATCCAAGCTAGAGGTGGTATAACAGGGTACTAGAGCCTCCATGCCCATCTGGTATCACATCTCACATCCAAGGTAGAGGCGATGCAATAGGGTACGAGAGCCTCCATGCCTGCCCGGTATCACATCTTGCATCCAAGCTAGAGGCAGTACAACAGTATACTAGAGCCTCCATGCCCGCCCGTATCACATTTTGTATCCAAGCTAGAAGCGGTACAACAGGGTATTAGAGCCTCTATGCCCGCCTACATTACATCTTGTATTCAAGCTATAGGTGGTACAACAGGGTACTAGAACCTCCATGCCGGTCCGTAACATATCTTGCATTCAAGCTAGAGGCGGTACAACAGCGTACTAGAGCCTCCATGCCCGTCTGTATCACATCTTTTATCCAAGCTAGAGGTGGTACAACAGGGTACTAGAGCCTCCATGCCCGACCGTGTCACATCTTGTATCCAAGCTAGAGGTGGTACAACAGGGTACTAGAGCCTCCTTGCCCACCCATATCACATCTTGCATCCAAGCTAGAGGTGGTACAACAGGGTACTAGAGCCTCCATGCCTGCCTGGTATCACATCTTACATCCAAGCTAGAGGTGGTACAACAGGGTACTAGAGCCTTCATGCCTGCCCTGTATCACATCTTACATCCAAGCTAGAGGTGGTACAACAGGGTACTAGAGCCTTCATGCCCGTTCGTATCACATCTTACATCCAAGCTAGAGGCGATGCAACAGGGTACTAGTGTTACCATGAGGCCGGTCAGGGACCACTGGTGGCAGTGACAGTTCGCCGCGGCATTCTGGGATGGTGTTGCGCCCACGTTCGGGTCACGAGCATCGGTGCCATGGCCCGGTGTGCGGGCACAGCATATGCGCACACGCGTGCCTACTATGAGAGGCGCGCGCGCTCTACCTCTGTGAGTTATAGTGTCCGGCTGGGAGCTCCAGTCAGCCGGCTTGATTGGTCACTGTCCAAGGGGCTGATAGCAGTTGCCAGTTATTGGTTCCGTTCCCTGTGTGTCTGGCTTCGGTCCTGCTCCAGTGAAAGTTACTTTGTCTTGATCCAGCTCTGCATGTGTTCTGTGGGTTCCTGTCGTGTTGGTTTATTCTATCGGCCTAGCATGTTGGTACTAGTAAGTTGTCATCTGCATAGGTACGACGGTTCCTTCCTGTCCTGCCACTGGGCAGCGTAGGGTCAGTGTTGGCGGCCTGGACCTTTCCACCTTTGGGGCTACCTTCAGGAAGGGACGTTGGCATGGGTGAGGGTCAGGGAGTCCCGTGCCGTGCGTACCTGTGCACCCTACTAGTACTGTAACAATTAGAGCTTCCATGCCCACCTGGTATCACATCTTGTATCCAAGCTAGAGGTGGTACAACAGGTAATAGAGCCTCCATGCCTGCCTGTACCACATCTTGCATCCAAGCTACAGGCTGTACAACAGGGTACTAGAGCCTCCATGCCCACTCGTAACACATCTTGAATCCAAGCTAGAGGCGGTACAACAGGGTACTAGAGCCTCTATGCCCGTTTGGTATCACATCTTACATCCAAGGTAGAGGCGATGCAACGGTATTAAAGCCTCCATGCCCGCCCGGTATCACATCTTGCATCCAAGCTAGAGGTGGTATAACAGGGTACTAGAGCCTCCATGCCCATCTGGTATCACATCTCACATCCAAGGTAGAGGCGATGCAATAGGGTACGAGAGCCTCCATGCCTGCCCGGTATCACATCTTGCATCCAAGCTAGAGGCAGTACAACAGTATACTAGAGCCTCCATGCCCGCCCGTATCACATTTTGTATCCAAGCTAGAAGCGGTACAACAGGGTATTAGAGCCTCTATGCCCGCCTACATTACATCTTGTATTCAAGCTATAGGTGGTACAACAGGGTACTAGAACCTCCATGCCGGTCCGTAACATATCTTGCATTCAAGCTAGAGGCGGTACAACAGCGTACTAGAGCCTCCATGCCCGTCTGTATCACATCTTTTATCCAAGCTAGAGGTGGTACAACAGGGTACTAGAGCCTCCATGCCCGACCGTGTCACATCTTGTATCCAAGCTAGAGGTGGTACAACAGGGTTATAGAGCCTCCATGCCCACCCATATCACATCTTGTATCCAAGCTAGAGGTGGTACAACAAGGTACTAGAGCCTCCATGCCCGCTCGGTATCACATCTTACATCCAAGCTAGAGACTGTACAACAGGGTACTAGAACCTCCCTTCAAGTTTTCAGTTTTCACACTATATTATCCTTTTGCTCTGATTCTGTAATCATTTGCTTATATCAATGCTACAATCACACATAGAAATTTTCTAAGGGATGGAGTTTTTTGACCGTGTGTATATATGTGTATATACTCGTGTTTTTGTGTGTGTATGTATATGTGTATATATATATATATATATATATATATATATATATATATATATATATATGGAGTTGGTATGTTTCTACAATTCAATAACTACGAGAGTTAGGGCTCCTGCACGCTTACGTTTTTCTTGAGCGTTTTTTTTACTCGATATTGCAGCGTTTTTTTTCCACGCGATTGTCAATGGGTCTTTCTAAGGTTAAAAACGCATTGCAGAAAAATTGCAAAGCACCAACTTGCGATGTGTTTTTAGCATTAGAAAGTCCCATTGACAATTGCGTGAAAAAAAAACGCTGCAATATCGCGTAAAAAAACGCGCAAGAAAAACCCAAGTGTGCAGGAGCCCTTAAAAAGATGGTGGCATTTCCATGATACATAAATGAAGGTTTTTATATCAATTATGGAAACTGCCTAGTTTTTTTTAATGCTGTTTAATTGTCATTTCAGACAGTAAATTAGGATATACAGTACTGAAGAATAGCAGATCTAAACAAAAAGGTAGTCTGAATAACTGGTGTAATTAATGCAACAGCGCCACCTAGTAGTGCAGTTGGACACTGCAAACCTTGTCTCAAAAAATATTTATTTTACTAATTTATATATCATATGCATATTGCACAGTACTGTATATAGATTGGCATCATTTACATTGAGCCCTCTCCCCATAGGGGTTTACAATCTAAAGTCACTTATTAGTATGTTTTGGAGTATGAGACGAAGCTGAAGTCTCCAGAGATAGGAAGAACAAACTTCATGCAGATATTGCCCTTGGTTGGATCTGAACTCAGGAGCCCAGCACTACACAGCAACAGTGATAACCACAAAGCCACTGTCCTTAGGATCACAAACTCTGAGCAATAAACAGGTTGAATGGGAGTTGTATCTGAGATCCATGACAGATATGACGGATCCATTAATCCACTCATTTCGGTTCACATGTTAGCATGTGCCTTAATACGCATCCTTTGCAGTCTATATGCCCTGTAGGTTTCTAGACACATTTATTATCCCCCCCCCCCCTCCCAGCAATTTATGACAAGGTGTATTTGTTCTGCAGTTTGCAATTCTATCACCGCTACCAACATGCTTTTTGGTAGCTAGGATTCTTGACTTTAAAATTATACAAAAAGCTTGCACATAGCCCTTACAGGAGTTAAAGCCAATTGAAGTGCGTTCGGAAATCCTGAATTTACAGTTGTCTTTTTTAGTGTGTGCAGAATAGGAGGGGCATCCAGTGGCAACAGAGAAGCTCAGTGATTCTCCTGTCTCTCTTCCTGTCCCAGGGAAGTGGGAGATGAATTTTTGTTCATGTGATCACCCTTCATCAATCAGAAAACATATTTGCTCTCTGATTGTCACATATGGGTTTTTCAAAGAGGACTTGCTCATCTAATCACTCCCCTATACTGTTTAACCTGGCAGACACTGTAGTCATTGCTGACCATGGCATCTAAACATTTTTACAGAAGGTAAAAAAAATGTAAAAACTTTTTTCCCCTTACACAAGGCTTTAAATATTGAAATAATCAAAAGAACAAAAAACCCTACACATATTTATGCATAGTAATGCCACATCTATAACAACCCATGCTATAAAATATGACATCATTTATCAAGCACAGAAAATTGCATTAAAAAAAAGCCATTTTCTGATCATAAATACCTCAAAATGGTACCAATTAGAACTACAAGTTGATCCACAAAAACAAGCCCTCCTACAGCTTTAACTAAAAAAATTAAAATGCTCCAGTCCTGGAATGTGGTGTCACCCAAAAATGTGTTAAAAAAGTGTTTATATTGCATGAATTGGTAAAGCAAAATAAAACCTATATGTACCGGAAATGGATTCCTATAAAAACGAGAACTCGTCCTGCAGAATACAAGGCGTCATACAGCTACATTGATGAAAAACTAAAACCGTTATAACTACTGGAACACAAAAGGGGATACAATTTACTTACTCTTAGGCTGGAACTGAGCTCCCGCCCCCTCTCTGCCTCCTCTCCGCCCCTCTGCACTATTTGCAATGAGAGGAGGCGGGACGGGGGTGGGGCTAAGTTACAAGAATTAGCCCAGCCCCCATCCTGCCGCTCCCCATTGCAAATAGTGCAGAGGGGCAGAGAGGGGGCGGGAGCTCAGAGCACTGCTCCTGGCTCTTCCAGGCTTCCCCCCTGCAGAGAGAGACAACGTATATCGGCTCGGCGCGAAAACCGAGCCGATATACGTTTGTGTGAATCCAGCCTTAAGGATAAAATTAGTTATTTCACTAAGGGGTTAAAAATGCACTTAAGGCACCTGAGTTCTGAGTCAAATACATGTAGGGTTTTTCGAATTTTAATGTGACTGTTGCAGGAGTTAATGGTTTGTACCAAAAAGAGTGACTGTGTGCAACATGCTTCCTTTTTTTGCTTTATAGTGGGCATGGCTAAGGGGACCATAATTTGACGCAAATTTTTTATTGTGTTTTCCAGTTTTAGGCACAAATAATTGTTGTAAAGTAAGCCAATGAAGAGTTAGTGTAAGTAAGGCTCTTCTCACATAGCATTCTATCCGTTCAGCGCTGGTTTTGTCCTGGTTTCCTTCATTTAGGGCTTTGCAAGTTTGTGCTTTTGCGATTTTTGTCTGATGGGTAGAAGCCCTTATGCAGAAAATTGCAGAAGGGCTCCTTCAGACGAGGGTATGCCCAAATGCCCGCACTTCAGTGTAACGTATTTGTGCTATGAACGCGGTTGATTTGCACATTTTAGTGTACGTTTTTGCGCACGCAGGGCATGTTCACATGGAAGTAAGACTCACCCTTCCCGTGATTTAAAAGCCAATTTAGCCTAATAAGGTTGAGACGTGTTCTTTTTCCCATGGGTTTTGTGCGGCATTTTGCACATATCGCTGCGCGCTTATTGGTTTACTACTTCAATGGGCGCTTTTGATGTGCAAATGTGCACAAAATAAAGCTTGTTCTAATTTTTTGCACGTCCAAAAAGAAGAATGTGAATGAACCCATTAAAATCAATTGGTTCTATTCTTTGCATATTGTGCACGCAAATACGTCCGTGTGAAGGAGCCCTAAGACACCAGGATGGTGCTGGGATGGAAGGATAAGGGTCAATAGATGAGACTTCTTTTCCAGGTTTCTATCCCAGCTTGCTTTTTTAGGCTGGATGGAAAAGTGCCATGGAAGGCATCATAAAAAATCCACTTAGTGGCTACTGGTAAAATGGCGTACAGTTAGTCACTAATGGGCTAAACTCTTATGATAAGGAAACTCCCAAGGTTATACACAGACAGAATATATTGCCCAAAAATTGGCTCGAGGTGTAAGTTTTTCCAGGTTTTTTTTTTTTTAAAACCAAAACCAGATGAGGATCATAAAAGGAGAGAAAGAATAAAGAACGGACACAACTTCTTCTCTTTTTTCGGATCCAATGATGGTTTTGGCTTCAAAAACTGCATAAAGCCCTCATAATTGGCCTCTACTTGTGACTCTCTTAATAGGGCAGCTTGCAAGCCGCTGTATGGCTGGTTTCAGACAAGCGTGTGGAAACGCGTCTAATAGGGATGCGTATTACTGACATGTTTCAGATGACAATACAACCATTTGTCATCAGTATTTGGCTCCATATATTTTATTTTCTACTGGGCAGATACTGAGTAGCCCAATAGAAAAGAATAGCAATATGGAGGTAAATACACAAAACATAGGTCATGTTGTGTTTTTTTTAACACAGCCCTGAGAAATACAGCCATGTGAATAGATATATAGATTTACATTAGCTCCATATTACGGCCTGCAAAATACGGACCAAATATGGAGCTACAATATTCTCATCTGGAAGTAGCCTACCTGATGAATTATCAGGCAAAAAGCAGAAACCATGAAAGGAAATCTGTCAGGGCGGACTCACATGGATGTATTTGCGCAGAGAATAGCCCCATAGGAGTCTATACGCTGAGCAATTTTGTGGGGAACATAACACACCGGGGACTAATTAGGCTAAATACGGTCCTGGTCAGCGCAAAAGCTACTATCGAATGTGCAGATACGTGCGATAGCACAACGTTCACTGCGCAAAGCGTCGCATTATCACGTGTGTTTTTGCGCTTATGCACATGTGGGTGCGTGTGTACACAACATGAAGAGATGACTCCGATGTATAGACTGATGGCTTCCAGGTGGACAGTGAAGGAATAGGGAGGCAGGTGAGTATAAAATGTCTATCTCAGGACCCAGCAAGCCCCTGTTCTATGAGCCCATAAACTTAGTTCATGGTGCTCATAGGGCCTTGCACATTCTTTGGGAGCAGACAGCTCCTTTCCCACTGCAGGGGCCAGGCTTGGTAATGCAGGCCAACAAGGTTAGTGGTGAGGGAGGCTCTGTGAAGAAATAAGGTACTGTTGTTCAGAATGTATGTTGTTCTGTTGTAACTGTTAAATAACGTTCAAAATGTATTGCCCTCCATGTCTGGGAAAGAGGTGTCTGCTGCCAGTATTATGTGCATGCTCTCTTGTCACCTGGCAAAAAAATGTATCTATAGGAGGGTGATTCCCGTTCTTGTGTAGTAAGCATCATAGTGTAGCAGTGAAGCAAGGTACTCTAAACAAAATAGGCTCTGCCTGAGAGCGGAGAAGAGAAAGAAGGTGTTCCTCTAAGAGGACTGAGGTTAAGAGAACTCATGTGATGCAGAGTGTTAACCCCTTAGTGACGGAGCTTTTTTGCTTTTTTCCATTTTTGTTTTTTCCTACTCCCTTTTAAAAAATCGTAGCTCCTTTATTTATCCATCGACGTCGCTGTATGTGGGCTTGTTTTTTGCGGGATGAGTTGTATTTTTCAATGGCACTATTTATTGTACCATATAATTTACTGAAAAACTTTTAAAAAATTCTTAGCGGAGAGAAATGGAAAAAAAACGACATTCCGCCATCTTTCGGTGCGTCCTGTTTCTACAGCACACAAATTGCAACAAAAACGACCTGATATTTTTATTCTATGGGTCAGTACGATTGCTACGATACCAAACTTGTATAGTATTTTTTTTGCTGTAGTACTTTTATTTTTTTTTAAAGATATTTAATTTTTTTCAATTATTTTCTGCGGTCATTTTGTGCGCGCAATACCTTTTTTATTTTTTCGTCGACGTAGTTGAGCAAGGGCTCATTTTTTGCGGAATGTCCTGAAGTTTCCGATAGTATCAATTTGGAATACATATGACTTTTTGATCACTTTTTATTGCGTTTTTTCTGGGAGACAGGGTAACTAAAAAAGTGTATTTCTGGCGTTCTTTATTTTTTTTCTCACACGACGTTCACCGTGCGGGAAAAATAATGCACTACTTTGATAGATCGGACTTTTACGGACGCGGCGATATCAAATACATATTTTTATTTTATGATTTTGATTTTTTAATAATGGATATGGCAAAAGGGGAGTGATTTAAACTTTTATAACTTTTTTTTTTTTTTAGCAATTAAAAAAACTTTATTGATCTTTTTTTTACTTTACTTTGAAGTCCCCCTGGGGGACTTTAACATGCGATGCTTTGATCGCTCCTGCAGTATGACGTAATGCTATAGCATTACGTCATACTGCTTTTTTACAGGCAGTCTATGAAGCCACCCTGTGTGGATGGCTTGATAGGCAGTCTGCTAAGGCAGCCCTGGGGCCATTCATTAGGCCCCCAGCTGCCGTGACACCTGCACGGCTCCCCCGATCTCACCGCGGGGGGGCCGTGTGTGACCCCCCGAACAGCGTTCGGGGGATTTAAATGCCGCTGTCAGAATTGACAGCGGCATTTAAAGGGTTAATAGCCGCGATCGGCCGAACGGCCGAGCGCAGCTATTGCCCGCGGGTGTCAGCTGTAATAAACAGCTGATGCCCGCGCTGTATGGAGGGAGATAGCGGCGCTACCTCCCTCCATACACGTCCTGCAACAGCAGGACGTAGTTTCCCGATGGGGCGGTCGTTAAGGGGTTAAGGCTTAGTTCCCACAGAAACGTATTCTTGGCAAAAATCTTGCGGTTTTGCCACAGCGAACAACTGCGAGATTTCCGCTGGGAAAGCACAGCGAAAAACCCGTAGCACTTAGCAGAAAAAAAAATATAGACATGCTGCGGCCAGGGAATCTGCGCCGCAGTGCCGGCTAATGCTGGCTTTGCCGCAACGGATTGGCCGTCCCATGTGGATGAGATTTTTGCCAAGTCTCGCTAGTTAACCCCAGGATTAACGGCCGCTAGTTAACTCCGGGATAAGCGTCTGCAGGCGGATCTGCACATTCCGCACAAAATTTCCACGGCAAATCCGCCCTGTGTGAACCCAGCCGTAGGCAGCAGAAATGCAGTCCTAAGCTCTCACTCACGACCTGAAGGTTGCTAGTGCAATCCCTGAATAGTTCAGGTAGCCGACTCAAGGTTGACTCAGCCTTCCGTCATTCCGTGGCCGGTAAAATGAGTACCCAGCTTGGTAGGGGGTAAGAAATAAATGACATGAAAGCGCTGCGGAATAAGTTGGTGGTATACAAATAACAAAATTTATATAATTTAATTTAATTATACGTATCATTGAGGCTTATGACTTCTCTGCAGAATCACCATGTGACCAAAGCTGTGACCAGGAACTTACCCAGCGTGCACCTCTCTTGGCACTTGTGTTCTCACTATTGTGACAACCAGAGTGATCCAGTACCAAGTGACCCAGAATGTGTAGAGAATGGATCCATCAGCTAGGCCCTGCCCTTGAGCTGAGGCCCAGCCCCAGAGGACCGTCAACTCACTGATACTGAACCTATTTCCAAAAGCCCCAACTTCCAAACTTTAAATTGCCCTAGTTTATGGGCCTATGTACAATTGCGACTTCTTACTTGTTTGTCAAGAAAGAGTTAAGGAGGAATTGAATTCATTAACACGGCATGCACATAATAATCATGGTAACAGACTCATTTCCTAATACCACAGTGACTGTGGTCTCCGCTAGCCTCTCGGAATATTTATTATTTACTTCCTTCCCCAATCAGGTAGTAAATTATGTTAGCAAGCAATCCATTTTTCCAGTGTGTTAATTTAAGGACTGTAAATAAATTAATGAAAATGCTACTCATTTCCCTTGCTAATAACACATCCTTCAATTACAGACAAGTGCAAGCAATTTGTGCACTTAATTATATTTTTCAGCTGAAAAATAATAAAATTCCCATTCGCTCACATATAGGCCCCTTGGCAATAAAGCAGTTTAGGATATGATTTTTTTTTTGGCTTTTATTATAAGCATTATGTATACTGTGCAAAAATAAAATGCACATCTTAATCTATGTGACACTTTTATCTCGCTTCATTAAACTCAATGACTTTTTATGTCGCATGATATTTAGAAATTCTTATTCTGTTCAATTCCTTTTTCGATATATGCAGCTAGAATATAATTGTAACATTGTGTTATAAATCTGAGGACATATGTGCATTCTTATCATTAACACATGTTAGAAAATAGCAGTGGTATGGGTCTGGGAACTGGGACCCTGCCAACCATAAGATTGAAAGGGCTCTATTTGCACAGAACAGTTGTACTGATTTCGAATGGAGAACCACCAGCACCTTAGGTTGTTCAGTCATAGTAACATAGTATGCTGGACTGAAAAAAGGCAATGTCCATCCAGTTCAGCCTGTTTTTTACCCCCCTACCCCTCCTTGTTGATCCAGAAGATGGCAAAAAAACCAATGAGGCAGAAGCCAATTTGTCCCTTTCTGAGGGAAAAAATTCCATCCTGACTCCAAAATGGCAGTCAGAATAATCCCTGAATCAACATTTGAAAAGTTCCTACCTGACTCCAAGACCGGCAGTCGGAAGATACCCGGATCAACAACCCTTCTGGCTATTTAATGTCTATATCCTGTAATGTTGTAGTGCTCAAAATAGGCATTTAGCCTCCTCTTAAACTCCTCTATCGATTTTGCTATCACCACTTCCTCAGGCAGAAAGTTCCACAGTCTCACTGCTCTTACAGTAAAGAACCCCCTTCTGTGTTGGTGATGAAACCTTCTTTCCTCTAAACGTAGAGGGCACCCTATTGTTACCATCGTAGTCCTGGGTATAAACAGACAATGGAAGAGGTCCTTGTATTGTCCCCTAATGTATTTATACATGGTTATTTGGTTGCGCCATAACCATCGTTTTTCTAGGTTGAATAATCCCAATTTTGATAGCCTCTCTGGCTATTCCAGTCCTCTTATTCAGTTTATTAATTTAGTTGCCCATCTTTGAACGCCCTCAAGCACTGCAATGCCTTTCCTGAGAACTAGTGTCCAGAACTGTATACAGTTTTCCATGTGAGTCATGATCATCAGGGTTCTACATTATGAACTGCATGAATGTTATCTATCTCAATAAGATTAGATTATTTACCTAAAATGATGATTTTGTGCTGAAAAATCACTCTAAAGTACTGGTCACTAGGTATCTTCTTTCCAAATTGCTGTCCACTGCCTGTTGTCATGTAAAATCCCTCTCTATTAACAGAGACACAGAGATAGAGCACAGGAAGTAGAGATGTGTGTTGTCATGCTGTCCATATAAATTTATGAAGAGGAGAGGGTAAGAATGAGAAAAGTGAGAAAGAAGCAGAGAGACTCACACAGATATGCAGCTGTAACTAATAGTGCATGATTTACTGTGTTCTAGCTATGAAAATCACATCTACACTGTTCAGTACTGCTATATAATGTCTTCCATTATGCTGGGGGGGGGGGGGGGGGGGAGGGTTGTATGTGTTACAGAGTTTGTCAGCAGATTTAACTGTTTTCTCCATGTGCACATTCTTGATGTACACACAGGGCAGCTTATTCTGAAAAGTCATCTGAAAATATAACTTTAAATATACCGTATCTAAACTTGTTGTTTTCAAGTTGGCCAAACATACAAAAGGACTTTTGTTTTGTCCAGTCCCAACGGTTGACTGGTTTCGGACAGACCTCGACTGTAGAAGACTATTTAGATCTCTTAAACTTAAAAAAAAAAATTCTTCACAGGATGTAAATACCCTTGGTGCTGGTGCACAACCTGACTCCTGTGAGGTGTATACCTCGGCAGGGGTAGGCTTACGTAATAAGAGCACCTTCCAACCTCCCATTACCGATAATGTGATCAATGCTTTTGAGAAATTGGTGCTGAGAGACGTATCTAGGTTACGAGACGAATATAGATATATGAAGGTTAAGAACAATTTATCACTTACTGAACAGATGGCGTTGAGGACATTAAGAAATGATGATAATATCACCATTCGTATGGCAGATAAGGGTGGAGCAGTGGTGGTACTTGACACACTACAGTACACCAATGAGATCCACCGACAACTTGCTGATAATGATGTATATGAATGTCTCCCTTGTAATCCGACATTGCAATATCAGGCTAATCTACAGTTGCTACTTGATGATGCAGTTGAACAATCAATTATTGATAAAAAAAACTTCGAGATTTTCTGCTACCGGTTCATCCTAGGACATCGATCCTTTATATATTGCCCAAAATACACAAGGAGCTTGTAAATCCCCCCGGACGCCCTATTGTGTCCGGTAGGGATTCCTTATTGGGTAGAGCATCCAGATTTTTGGATGCCATATTACACCAATATGTCACAGAATCTGCATCCTACATTCGAGATACATCTGGTTTTAAAGAAAGACAAGTGGGTTGATACAACGCAATTTATTAATACAAATGAATGAATGCTAAAAATTAAACAAAGTTACATAAAAATAGGTGATATTGTATATATGTTTTGTAAACAATTCTTAAACAATGGTTACATCAATGCTCACATCACCAAGAGCCTTAGGTATACTTCATCTGCTTTGTGCATCAACTGGAGAAGCAGTGGTGAAAAGTCATAGAACATGGGTTCCTCTTGGGAACCACACTGTGAGAGGGCATTTCCAATCACAGGTCCAAAATGCTTCTGAAGTTGGCGTGGATTTAGACAGGACAAATGTCGGGCAAACGATGCCCTGCCCGACACTCATCCCCGCATACATTCGCTCCCATGCAACAGCTAGTATCGCTGTCTCACTCACAGAGCGGCCAGCAGGGCGGCTGCAGGAGATTTCTCTCCTCGCTCTCCCCTGCCCCTCTCCATTCACTTAACATAGTGGCCGTTCAATACTGAATGGCTGCTATTTACACTGAGCGATCATCGTTCAGCTCATTGTCCATGCTGCATAAACAATGGATGATGAGCTGAGTGATGAGTGTAAATAGCAGCCATTCAGTATTGAAAGGCCACTAGGTTAGGTCAATGGAGAGGAGCAGGGGAGAGCGAGGAGAGAAATCGCTTTCTGCCGCCCTGCTGTGAGCCAGCGATCCTAGCTCCAGTGCAGCAGAACGAGAGCTTGTATGTGCGGGGACGAGAGTCGGGCATCATTTGCCCGACATTCGTCCAGTCTAAATGGGTCTTTACTCTCCAAAACCCTCTCCTGTCTTTTATATTTAGTATGATTTATTGCTTTAATATTTGCATTACAAATATCAATGCATAGTTGTTTCTCAGAAAAAGGTCATAATCTGAAGTGACCATTCCTCTAATAGAACCAGATCAGACAAACAAAACTGATTCTTAAAACAATGGCAGCACCAAGCTTCAAATGTACATAACGCCCCAGTTCAGTCTTAAGACAATGATAATAGATTTGCATGACTAATTAGACAATAGACTCACAAGACTCTATAGACAATGGAGGTAAAATTACAATGGTGATACTATGTCCAGATATGAACATGCTTCCAGCAAGTCTATAAAACTCTGTGTTCATGGCTGTTCGAATACAAGATGGAGGGTTACAAATAGCCAAATATATTTGCACCACAAATATACCCAAAGCTTCAAATATTATTGACATGTCATAAGTAGAGTTGAGCGAAGATACTCTGCCGAGC
Source organism: Eleutherodactylus coqui (assembly GCF_035609145.1). NCBI lineage: Eukaryota > Metazoa > Chordata > Amphibia > Anura > Eleutherodactylidae > Eleutherodactylus > Eleutherodactylus coqui. The sequence continues at coordinate 109,527,298 of NC_089837.1, forward strand.
TTGATGCTCGTTCGAGCATTAGCGTACTCTGTGCTCGTTACTCGAACAAGCATCAAGCCCTGTTCAACCCCACACCAGTTTTTAGCTCCTCCCCGCTGTGACGTGCCTGTTTTGGCCCCTCCCCACCACGATGCAGCGCGCGTCAATGGCAAATTGTTTGTCTGGGGGGAAGAGAGAGAGAGAGACACGAACCTAGAAAGAAAAAAAAAAAGCTTGGCACCCGGCGTCCCACATACAAAAATGCTCGAGTCTGCCATAGTAGTCAATGGGGTTCGTTACTCGAGTAAAGCTCTCGAATTTTACGAAAAGCTTGACTCGAATGACGCGGACTCGAGCATTTGGGTGCTCGCTCATCTCTAGTCATAAGTGTTAAGACCCCAGCTGATTACTAACATGACGGGGCAGAAGTGCTTATCTGAGTGCTAGTTCTGATTGGCTCTTTTCAACTGTCATCAGAGCAGGGTGTTGGCTCAGTAGTCTGAGTCCGTATATCACTTGCCGATGACAGCCGAAGGGGCACAACATGCAGCTGAGCGCTTCTGTTTTTTTGTTTTAGCAATCGGTGGCAGTATCAGTACTTGAAACCCCACTAATGAAGACTTCAGGCATGACTTGATGACATGTCAAAATTTTTCCAACAGTTCAGTTATGCTTTTAAATATGCGCATACCTAATGTAAATTCTTGATGCACCTACATAACAGATTGAATTGACTTTATAAATGATTTTCATTGTATGAATTTTTCATTCCACAGAAAAGTTCTCATAAGTATTGTGCAGTCGCTGCATCCACAGTTTATATGACATTAAACGGAAGATAAAAGTTGACTTTATTATGAACTTTTGAAAAGTGTTTGGATACTAAGAATCCCAATTTGTACAGAGCCACAAAGGCTCCAATGCAATTCTGAAAATGACGTATGGAAAATTGCTCCTCTTATTCGAGTTTGTCTCCAATACTGTACTGCTGACACGGCTCTCAGTTCTTCCTGGGTCTGCAGACTACCTATAGAAAAATATATTTAAAGCCATTTACCAACATGAATCTTTGCTGTCACCCCATGATTTTGAAAATCCTCAGTAATCGCCTCCACTTTAGAGTGGATGCAAGAGGTTGTGCTCTTGTAAAGCAACTTAAACAATACGTTATACGTACTGCAAAGTAGTGCTATTAAAAAATACAACTCATTCTGCAAAAAGCAAGCTCTCACAATGGCTTTGTCAATGAAAAAATAAAAACACTATGTTTCTTGGAACATGATAAACAAAACACAACTTTTTTAAGCCCTTCCCTCCCAAGACTGTAAGCTTACATCTTATGAATGGTGTGGGCTCAGAAGCTCAGTCTGTGCCATCCCCAGAAGGAGACGGCTAGAACTACCAGCTAGCCTCCCGCTGCCACAGTAGGGATTGGTGAAAACACTGATCCCCACTGTTTTTCCATTATATGTTGTGATCAATGTTGATTGTTTCACATAAAGGGTTCACAGAAGGAGAACGCTCCCTCTGTGATGTCCTCAGCCCTTTACAATGTAATCGCGTTGAGGTCTGCCATGGTCTGTGATTGCTATTATTAGCAAAAATACATCGCAATATAGAAGTACTGCATTGTACAGTAGAACCTCAACTAACGTCATTAATCCGACCGGAAGCAATGGACTATAGTAGAAATCAATGTTAGTTGAGGCTATATTTCCATAGGAATTAATGTAAATCCAATTAATTGGTTCTAGACGTTCCAAAAAACACACCAAACCCCATTTAATAGAGAATAACTCTGGTCTCTAATACCAAGAACAATAACAATACTGAATGAATATTTTCACAGTAAGTAATGGCTTGAGAAACACTACCTTTAGTCGAAACGTTGCCTGTACGTGTTATAATATGGAGCAATAAAAATTGGCTTTTATTTAAAATCACCGCTGGATGCTGCCACTGCTTCTTTTTTGGCTATCACACGGGGACTGGAGATCCATGGTCCCATGAGTGGCTTTGCATATACTTCAAGACCTCTGCATTATTAAGCATAACTAGGAGTGCTGCAGGTTACTAACTTTGGATATACATTAATAGGTTGCTGGTCTGCATGGTGAACTACATATATCAGAATGGTCTGGCACTTTGTATCCACTATGTGGGGGAGTATACACCAAGCAGCCACCCCCTTCATTATCAAGAGGCAGTGTGAGTGGCTGTCTCAGCGGTGTCCTGCACAGGTGTAATTAGCTCCCTCATTTGGTAGTCAGCTACCTGCATGGTGAGAGGATGCATCTATATGCACTCCTTACTCAGTAAGTAACGGCCATTTTCTGTGATTGTTTTTAAAGACAAAAACAAGTACTCTAGGTTTTGTGGCGTCTGGCAACCATGGGTGTAGATCCAAACATCTCAGAGATTTAGGGATTTGATCATTTCAGACACACATGACCTGCAGCGATCACAATAACTTGAATGAAAAGAGGACAAAGATACCCAGTGCTCCCCCCTCCTTTTCCCTCTCCTCATGCTTTTCTTTATCTTTTATTTTACGATGTAAGTTGATTTTTTTCATTATTATAACATAGAATCTGTGTAAAATTGATAGCAGCGACTTCTATCGACCTCCGGCTTGGGTAGGCCCTTGTGGGTACATAAGTTGTATTAGTTGAGCTCATTATCCTGTATTGACCATGTTTATTTAAATTTACCTGCTGTCTAATAAAATACTTTTGAAAACTACAGCTTGCCACCCAAAAAATAAGTCCTCTTATGGTCATGTTGACAGAAAAATTAAAAAGTTATGGTTTTTGAAAAGTATAGATGAAAATTCCCCAAACATCGTCACATCCTTAGTTCAAAATAGGCAATGTCACTAAGGGGTTAAGGGCTTAAAGTCACCTTTCACCTTGAAACAACTACATAAACTAAGATGATGCTGTTCAGGGAGGTGGTGGAGAGCAGAGGCATGTGTTTTTGTTTTTTTTTATACTCGCTGTTTCCCGCAGTATCTCCCGGTGTAGATTGCACTCTATCTGAAAAAGGTCAGATTTTCAGACCAGTTGCGACATTTACCAGGGGTCACTGCAGATATGAAGGAGCGGGAGAGTATAAAAAAAATACATCTCTAAGCTCCCTGTCACCTCCTGGAACAGCATCATAGCTTAGTTTGGCACTGTTCCAAGGTGACAGGTTCCCCATAAATAGATTCTGTCATCAGAGTCATGCTATTCTGCGTTATAGGGGCAGAACGTTCCAACCGCACCCTGCCCCCTATATGCAGACTGACAGATTATCTTCCTATTCACAAACTTCTGTGGCATTTCATAATAAAGCACTCATGTGGACAGTAGGTGCAGCAAGCAGGAGTTGGCAGGCGCAGCTCAAGTGAGATGCGCTAACTCTGACCTTGTCATGGTGGTTGCTTCTCTGCCTACAATGGTGGCTCATTTAGTAGGTGGGATTGCAATAGGGTTCTTGGTGCGAGCAATAGGGAATAACTGTAAGTTTGGATGTGACACCAGTGCCTTTAAGTCCAATAGAGCTTTAGTAAACCTGAAGACACACAGTTTACTGGTTCTTGTGGACTGAACACAACCTTCACACTTGGCAGGGTAACAGGTAGCCAAATACTTTAACAGCTTCCGAACAGATGCAATACTATAACCTACATGGCTTCCTCAATTCTCTCCTGACAAATGGGGCTGCTAATCGGGGTTGAGTGGGTGCTGTAATTGGAGGGTTATTTGTGGAGGAATGGCCGGAGTAGCACAGGCTCTACTGTGGATAATATGACTTCTGACTTTGCAGGGACAAGATAAACTCACAGTTGTGTCGGCCATTTTCCTCCAGCTTGCACGGGGTCTACCCTGGCTCTGGTTCCTCCTGGCATGGATAAAGAAGATTCCACTACTGCTAAAGGCTCTGTTGGATTCTCGGTCTCGGTTCCTGCGCCTCTCTAGCCCTGGCTGGCTTCTTTCTGTCTCCACTCTTCTTCTCACCACCTGCTCTTCCCCTCTGCTGGCTCATTTCCTCCACCACACCGTAGGACTTTCACGGGCTTCACTCGACTCCTCCCTCATCACCATCCAATTGTAGTGGCCTGAAAAAAAAAGCACTACATAGCGCTGTTTAGTTATGGGGACCGGTAATATTACTGGCCCTAGGGGGTTAATCTAGGGAGACATTTTACACAGCTGATGCAGGTAACTTAGCAACCAGTTAGTCATTTTTATCTACCGTGTTTTCCTGAAAATAGGTCCTACCCAGATGGTAAGACCTATCAGGTTTGTGGGGGAGGCTTGAAATATAAGGGCTCCCCAAAAAATATAACCTAGCTCGGGTGCCCCACAAAAGAAAAAATCAATACTCACCTCGTCCGCGGCGTCCCGATGGTCTCCGGCGGTGCTGCAGTGGTGTGGCGTCCTCCTCGTTTCATAGCTGATCTTCTGCTGGTGACAGGGTTTTGAATACCCCGCCTCTGGCAAAGCGAATGCTGTGATTGGCTAATCGAGCATCGGCAGCCAATCACAGCCGGCACTCGATGAGCCAATGACAGCCATTCAGTGAATGACATCACTGAATGGCTGTCATTGGCTCATCGAGCGCTGGCTGTGATTGGCTGCCAGCGCTCAATCAGCCAATCACAGCACTCTCCTTGCTGAAGGCAGGGTATTCAAAACCCTGTCACCAGCAGAAGACAGCTGTGAGATGAGGAGGACGCCGTGCCGCCAGCGGACACCATCGGGAGCCATCGGGACGCCACGGACCAGGTGAGTATAAGGCTTACCCCCGGAAATAAGACACTGTGCTCTTTTTGGGGCAAGAAATAATATAAGACAGTGTCTTATTTTTGGGGAGACACGGTAGCTGCACAAGATAGAAAAAATGCATATATGATGCAGCTAGCGATAGGTTGTGATTGGCTACAGACAAACTGGTCAGGTGATAAATAGCGAGACAACGATAGCAGGGGGCAGAGAAAAAAGTGAGGTGCCAAAGAGAGCACAGTGCCAGGGAGGAGGCAGAGAAGCACCAGAAAAGAGAGAGAGCAGCAGTGACAGAGAGAGAAGAACAAATAGGAGCAAGAGAATGGGAGAAACAAGAGAAAAAAGAGAAAGCAGAGAAAAATCTGAGAAACAGTGAGTACAACAGAAGGAGAATCAGCTTTAACAGTGAGTAGAGGAAAAAAGAAGGATGTAAATATGAAGAGCGGGGGATAAAGAAAGAAAGAGATGTAAATACGAAGAGGTATGGAGAAAAGAAATTCAGAGTAAGCTCCCAGGATATGAATGTTTTAGACACAAGTATCTTTAATCTTGCATTGAATTCAATGAATGGCTGAGCGCTGCCTCTGATTGGTCACAGCTAAGCCAACTAATAACTCACATTTATTACGTATTATTCACATGCAGTGTGGCTTTAAACGCCAGGGGAGCCCAGGGTGGCAGTACCAATGTGGTTCACTTTTTAAGGTGCAGGGCAGCCCGCCAAACTATTATGGCGTCATTAATAGGTTGCTGGTCTGCATGGTGCACTACATGTATCAGGAAGGTCTGCCACTTTGTATCTACTCTGTGTGGCAGTATACACCAATCAGCCACCCCCCTCTATTTAGGAGGTAGTGTGAGTGGCTGTCTCATCAGTGTCCTCCACAGGTGTAATTGGCTCCCTCATTTGGCTGCCTGCATGCTGAGGTTGGTGCACATGGTTTCCCTCCTGTTTCCCTCATGGTTTCCCTCCAGCTCTACTCTCCGCATGTGCCGGCTGAGCGGCAGCCTGCACATAGCAGAGGAGACGCTGGGAGGAGGTGAGCCGCAGGTCACTGCAGGGGCACGGCTTGCATCCCGCTGCGAGAATTCTCGCAGCGGGATCCGACCCAGCTGTCTGCAGGAGGCCTTCATAGGATCAATGTTCATTCCTTAGTTCATGTTTACACTGGCAAGTCCAATATTGATCTGAGAAACTAGGCTGATATCGCACTCTTAAATCTGTGATGCGTTTTTGCGAGAAAATCGTATCGCAGTGCAGGCAATTTTCATGCACATTTTTTACACGTCTCAGAAGTGCATGCTGTTTCTTTGTTTTACTAACTTTTATTGGATATTTTTACATCTTAAAATAAGAGTACAACAAGCAGAGTCATGTTCATATGTGGTCAAAATACATTTTCAGTAATGACATATGAGTTTATAACAGTATTGAGTAATTAAGTAAAAGGAAAAAAAACTGGAAGATAAAACAAAAAGAAGTAAAAAAGAAAGCATGTAGGTATAAAAATAATTGCCATGTTGATAAACAAAACTTATTTATTATTTCACACAATTGCCATCGTGCCCTAGTGATTTATTAGTTTAACTCAAGGAAGAGAGTTATTATCAACCCGCTGCGCAATAATTGCAGGAGGACCATGCGCTACATATTTAATTAACTTCAGAAAGTGTGAGGGAATTGCTTGCCAGGATTTTCTCATAAATGTACGTTTGGTTTACTAATTTAAGAGATATTCTTATATTAGGAGCACCTGTACTTTTCCAGTGTCTCAGAATTGTCAAATTTGACAAAGCCAGTATTTTGCATCCTTAGGCTTCTTTCCCACCAGTGTATATCGGCCTATATACGCTGTTGGGAGAGCTAAAACTGGTGAACAGGTGCACTAATCAAGTTTGTTCAGACGGCATGGGTCCCGACGCATATACGCCGAGACTACCATGCCGTCGCCTCTTTTCCCTCCTTCCCCATCGCAGGCTCACCTGTCCTTTCCTCCCTGCTCGTTCTTTGCAATGGGAGGGGGTGGAATGGGGCGGAGCTTAAGCTATGTTATAAACTACAGCATAATATAGAAACTGTGAACTAAGGAATGCAGTGAAGGGAACAGAAGAGAAAGAAAAAATTAAAGTAGGAAAAGGATGGGGACGGCGGAGAGAAAGGGAGGAAGTAGGAGGGGCGGGAAAACCTACGCGAGCCTACCAAGGGTGTTACATGAAAATTAAAAGGGTTTTCCCACATCTTAAAATTGTTTTACAAGCACTCTGTACTTCCTGCTTGTTACTGACCAGGACATGTGACTACTACATCCAGTCATTGAGCACAGCTGTCCTGATCAGCAGCAAACAGGAAGGACAGAGTGGTTGTGAAACAATTTTGTCATGGGAAAACCCCTTTAAAGCAAAAAAAGAGAAGAAAAGGAACGCACTCAGGTTCAGGTTAGTGGCGAGGGGGAGAGTTGTGGATGGGCTGAATCAATCCAGGGTTGCCAAATTTTAAGGAATTGAAAATGTTTATCCAGAAGAATATTGGATAATTTCTCATTTATGAAAAACCCATTCATCCTGGCCTTAACCTGTTGTAAGGGAATGGTGATTTTTTTTCCCCAGAATGGGTTCTGGTTTCCTAAGCTGCCAAAAGAAGCAAAATAAAGAGGCGACACTGGAAGCGAGATAAATCATGTATGTCTTGATGCAGCAGGGTCACCCAAAGATAACTTCACAGAGGCAGAAAGGTCCAAAAAATATTAATCAACCAAGCTCACTAATTGGACTTACAGTCTAGTAATTCTAAAAATTAACTTTTAATGATTCAATTAAAAACTATGAATAACCAAACAGACAAACTTATATTTCTATAGGGGGTAATAGATGATACTTCAGGGAAAACGGTTATACGTACTATATGTCTAGATTAATAACCCTAGCAACTCCTATTTTTTTATATATGTATATACCGTATATACCGGCGTATAAGACGACTTTTGAACCCCGAAAAATCTGCTCTGAAGTCGGGGGTCGTCTTATACGCCGGTAATACAAAAAAAAGAAAGTGTAAAAAAAATAAATCATTACTCACCTCCCCCGGCGTTCCGCGGCGCTGCTGCAGGCTCTCGCTCCCTCCTGGTCCCCGGCAGAGCATTGCTTTCTGGGCGCAGGGCTTGAAATCCCCGCCTCCAGAAAGCTAATACTGTGATTGGCTAACACACGCTGTCAGCCAATCACAGCTATTCAATGACATCATTGAATGGCTGTGATTGGCTGAAGGCACGTGTGTTTTAGCCAATCACAGTATTAGCTTTCTGGAGGCGGGGATTTTAAGCCCTGCGCCCAGAAAGCAATGCTCTGCCGGGGACCAGGAGGGAGCGAGAGCCTGCAGCAGTGCCACGGAACGCCGGGGGAGGTATTGATTTTTTTTTTTGCTCCACTGCATTCCCGGCGTATAAGGTGACAGTTGGGGGGTCGTCTTATACACCCCGTCGCCTTATACGCCGGAATATATGGTATCTGTAGAGCTGCTGCCCACAATAAAAAGCATAACCGTGACTATCAGTCACGTGTGCCGGTAGAATTAGGACAACCAGAATTGCGTATATCTATCATAATACGTCATACAGATGATGGAACTATAATTGGATGCAAGCCCTAACACTTCCCAGCGCGTTTCGCCCACAGACTGGGCTCCTCAGGGGCTAGGATTCGCTCCAGGTATGTTGTGCTGGAGGTAGGCTAATGATCACATTGCAAGTAGCAGTGATCTGAAAACATATGCTATCGCAGACTGTATATAATGCATCTGTAGATAGCTTAGTGGATGATTCCATTTAGGCTATATAGCAGTAGTCAAACGGAAAGTCTGGTTGATCCGGATACCCCAATAAATTAGGGTCCGTGTCAAGTATAGACAAATGATATACGCAATTCTGGTTGTCCTAATTCTACCGACATACGTGACTGATAGTCACGGTTATGCTTTTTATTGTGGGCAGCAGCTCTACAGATATATACATATATAAAAAAATAAGAGCTGCTAGGGTTATTAATCTAGACATATAGTACGTATAACCCCTTTCCCTGAAGCATCAATCATCTATTACCCCCTATAGAAATATAAGTTTGTCTGTTTGGTTATTCATAGTTTTTATTTGAATCATTAAAAGTTAATTTTTAGAATTACTAGACTGTAGGTCCAATTAGTGAGCTTAGCAGGGTCACCCAAGGATCATGAAGGAGGATGACATTGAAGAGACTATCTGTCAAGCTTTAGATCCTGGACCAAAAGAGGACTACCCTAGGGCATGTCCACTATATATGGAGCATTATACCTGGGTCAGTACATCCTCTAAAGCAGGGGGCCGAGTAACTAGGTACATACTGTGCTATCCTTGCTGGCACTAAATACCAACTCATGAGTACCTTATCAGCTGATTCCAGGGAGGCAGTGTTAATGGAGCATTTGGAAATCCTGAACCATATTTTGTTCCAAGCAGCAGGGTCTCTGCTCTGGAGTAAATCTCGGTCTCATGCCCGCACATAGAAATGTTGAGAGCGGTATGTTGTCTTATTTATGGTAGAATATTGTATTGAGATCAGGCCTGAAGAGTGCAGGGAGTAAACACAAATACACTTATAGGCTTCTTTCCCACAAGAGTATATCGGTCCGCTGTTTTCACGGTCGGCCAATATATGCTGTGATCTAATGCATTAGATTCCAATGCATCAGCTCCCATGGCCGTATTCCCGTGACGTAAAAGCGCCCGGTTGGCCAATATAGCGCCAGGCGTTTTTACGTCGCTCACAAAAGATAGTCCTGGAACTATCTTTTGGCTGGAAATACATTGGCCGCTGCATGGGCTACATGGCTGCTAAACTCCCTTCCTCTGCTCTCCTCCCCGCTCGCTCTTTGCAATGGGAGGGGACAGGGCGGAGCTAAGTGCAGCTCCATCCCGCCTCCTGCCATTGCTGGCTGTAAACAAGGGGCATGAAGGGGTGGAGCTAGGCTCCACCCCTCCCCGCCCCTTATCCACAGCCAGCAGTGGGAGGAAGCGGGACAGAGTGGCGCTTAGCTCTGCCCCCTCCCATTGCAAAGTGCGAGCGGGGAGGAGAGCAGAGGTGAGTCTGCGAAGGGGAGGGGCAACGGCATGGCAACCTTGGGGTATATGGATTGGGGCCCATGCTGTGTGAATGGGCGCACAAACATTTCATTGTGGAATATAGAATCTCATATCATGGATGCTGCAAAGATAAATATATTTCAAATCATTAGCCAATCATTTTTATTAATTGATTGCATTAGAACACATATTAATGGGCTAATTAACTATTAATGTTGTTCATGGCCAGTATGTTGTACCTGAGAGAATAAGGCCGCTTGCACATGGGCGGGTTGGCCCCCGCATGCGGGATTCCCGCAGTGGAGCCCAGCCGGTGATCCCAGCGTACCTCTCCGCTGTCTTCTCTGCTGCTGATGTGCCCTTCGACGCATCGGCGCACATGCGCAGTACAGAGGACACCGCATGTCGCTATTGCAATGATATGGCTGCCGCGACCATTCTGCAATGATGATTGCAGAATGGCCGCAGGCCGAACGGCTTTCATTAACTTCAGTGGAAGAGGGCCGTGCGTAGTCCACACAAAATCGCAGCAAGCTGCGATTTCTCCCCCGCGAGCGGAAAATCGCAATCGATTTCTGTTCGTGGGCAGGAATTGCGTATTGTCATAGCAGGCTATGGGCTGGATTTGCTGCAGAATCCAGAAGCGGAATCCTGCTCTGGATTTCGCAATGCAAATCTGCCGTGTGCAGGAGGCCTAAATAGCAAAATACCTTTGACTTATATTTGATTCCTCCATATTTTTTCTAAATCAGCATTTTCTACGAATTTTCAGTTTTTTTCCCTTGTGATATATGAGTAATGTGCAAAGAAATAAAAATACATAAGGATGCTGCATAGAAAAAACTACTAAAATCTATAAAACTGACAGCATTCTGCTCAATCATTGTTTAATAAGTCATATGCTGGACCGCTTCCATGCTAAATGCTGTATATAGTTCAGCCATATCAGCTACAGAGCGCTCCATAATTATACACCCTCCACTATTTCATCTCTACTAACCTACCAATGCCCTCTAATTTACCATTTAAAGCTTTCATCTTCCCCCTCTGTGCTGCATCTATTACACTTGTGTGAAACCGGCCTTAGGCACCTAATGTCTAGTAGTTTTGAATGTGCCTTGCAAACCTTTTTAGATCTGCTTACCACTTCTAATGACCTATCACTTAAAACAAAACTTGGGAGCTACAAACTTGTTTCAGACCGATTTTGAAGTATTTTCTTGCACATTATATGTTGACATAGCTATATGGTTCATGCTGTCATGACCATGTTGCTAGGTGGCTCTGCTATTGGGTTATTAGACTTGACTTAGAGCTAGACTGTGATGTAAAGTGTAAGGAACTATGCCACTATGAACTTTGTCAGACAGAATTAACATGTCACATTTCCAACAATAATCCCCAATAGAACAGGCTGATATAATCCATAAGGAAAGTGCAGAGTCACAACGAACTATCATTAATAGGTACAGAACTATGTAAAAGTTTTAGACAGGTGTGGAAAAAATGCTGCAAAGTATAGTGGCCCAAAGTTAGTGGGGCCCCTCCATAAGTTTTTGTGATGTCAGCGTCTTCTGTGTAGTATGCATGAGATTTATGTGAATTGCACTTCTGCAGTACTGAACTGGTTCATGTCTGGGTTATGTCTGGAAATTGTATTGTTGTGTGAGTCATGTGACTATGTGTTATATATATGTATGTGTTGTGCATGGGTGTGGAGTTGGAGAGAAGAGAGGAGTACAGAGCAGCAGTAAGTCAAGCAGAAGTCTGGAAGGAGAATTCTGAAAGCCAGACACTGGTCAGATTGTGTGTGGAGCATGGAGGAAGCCGAGCGATTGTCTGATGCTCAGCCTGGGCCTAGTCTGCCCAGGGAGCCTTGGTACAACTGTTGAGTGCTGAGAGTGAGATGAGACGCTTCAAAGCGAGGAGAATACAACTAACGTGAGTGTGATTTGGTAGAGAGTTAGAGAGAGAGTCGCTGGGAGTGGGATCACACAGATAACTGGGACTGTGGATCATCCGAGATACCCCAAGAATCCTCCCTGTTACACCACTCTGATTAGTTATATCTGTGTAAAGACTATTAATGTGGTTTGAACTTTGTCAAGTTACAGTAAACAGACATTACCGGTTTTGTTCAGAAAGTTTCTCTATGTGTGGACTACTTTATTTCATCATCAAGTTACACCGCAGAGGACAGAACGATGGTGTCACGTGTGACAAATGGACTCAAGTTAACCCCTGGTTACTTTTCCCCTGTATACTCCCCAGCAGTAACTTGGTTGGGTCCCGAGCTACCCCCAGGGGAAGAGATGGTAGGGCCCTGTGACAAGGTCTTTCTCTACCCCGCTATCTTCTTGGCTGTGGGCCCGCTCCTCAGATGCTGCCAAAAGTAAGAATGCTTTCAAAAATAAAAGTGTTAATAGTTTATTTTTGTAATTTAAGAAAATGCAAAGTAATTGAACAAAAAAGA